>NC_140589.1:172390192-172720636 GCF_964204655.1 Triturus cristatus
ACACTTTTAAGAAGGCTTTGTTTTCTCTTTAAACCAAAATGATACACGTTTTTTAAAGCGTCCTTTTTGTTTGGGCATCAATTTCTTCGATATAAAGTTATCCTCTCAGCACGCATTGTCAATGTTTTGCAGAGCTGTATTTATTGAGTTTTGGGAAGCACGGACGAGTTTTAACTAATGTAACAGTTATTTCTCTAACACATTTACAAATATATTTGGGGAAGAAGTGTGGTTTCTGACAGAATTTCGTTAACGATGACGATTGCACGAATTGAAAGTGAAGTTGTTATTTGCTTTCTTAGAAGGCTGTTTTTGGAAATAATTCATTCTTCTCTTTGACCCCACTCCTTTAAACTAATGTTTTTCTGCTTCCTTTAAAGCCAAGTACTTGTAAATAATGTTCGCATGGGCGCATGCATTTAAAGTGTGATTTTGTTTGAGCAACAATTTCTTCTCTCTAATCTTATCCTGTCAGCATGTTTTTGAGAGCTGTATTATTATTACTGTCTTAGGCTGCAGTGATTTGTTTTTTAACTAATGTTATGTTATGTTATGTTATAACAATTTATTATGCGCACAGCGACTCCAGCGAAGGAGCATCCCGGCGCAGAGACACGGAGCAGTCATAACACAACATGGAGATAATGCTACAGAAAAGTACTAAAACAGGGAAGCTAAAATAGGAAGGTTTTTATGGCTCTACGAAACGACAGCAAGTCCTCTATCAGCCGAATTTCAACTGGGAGGGTGTTCCAGATTGACGCGGCTCTCACCCTGAAGGACCGGCCCCCCATCCTGCTGAGCCTAACTCTGGGGACAACAGCAAGGGCCTGACCTTGAGATCGAAGATTGCGGGTAGGGACATAGAAAGAAATGGAGTTGGCCAGGATCTCAGGGCCTATGCCTCTAAGGATTTTGAAGGTCAGACACAAGACCTTGAAGAGAATACGCTTCCTCACCGGGAGCCAGTGCAGGGAGCGGATGACATGAGACACCGGGCAGAACTTAGGAAGTCCAACAATGGCTCTCGCCGCGGCGTTCTGCACCCGCTGCAGACGGGTTAACTCAGCCTGGTTAGCCCCCGCCAGCAAAGAGCTGGCGTAGTCCAGACGGGAGATGATGGTTGCCTGGACCACAAGCTGTCTGGTAGGGGCGTCGAAGAACTTAAGCACCGGCCTTAACCCTCTTAGGAGACCGAAGCAACAGGCTGCGATTTTTTTGGTGTGCCCTATAAATGTAAGACCAGCGTCTAACCAGACCCCAAGGTTCTTCACCTCCGACACTAAGGTCGGAGTGGGGCCCAACTCCGAAGGCCACCACTGATCGCCCCAGAGCTCCACTCCCTTCCCGACAACCATAACCTCTGTTTTTGTGGCGTTAAGCTGGAGACAGTTACCTGTCAACCAGCTGGCCACCGCCTTCAGTCCGGACTGAAACCTGGGGGCATCCTGTTCCGCATCCCCGCTGAGAGTAACCGCCAGCTGTGTGTCGTCGGCATATGAGACCATGGTTAGGCCCCACTGCCTTGCGACATCAGCCAGCGGTCTCACGTAGAGATTGAACAGCGTGGGACTCAGCGAGGATCCCTGCGGAACCCCCATGGCCAGAGGCTGGAACCTGGACTTGAAGGGAGGGATGGCAACACAGAAGGAGCGGTTGTCTAGGAAGGAGCGGAACCATTGCAGCGCCTGGCCGCCGATACCAATCTCCTCGAGCCGCCTAAGGAGGATGCTGTGCGATACAGTATCGAATGCGGCGCTGAGATCTAACAAAATCAGCGCCGCCGTCTGACCAGCATCCAACCTTGCACGGAGATGTTCCACCATCACCAGAAGGGCAGTCTCCGTGCTGTGGCCAGCACGGAAGCCATTCTGTGTGGGATCGAGGGCATTGGACCGGGCTAAGTATTCAGACAGGGCCAGATTGACATGGGCCTCTGTCAACTTAGCTGGCCAGGGCAGCAGCGAGATGGGACGGTAGCTTTCCGGCTTAGACGGGTCAAGAGATGGTTTTTTAATGATCGGAGACACCACCGCCTGCTTCCAGCTGATGGGAACAACCCCAGTCTCTAAGGAGAGATTGACAAGAGAGCGTATAGCCACGCGCCCCACAAAGGTCTGGTCTCGAAAGAGGGCAGGCCTCACTGGATCGGATGGGGACCCAGATTTAACTTGCGTAGCAAGTTTGTCAAACCCTTCCAAGGTGAGGGGGGGAAATGAGAGCAGAACGGGCTGGTGAGGTGTCTCCTTAGGGCTACCCATCGCTATACCAGTGCTCGGGAAAGTCCGATATATAGACTGGACTTTTCCCAAGAAATAGGAAGCGAGGGATTCACAGTGTGTGACAGAACTCTCAGCCGTAGAGATAGACCGCTTAGACATAAGATCTTTCACCGCCTTGAAGATGGCCTTCGACGGGTTAGTGCTATTCCGGAATTCCTCGGCATAAAATGCCGCTCGGGCACGACAGATGGCCCGGTGGTAGAGCTTGACGGACGCGACATATGTAGCTTTTAACTCAGCCCCATATGTCTTCCGCCAGGCCCTCTCCGCCCGTCTACAGGCTCCCTTCAGAGCGCGCAAAGCGTCGTCATACCAGGGGCTTGACATTCGAGGGTTGATCTTCGTTGTTACAACAGGTATCAAAGCATCCAGAGCCCTAATGAGCCAAGAGCAGAAGAGATCATACCCCTCCTCTACGTTGTTAAATGGGCCCAGAGGTTCCACTGACAGAAGATGGTAAAAGTCATCGAGCCTGAGTTTACTCCAGGGTCTCCTGGGTACCCGCTTGGCTGAAGAGGTGGAAATGTTGGTAGTCATAGGGCAATAGATGGATACCAAATAATGGTCAGACCACTCTACAGGAGCCACCAACGTGACTTTAGCCTCGGTCAAGTTGGTAAAAAAAGGGTCAAGAATATGTCCCCCGGAATGAGTAGGCTGGGAGACCAGCTGAAAAAGTTGAAAGGCCTCTAAGTCCATAAGAATACTACGTGCTGTCAGACAGGATGGAGCATCGAAATGCAAATTTAAATCGCCCAGGATGGAAAAATTAGCACAGTCAGTGACCAAGGTGGCGACAGTGTCCGAGAAAACATTCCTGAACGCCACATTACTGCCCGGTGGACGATACACCACCATCCCAGAGAGTGTAAATTCTGGGCTGACAGAGACTTTAAAAGAGGCACTTTCACAGCCAGCGATCTTAAGAATGGTCCACACACAGGAAAAACTAGATCTCACTATCAGAGCTATACCCCCGCCTCTAGATAGCCTATTCGCAATATACATAGAGTAGCCGGGAGGGCAAACAAGATTGGGAATGGCAGTGTCGGCTTCCTGAAGCCATGTTTCGGTTAAGGCTAAAATATCCGGGGCTTCATTTTCAATCAGGTCGTACACATTCTGTTGATGTTTAAGGATCGACCTGACATTAAGATTCAAAATCCGCAGTGAGGGCGGTAGCCCCCTGTTGTGCCGAACGGCAGAGGGACAAAGCCGGGAAAGAAGCTGCAGAGGGTCAAGCGCCAAACCATTACAGGGACAGCGGTAGGGGCCGCATAATGGATGAACGGGCGGTAGAGTGCAATGACCGCTCACCTTGCCGATGGAGTACAAGCGCTCCCTGGAGTATGTAAGCATGGCAACAGTGCTGGGTAGACGAAAGCAGGCCAGAGCCCGCCACGTCCCGCGCGTCCTTAGCGCGGACGGGCGCAGACGGGCAGGACTCTGGCACGACTCCGGCCACGCGAGGACACGCCCGCTGCGCGATCCCGCTGCGCCAGGGGAGGAGCATTAAATACGCGTTCCCCCGCTGGCGCATGCGCAATGCAGCGCTGTCCGATGTAATGGGCCACTCACCCCAGAGCAAGATGTCCGCCACCCCAGGAACCAACCCACCAAGCGGCGGTGCGGGACACAATTATTGTGCAGGTAAGGGGCTGAGGTAGAGCAAGGGTCAAGCGACCTAAAATCAATGCAATTTAAACAAAATTAAGCAGTAAAATGTAGCCGAGCAGCAAGAGCCGTCACGCTCCTGTCTGCAATGAGCTCCGTGTCAGGGGAGAGAGAACGGGGACTCGCGTTAAATACGCGTTCCCCCGCTGGCACATGCGCAATGCAGCGCTGTCCGATGTAATGGGCCACTCACCCCAGAGCAAGATGTCCGCCACCCCAGGAACCAACCCGCCAAGCGGCGGTGCGGGACACAATTATTGTGCAGGTAAGGGGCTGAGGTAGAGCAAGGGTCAAGCGACCTAAAATCAATGCAATTTAAACAAAATTAAGCAGTAAAATGTAGCAGAGCAGCAAGCGCCGTCACGCTCCTCTCTGCAATGAGCTCCGTGTCAGGGGAGAGAGAACGGGGACTCGCGTTAAATACGCGTTCCCCCGCTGGCGCATGCGCAATGCAGCGCTGTCCGATGTAATGGGCCACTCACCCCAGAGCAAGATGTCCGCCACCCCAGGAACCAACCCGCCAAGCGGCGGTGCGGGACACAATTATTGTGCAGGTAAGGGGCTGAGGTAGAGCAAGGGTCAAGCGACCTAAAATCAATGCAATTTAAACAAAATTAAGCAGTAGCATTATTTAGCATTGTAGCATTATTTAGAGAACACACTTTACAAAATATATTGGGGGAGCACAAATGACTAGAAATCTTTGTTTCACATTCACTTTCTCTATTTTATCACTTTGTCTAACTTTGTCACATTTATTACACTAAACCACACGTGCTATGCGGGTTTACCACAAATTTTTCAAACACATACTTAGTGTTTTCAAAATCTCTGACAGTAATTAACTATTGGCACCACTTTACCATATGTTAATTTACAGTATTTGACACTTTTTACAAGCCACTCACAGTTGAGACGTTGTTCGCTTTTACAAAACATGATAACATCTCTTCACAGGGAAGATATTTGAAAAGTAGGACATGCACATTTGAAGTTTTACATGTCCTGGCAGTGAAAAACCTCCAAAGTCGTTTTTCACTGCAGCAAGGATAGCTCTCCCATAGGGAAACAGTGGGTTACATTATAACACCTTATAATGCTTGATTTTGGTTTAGGACCAGCTAGGAAAATGATTCAAAGACTTGTTTTATTAGTAATTAAAAATGCAACTAATCGTTAAGATCTGATTTCATATTACTAATTTGAAAATTACATTTTTTTAAAGTTGTAATTTTTCTGCTTTATATTATTGTGCCTTATTGTCAGTGTCACCTAACTGGTGAATGGCTCCCCTGTGGTGAGATCGGGATTGCTCGCAGGCACTCCTCTTCCTGAGCTTCAAAGAGTGCCTACCCTGTCACTGGCAGATGCAGCTCACACATGGGCTTGCCTTGCTAGTATGCTTGGCTCCAAACTCAGTGCGAGAAGGGAGATGCCCCAGAACTGGTTTGGAGTGATCACAAGAGAGGGTTTGTCCGTTATCATAGCCACACCTCTGGGACCTGAAAGCCCAATTGAATAAGGCACTGTGCTCCCAGCTTTTATAAAAAGGCGCTGAAGTGGTATAAGAGAAAACCAAAGATGAACTATATACAGGAAGAAATAATAGTTGAATACGAAATTAAGAGAATAAAATGGGTAGAGCTCCATGAATTAGCGAAGTCAAAGGACTCAAGGAAATTTTGGCAGTTAATCTGCTTTCATCAAAGAAATACCAATCGACGGCTACGGACATCACGCCAGCCTACTAATAATGCTATTTTTAAAAACTCTACCTAGACCACAGTATAAAAGTCATAGGAAACATATTAAATATACTGCAGGGACCTAGCATATGAAAACCTACTAAACTGACCCTAACCCAAGAACGCTTGAAGAGCTCTATCATAACAACCAGCACCAGTGGGACGCCAGTCTCAACTGGAATCCCAGCACCCATATTTAGGCAAGCCCAGAACAAATGGGCCACAACACTCCTCACTCTTTTCAAGAATTGCCTAATATCCAATTCTGTGCCAGACAGCGGGATGGGCTCTCTCTGCTAGTACCAATTCATAACAAGCATTTACAATGCAATAGGTCTCGCAATTGTGAGTTTTTGGGCTATTGGCATTGTAAATGGCAATGCCTTTTATAATATTTAAAGGCATTGTCATTTACAATACCAATAGTTCAAAGTTTTGCAAAAGCAATACCTGTTGTACTGCAGAGCGCGGTATCCCTGAAGTGGGCGCTGCGCCCACTATTAAAGTTTAAAAAAATACAATGAAACTTCTTGTTTGAGATAATGCCACCCTGTAATCTCTGTGCATGTTAGAACTGTTAAGTTTAAGGTTATTGTTGCATTTTAATGAAGGACTGTGTATATTCCGCAGGACCCGTACTGGGGTTTAAAAAGGTGTAAAGCTCAAACTTTCAAGGTTCTATTTAACCTTAAGTAGGGCTGTGCTGCATAAACAAATGAGGCCCTAAGATGTGTCAACCAGAAAATCTCTCTGCCGACTAAAATGCCATCATTTAGAGACTGCGCGATTGTCATTGCTAAGTCTAGTAGCGTGGTTCTTAAGAGGAAAGGAGATGCTATCAAATAAACGCATCATTATAAAAACGTCACCATTTGCGTGGGGGAAAAAATGTCCTACTTCTTCTGCCTATGGATGGCAAAGCCTACTGAAACATCGAGGTACACTGTAGCACAGAGGATTTTACACTGTTGTGTAGTACGTTTAGTAATTTTGCACAGAATGAAGGAAGGTTCAAATTCACCCACCTCTGACAGGTCCTATGGATTTTCAGTAACCCCCCACTCCACCTCCCCCAGGGCACGGAATCATTTTTCAGAGTGAATGCACTCCTGTTAATCATACTGTAAAGCTGCTTGCACCTACCAACCCAACCATATGGCAGCATTGATGATTTTTGTTTTGTATACTCCGGTTTCTGAGGGTTCGGGAGATGTGGCGTAGGGGCCAGAGCTGCCGACTTTCCAACTCGAATACCAAGTTCAACATCCTGTGATTCGGGGCAAATCACTAATTGTCTGAAAAAAATAGTGGGGGAGGCAGCAACACATTCGTAGGATTGGGAATACAGGAAATGGAATACGGTGGCGGCAGTGAAAGAAATATTACCTTCGTCACATGGCGAGCGGCCGACATACACCCATCAAATCAATCTACACTTGGTCCGTGCGCCACAGAATTAAACTGAAGTGACTAAAGCATATGCTTGCTAATTAGGAGGCAGTACAGAAGAGTAACAACGATGTTAGAAAATGGTGAGCAATGGGAGGCTCCAAGTCCTTTATTGTAAACACCTTCCAGACAAAGCATAGCGCATGTACTGTGCAGGCGAGCCCACCTAAAAAGAGAACAGATGAGACCTGTAATGGCCGCGGCTTTGGTAAGATGACAGAGGCAGATGTCTTTCGACTGCTGTAAAGAGTAATGCGACCTGGAACGACCAAGTAAACACGCTTGTTCCCCCACTAAACACGGTCAGCCAGTCAGACAGCATGGGTAGACTAATTCAGGGCAGAAGACTTAAGTCTGCTGCGGAGGCCAGCAGCCGGAGCCGCTTCAGAGCCCCAGTGCGCTGGAGTGTTCTATATAGCTGTAGCCTGAGTACATGGGAATGTAACTCCATAGTACAGGAGGGCAATGTATGCGTCCGCTTTGTCTTACTAAGAAGGCCTGCATTCAGAGTCAAAACCTGTGTGCCAGCTGCGAGCGCCCCTAAACAAAGTCCAATCCGGTGCCAGTTGCCAGCGCCCCTAAACAGAGCCCAATCAGACATGCTGATCGCACACTTCTTCATTAAATTTCCTAGAGGCACAGAATGGACATCAAAGCGCATCCGAAGACCGCCCCCCGGTGCTGCTGACAGCCGTTACATAAAGAACAAAAGTAATCTCCAAACGAAGACGTAAACATGTACGGCGTAATAATGTAGTAGTTGGTCGGTGCTGCACGGAGGAAACCGGAAACGAGGAGGAGCGAGAAGGACGGCGAGTTGCCCATTTGGAAGCAAGCATTTTTAAAGGACACCAAGAGAGACCGATAAAAGCAATCGTCTAACAATGGGTGGAGTTCAAACTGGATTCCTGAGAGGATGCATCGTTGAAGATATTCTATTATTCCTGGAAATATTTGTGGAGTGAACTATGTCGACAAAGGATCGTTCTTTATATTCAGCCTCCATTGACTTCACCACCGCTTTCGATAATGTCAATAGAAGCAAGCTTTTAGGAAACTGGTCAAATTTGGGCATTCTGGCCCTCCTTCTAACAGGCATAATACATTTGTACTCAGACACTTGGGTAAAAATTAAAATACCCTCAAAATGGTAAACAAATAGAAAAATACTGACCGATAGAGGATTAAAACAAAGGTGCATCTTAGCGCCTCTTGTTTTCCATCTATACGACATAGATCAAACCTTTGAGTCAGCTAAAGCAATTCATCCACAGATGGTTGAAATTAAAATTCAAGCACTAAGCAGACGATACAGTGATATTAGATCAGACTCTAATAGGGTTGCAAATGTCATTGGACTCTCTTGTATCATATGGTGAAAAGTACAACATTAAAATAAAGACCACCAAATCAAAGAACATTTTTTTGGGGTGTAAATTACACAAAAATAAAATTAATCTTGGTATTTGGAAAAAGAGGAAGCTGAGCAAATAAAATCATACAAATACATATGGAGAATGGATTGATAAAAGAGGCTGAGTACAGGCCCAGTTGACACCAAAATAAAGAATTGAGTTCAAGCTCAACATTTTGCTTTTCAAAGGTTATTAAAGAACATAGCTGGTCCAGATCTAACTGCACTGTTGAAGGTAAGTGGTAGCAAATTAATGCTGTTGTTAACGTATGGAATGATTACATTCAGAGATAAACTTAGTGCCTGGCTGCAAAAGCCCAGTGCAATTGCTATTGTTAACTTTTTCTGTCTTTCACACTGCATAACAGTACCTCAAATTCATCTGGAATTCAGTATCACAACACAATACGTAATACTAAATGCAAGATTTCTAGCATGTTGTGTGAAGATAAAGAAAGCCATTTCCTACTCCATCCAATATCATCTATGGAAGTCAACTACAAAGGAGGATTGGCCATGGAATGACTAACTTAGAAGCTAACTGCAAAACCTGCAAGCTCAGGAGCTATGGGAAAGAAACATACCAAACAAGCAACCCGGAAAGGTTCTAGTAAAGAAAGCAAAAGGACTGTCTACGGATCTGGCTGTAAATAAAGTGAGTAAGAAGTCGCTCGACGAACTGGAGGTAAAGATATATGACCTACCAAACTGGATGACCTATCTGGCAAAACCATTAGTTCTGGAACTTAAAAAGCAACTCATCCGGTTGAAACTTGGATTAATCCTTCTGAAAGCACATTGAAATGGGAGATTAAGTGGTGTCCCAATCTGTAGGTTGAGCAGAACTGCTCCTGAATCACTAACCCATATGCAACAAGGTATTAACTTTGAGAAAATATTGGTTGTGTCCAATCTTTAGAACTCTGAACATTAGATCATGCACTGAAGCCACAGAGTGCTGCTTAAAGGGAAGATCCAGCCAAGTGACAACACAGTTTTAAAATGATATAAAACTGACATCAAGAATCGGTCTCACACTCCTGCCCGACCCAAAACGCCTTGGAGGCGAAATAACGTCTCATTACATTTAGCGGACTTTACAGAAAGACTGTTCTTTCCTCTCTTTTTTTATATTCTGGACTGTAATGAGTTTTAATATTTCTATTTTTGATATTTTGATTGAGTGAAAGTGTTATCTATTTGTCTATCTATCTATCTATCTATCTATCTATCTATCTATCTATCTATCTATCTATCTATCTATCTCTGTGGGCAAAGTGAGCTCTAAAAGTTTCTGCAATGTTGGAGGTAGGTAGAGAGAAGCATTATGGGATAATTTACAGTAAAACACACAGAACGTGCTGCAAAACCTGGGTAGAGTCACCCCACTGAACTTTTACCCAATTGGTTAGGGAGTGGCCCCCACCCACAGGATGGAGCTTGGCATTAAAGTGTTACAGCAAACAAATGATGGACGGAATGCTGACAATGCAAACATTCTCCCCCAGTCAAAAGATCTGGGTTAAATCCATTGTTCTTTTGCCCACTATGCCACCCCAGTTTGGACCCAGCCGTATGCAAATCAGTCTTGACCCTATGCCCCATGGGCATTAAAGTGGCATCCCGAGTACTCCATCTCAGAACACTCAGAAGAAGGGCTGCCCTACTGCTTGAATCCTGAAGGAAGACTGGGCCTGCATGCCTTGAACCCAGGACCCCAGAAGTGACTCCAAGAGTCAGTTGGCTAAACTTCTGTTTGAGTTATAGGAACACAACAAGCTTCCAGAGGCTTTATCCTGCAACTTCCTTGCTGACTAGTTGCATCTGGATCTGCCCTGAACCCTACTGCTGACTCTGCTGGAGTGAGTCTTGACCCCCAAGTGTTGTCCCCAAGGTCCTGGACTGTTGGCAGGTGTCAAAGTGTATTCCTTCTAAAGTTTACTCAAACCTGGGACTTGGAAACCTTTTGCACGACTTTTTGGTCTGAGAACCGACGGAGGACTGGGACCAACCTCCTAAGCCGATCCGACGAAGTACATCACCGCTGGACCAAAGATTGAGGATGCTCTCACTATGTTCTTCTCCGCAACAGGAAATACGATCCAGCGGGTAAGGTTTCTGGCCTTGTGGAGCCCTCTTTGGCTACTGCCTGCCGTCTTGCCCAGGGGAAAGAGTCCAAATAAGTTACTAAGTCCGAAGGTAGAAATCTTCACCAGGTGAAGGCGCAAAAAGTACCTGGCTGGTGAGGGGCCTTCTCTTGGCCAAAATGCATATTTCTCCTCTCTGAATGTACCCACCAAAAGTAAACGGCTCCACTAAAACCTCATCCAGCAGCATGGAGCCTTGTTAGCCACAGCCTGCTGCCTTGCCGTGCTGCGTATTTTTACTAACCAACCCAGAGACTAAGCCTGAAGGTAAAACTTTTCACCAAGACAAACTTGGTGCCTGTATCTGACTTGTGATCCATCGTAGACGGCCTTAACTTTTGACTTTGTGGAACAGGGATACTAGTTTGAACTGCACTTCCCTTGGTGCCTGGTAAGGTTTAGTGTGATTGGATAGGCAGATACATGTTACTGACGGGGGTGTGGGAGGTAAAGGTCATCAATGTATGCTCAGTATACATACCACCAAGATTACATGCCAACACCCTGCCCTCTCTCCGTGCAATATTGTTAGATCTACCAATGGGTACCCTGGTTTTGGGTGGGGACATGAACGCTACAATGAATCCTGACAAGGACCGAGTGCCGACCTCAGATAAGGGAGTGTGTACGGAACCTCTGAGAATATTCATGGAGACTCTTAGACTCATAGATCTCTGGAGGGAACACAACCCAGAGGTGAGGCAATACACGTTCTATTCAGTGCCTCATGGGGAAACACCCACCAAGTCTATCTAATGACACATTCCACCGATGCGGGTTGGTTCAGGGGGGCACTCCACAGGGAGCAAGGTATATCAGATCATTCACCAGTAAAGGTGCAAATGAAAGAATATAGCAAGGGCGTTACTGAGTGAAGGAGAGACCAAGACTGGTGCTGTGCAGCCGAAAAAGTGGTTTACTAAAGTAGGGGGTGCCTGGGTAAGAGAGACAAGATTTGGGGCAATTGGATGGCATATAGAGGTCCCTGAGGTCCACATGACTACAGAAGAATTGATGTGAGGGAAGCTCCTTCAGGGTCAAGAACTGAAGTGGAACTGTGGATAGTACGGAATTTGCTAATGTAACATTGTAATGAAATGGGTGTTGATTGTGAACGCTATCCCTGACACTCCCATGGTGACTTTACATTACTGATTTTTGAATAACTGTACTGCCAAGTATTTGTTTAATAAAAAGAATTTTAAAAAAACAAAAAAACTTTTGACTTTGTTCCGGTCTAGCGTGACCAGATAACTGTGTTTGGCACATAATCCTTTTTGGCACTATTTTTAACTGTAAAATTTAAAAATTCAAATTAGATTGCTATTGGTGTAATTTTATTTATTAAAATATTCTCTGTTTTTCCAAGTTGGTATGGGATTTTACTCCCGTGTTGTTTTCACTTTATGACTGTTTGAGTGCATCATAAATACGTTAACAAATTCTCTCTGCCATAAGCCTGACACTGCTTTAGTGCCAGGCTACCAGATGGTTAAGCACATGTTTATTTGGTGACTTTTGTGGTTCACCCTGACAGTGACGCGCCACAGGTATGCATGCGCGCTGAAGCCTGCGTGAAACAAAGGGAGAAGAGGATTTGGAGGGAGGGGGGTAGTTGCATTTTTTATTTAGCGAGAATTCAACTCAAATGTACTGAGTTACCACCAGGAGTTTGCATGACTTGGTGTGTTTGAAGTTGACAACCCTGGCGCTGAGGTAGTGTGAGTTTCTCACAGCACCAGTCACTGGGTCGTGCTCATCCAATCCTTGGCCTCTCTGCAGTGCCCACAGCACAATGGTGACATGTGCTGCTTGTAATTGTGATTTTTTGTGAAAGCGTGACACAACTGCTGAATACTGATGTGAGGAATTCAAAGACAATGCAGTGTTTACAGGTGAGTGGGCGCATCCTGTGTAGAGAAGTGAGGTGATGTAAGGATGTAGACGCAGAAGAGTGAAAAGAGGGTGCTGAAGAGGAAATAGATAAGGCGGGAGATATGCACATAGAAGATTTCAGAAAGATTAGGTTTGCCACAGGAAGTACATGGTTTTAGTGCGCATGGTTTAAGCCATTTCCTTTATTAAACAGGTTTAAGTTATAGAAATACTATACACGTACGCACTCGCATACACAGGCCACGTTTCTTGTAAAAGATTCCTCGTTATGCTTCTAAGATCATGCCCATTTCACAGACTCCCCTCCACCAACTTTTTCACCTGACTTCTTAAAGCCTTCTTTTAGGTTTCGCCTGCACAGCGCAGTAAAAGCTCTACCGAGAGACCGACTCCCGAAAAAACAACTATGCATAAAACAACTAAAAGTTCAGCGAGAGGACTTCGGTTTCAACTTGTTAACTCCAGGTCGGGTCGGGTGCCCGCGAACCTTCAGAGCTTGCATAAAAGCACTTGCTGCAGCTCTGTGTGCCCTGTCGGAAAATCCAGTCGGCCAGTTGTAAATGTTTATTTTGGAGGCCTACTGAACGCCACAGGAATACACTTGAGTCTTTGACCTCGTGTATATTCATTGTCGTTTTTATTTTTGTATAAACTCTGGAATTGTTTGCATTGCTTTTATTTTATTTTTTGTACAAACTATACAATTGTTTTTCCTTCCTTCTTTTATATGCTCATGGATTCTCACATTTCCAAAACCCCTAAGGTTGCAACAGGGTCTTTTAGATTACATTTGTAACTGGTCAAGTGAAGTATTTGCCAGGGATGCCTTTCGGTGCTAGAGTTAGATGAAACAAGTGGGCATTTTGTGTCCACGGCCACCTCATGTAAACTTTGCACAGACACAAAAAAACACACAATTTTGAATTCGTCATGTGCCTTACATCTAAGGACGTCTAAGCACGTCTCTGGAGCTGGAAAACCAGGATCGAGTCTCGGCGTCTGTTCCATATTCAGTGATATTGAGCAAATCACTTACCCACCCCGTGCCTGCCACATAAAATGAGTGTATCTTTTTGTAATGTAACTGGTGCTCATGTAAAGCGCTCCTATACCTTCGGGTCGAGGTCGTGCTAAATAAAACTACAAAAAAATAATCTTTTGGCCGGTGACTACAAACGCTACTGCTATTCTGCTGCCTCTTCCCTCTCCCTCCCTCTCTCCCACAGCTTACTCTTTCTCTCTGTTCCCTCTATCTACTCCCTCTATCTACTTCTTTGAATGTTCCATCTTCATTTTTCATCTCTACACACAATTCCGTGCCTGATTTGATCAGGTGCAGTAACTACTGCACCTGAAAGGGTCCACTCTCGATCAAGCCCTCAACCTTTGACCCCAGCAGGGCTGTCTCTGCCTTTCATCCTTGTGAAGTGTATATTAGTAGCTGTCATGATGAGGTATTGGGTGTGATGTCATTCTACTGCAGATTTGATGTAATGTGATGTTTGTTTAACACATTTTTAACAATTATGTGTGGTCTTCGTGCTCTGGTATTAGCTTGTCTTTGGTTGTAGGTTCGCCCTCATGGCAGGGTGTTAGAAATCAGGTCTTAATTTGGCAGAGGCATGCACCCTGTCCAAGTAGGGACTACAATCCTAGTTAGGGTAAGTCCCAACACAATCCCAAATTATCCTATACTCACCTCCCTCACTCCCCAGTAATTGGCACAGAGTGGGCAGGCTTAATTTAGAAGGCAATGAGTAAAGTATTTGTGCAATAACTCATACAACAATACAGTATATACAGCACAAAAAGACTGTACAACATTTTAGAAAAATAGTGAATATTTATCTGAGTAAAACAAGACCAAAACGATCAAAATCCATCAAAGTCAAGATATTTCATGTTGAAGAAATACATGCAATAAAGTTCTTAGAAGCAGGTAGCACTAAAAAGATTACTGCAGGTCGCGAAGGGCCAGTGCAAATCCAAAGTTCAGGCCGACCGCAATGGAGTGCAGGACAGCTACACGGACCCCCTTGGGCCCGCTGAACACATTACTTTGGATCCAGAAACACAGTCTGCACGGTGAGGCTTTGCGTTGTCCGGTATCAGTTCCAAGAGGCAGTGCGGTGAGGTTTTGCGCAGCTCTGTGTCATCCGGCGTCAGTCCAGAGGGCTGTCAGCTGGGGGAGAGGGCGGTGCAGCTTTGCGGTACGTCGCATCGGATTTGGCAGAAACTCAGCTGCAGAACCAACTCCTGAGGTACAGAACTTGGAGGAGGCACATAAGGCAAGGGTAGGACTCATAGCAGGCAGAGTCCAGCAGCACCAGCAGAATGGCAGGAATCTTTTGTGCCCCTGAGACTTCAGAAACAGGAGGCAAGCTAACAAGCCCATGGAAATCACTTCGGAGGGAAGGCAGATTCCAGCTCTCCTTTCAGCAGAGTCAGAGAGTGCAGGTAGCAGGGCCCCAAGCAGGAAAGCTGTCCTTCCAAAAAAACAGTCCAGTTGAGTCCTTTGAGCAGTGCCGCAGTACCTTTGACAGAGATTTGGTGTTGGTCCAGAAGTGTCTGATTTGGGAATGTCCGAGACCCAGTACTTATACCCAAATGTGCCTTTGATGAGGGGAAAAATTCAAAGAGTGGTTTTGAAGCACCTCTTTCAAGCCAGTCCTGTCCTGTCTGCGAGGGCTTTTATGTGGATCACCAGCCCTTTGGGTGGGGTTGGGTCATTACACTTTGATGTCCCGGTGGGAGCCCCCTTTCCTCCCATCTGCTCAGGAAGGCCATTGAAATGCAGATTTATGCAGAGGGGTGTTCAGCCACCCTTGACCTTCCTGGTTTTCTGGCTGTCAGGAAGGAATGCACAAATAGGAACTGTCACCCCGTCAAGGTGTGGCTGGAGGTCACATAGAGTAAAGTTAAGAGCAGAAAAATGCCCACTGTCTGAAAGTGGCATTTCTGCACTAGTTGTGTTGAATCCAACCTCACCAGCAAAGCACATTTACCACTACTATTCTAACCCTACCAAACATGATAAAAACACTCCTCTGGGATCAGGAATTACTGACAAGTAAAGCAGAAAACCACATGTCCTTCCCTTTGCTTACATAGAACTCTGCCCTTGTGGGTTCCCAAGGGCCGTCCTTAGGGATGACTTATATGTAATAAAAGGGGGAGTTCACAGCTTGGCAAGTAGTTTTACCTGCCATGTCACAGTAACTATGAACTGCACGCGCAGGGCCTGCCATATCAGGCCTGAGACATGATTAGGAAGCTACTTACGTGGGCAACACAATCAGTGCTGCGGGCACACTAGCAGCATTTAATTTACAAGCCTGGGCACCATTAGTATACATTACTAGTGACTTTTAGCAAATTAAATATCCAAGTTGGCTACGATCCAATGGTACAATGATTTAGGGGTGAGAATACAAGTGCTTTAGCACTGATTAGCAGTGCTGAAGTGTGCAGAGTCCTAGAACTAGCACAAATAGGAACAGAAAAATTGAGGGCGGCAGGCAAAAATTTGGGGAAGACCACCCTAAGGCTGTCATGTCTAAAGTGTGTCCCCCCAGGCTGAAACTGGGGAAAGCTCTTTACTAAGGAGGAAGAACCTGGAGAAATCGTTAGTGTTGGTGTGGTTTGCCCCCAGGTGATGCTCCACTGTAAAGACCATTCTCTGGAAAGGGATGGACCGTCTCAAGAGTTTAGGATTCTACCCCTCATCTGCATGAGCCATCTGAGGGGCCTGTGGTCTGTCTGTACTAGGAAGTGAGTCCCAAACAGGTATGGTCTCAACATCTTCAGTGCCCAGCCCACAGCAAATGCTTCTCTTTCAATGGCAATCCACCTCTGTTCCTGTGGAAATAGCCTTCTGTTAACGAAGGCTACTGGTTGGTCTAGGCCCTCCTCATTCAGCTGTGCTAAGAATGCCCCTCTGCCATGCTCTGAAGCATCCATCTGCACGATGATCTTCTTGGAGAAATCAGGGGCCCTGAGCACTGGTGCTGTGCACATGGCTTCCTTGAGAGATTTAAAGGCTTCCTGACAAGACTTTGTTCAGTTCACCAACCTATGGTACTTCTTAGACGTCAGCTCAGTTAAGGGGTCTGTGATGGTGCCATATTCCTTAACAAATCGGCGGTAATAGCAAGTGAAGCCTATGAAGGCTCTCACTTCTGTTTGGGTTTTAGGTGGTTCCCTGGCCATGATGGTTTCAATCTTGGCCTGGAGGGGTTGCACCTTGTCCCCACCTACCAGGTGTCCCAGATACACCATAGAACCCTGCCCAATCTGACATTTACTGGCCTTGATGGTCAGGCCCGCCTGTTGCAGGGCCTGAAGCACTTCCTCGATGTGGTGCAGGTGCTCCTCCCAGCAGGAACTGTAGACACCGATGTTGTCTAAGTAGGCAGTGCAGAATGCCTCTTTGCCAGCCAGGACCCTGTTAACCAACCACTGGAAGGGAGCAGGGGCATTCTTGAATCCAAATGGCATCTCTCGGAATTGGTAATGTCCCTCTGAGGTTGAGAATGCGGACTCTCTTTGGCCCCTTTAGTCAAGGCGATCTAACAGTACCCTGCTGTCAAATTAAAGGAATTGAGGAACCTGGCAGTGCCCAGCTGGTCAATGAGTTCATCAGCTCGGGGATGGGGGTGTGCATCAGTTTTGATGACGGAATTGAGTCCTCAGTAGTCCACACAGAACCTGAGCTCTGGCACGGCATATGGCAGGGCCACCTTTGATACCAACACCACAGGGCTGGACCAGGGACTGTCAGAGGGTTCAATCACCACTAAGGTTAATATCTTGGAAACTTTCTCCTTGCCGCTGGCTCGCACCCGGTCTGACAACCTGTAAAGCTTGTTCTTTACAGGGAGGCTGTCTCCGGTGTCAATCTCATGGACGCACAGATGTGTGAGTCTGGGGATGAGTGAGAACAAGGGGGCGAACTGCCCCAGCAACTGGTAATCATCTTGCTTCTCGAGGGTCAGGTAGGCAGAAAGGTTGACACCCCCCAATAACCCATTGTATTCCTTTGCAGAAAGGAGGTCGGGAGAGGTGGACTCTTCTATTCCACTTACTCATCTGTCACTAGGAGCATGCTCACTTCGGAACTCTCGAAGTGAGGCTTCAACCTGCTCACATGGAGCGCCCCCAGGATGGTCCTAGGGGTCCAGAGGTCCACCAGGTTGGTGGTCTCCCCCTTCCACTCCTTCATTTTATATGGGCCAGTCCAGCAGTCCTGGATACCCTGGAACTCCACTGGCTCCATGACCCATACCTTTTGACCAGGTTGAAATTCCACCAATGTGGTCTTCTGGTCGTACCAGAGTTTCATCACCTCCTGGCTAACCTCAAGGTTACTTTTAACCTGCTTGCAGAAGTGGTGCATCTGGTTCTGGAGGGCAAGCATGTATCTGACCAAATCCTGGGTGGGGTTTCCTTGGAGCTTGCTCCCACCCTTCATTGACAAGGCTTAGAGGTCCCCTCACAGGGTGTCCATTGAGGAGTTCACAGGGCCTGAACCTTACTCCTTTCTGTGGCACCTCCTTGTAGCGAAAGAGAAGGCATGGCGAGAGGAAGTCCCACTTATGCCTCATGGGCTCTGGTAAACCCATAATCATGCCTTTCAAGGTCTTGTTGAATCTCTCAACCAGACCATTGGTTATGGAGTGGTGAACGTGTAAGTCCACCACAATACTCTCATGAAGCTGCTTAATATACGCGGACATGAAGTTTGTGCCCGTGTCAGACACAACCTCCTTGAGGAACTCCACATGGGTAAAGACTCCCATCAGAGCTCTAGCCACCGCAGGTGTAGTAACCAGCCTCAGTGGGCTAGCCAATGGGTAGCAGGTGGCATGGTCCAACAGGATAAACCTTTTACCCAGGGCAGTCTTGGGGTCCTGAGATCAAATGATATTGATGCCCACCCTCTCAGAGGGGATGCCAACTACGAGGAATTAGATCAGGGGAGCCTTGTGCTTTCACCCTGATTTCCAACTGCCCTGGCAGATGGGACAAGACCTGTAGAATATATCTGAGGCTGTCTTCATCCTGGGCCAATAAAAGAGGGAGACAACCCTGGTAAAGGTCTTGTCTTGCCCCTAATATCATGAAGCAGTCCCAGTAGGAAGGCCAGGTAACATTGAGGGGACCACCCGGGCACGTGCTGCCCCACCCCCTGAATCCTAGACTCACTGTATAGGAGATTGTTCTCCCAGTAGATAATGTGTTCCCCAGAGACTTCAGCTGCTGCATGGGCTGGGGCTTGTGACCTCAGACCCTCAAGAGTGGGGAACTCTTTCTGCTCTTAGCAAAATTCCTCCCTGGTGGGCCCATCCTCAACCTGCCACCTGGCAAGCTCAGGCAGGTCACCCAGGGTGGCAAAATCTTCTCCGGTTGGCTTAGGGGGCGCCTCCTCCGGGGCCCCATCAACTTCCACCGTAGGAACTCCAGGGACCAGTTTCTCGTGCCAGTTGCCCCTCTCCTTGGCTGTTGTCTGGTCCATTATTCCCGGCTCCAGACTACCCAGACTCCCTTTCTGGGAAGCCATGGGTCATGTGGTCGCTTAGACTCTCTCAGGCAATCCCATAATTTCCAAGTGAGACCTGAGGTCTACCTCCCTCCAGGCAGTGTGCTCCAGGTTGTTGCCTAACAGACAATCTACAGGCATGGCAGGACTCACAGGTACTATCAGAGAACCGGAGACCCCCCACTCAAAGGAAAACAGAGCCATCGATAGATGGCTCTCAGGATTGTCAGCAACTATGACTTGGTGGAATGTGTTTGGAAGGACCTGCTCTGTTGACACCAGAAGACACTCTTCATAGTGTTATTTGTGTCACGCGGATCCTCCACCCTTTACACGTTAATGTTGACCCACTGCCTACACTTTGAACTGTTGGAAGGCACTTGGCCTCTAGGCACCATTTCTCTATCCCCTAGGGAAACTGATGTCATCTCTAGCTGTTCCCCAAGACTGACTGAGACTAACTCCATCCCGAGCGCTACACTCACCATCCCTGGTGTCTGTCCTCCCCTGGGGGGCCCGTGCCGCCTTGGAACATTTTAGAGTTGCCCTTTATGTGACCATATTTGTAACACTCAGTACATTGGGGTACAGACCTCCCCGTCTTATGGTCAAAGAAACCTTTCCTTTGTTGATCAGATTAGGACTGATTTGAACTATCCTGTTGGGAATTATTTTGGGGACCTTTTGAGAATTCCTCATTTTAAGGTTTTAGTCCCCCCACTTTCCTATTTTGGGAACCCCGATCACCTTTGTGGGTTTAACCCCCGGATAGCTGGGCAAGTCCGCTTACTGTCAACTAGGTGCTGACACTACTCTGTAAAGCAAACACTGAGCATGTACTCTCTCAAGATCAGATTGTAAAACCCAACATAATCAATTGCTTTGCTGCCTCTCACCCAGCCATTCAGTGCCTCACTGGAGCAATCCACACAATCTACCCAGGAGTGCTTGGGGAGCTTCTGGCTGCCCCTAAATCTTTGGCACTACTTATCAAGTGTCAGCCAAATTTGGCAAGTAATGTGGTTTTCATGGGAGTTTACTGGGTTTGGTCTTCAACCTCTACGGTTAGGAGGGTGTCCCTTCCTAGTGTAGGCATGTATTTTCACAGCCCAGCCCCCTCCAGTGCTCCTCAGGAACCCTGTGTACCTTCAGTGCAACTTCAGAATCCGAAAACCACTTATCAATGTCATCTCCCGCCACCTAACTGGGCACCAAGTCCTTGGGTATATAAACCTTATACTCTCCATCAGTACTGTACATGTGCTGCTACCATCACTGCTGGAATCAGACTGCTTGGCCTTGATCTCCAGCTCCTGTTCATGAGCTAATAACAGTTGTTTCTTCTCTGTTTTGGTCCTTTCAGCCTCTGCTTGGCTCTCCTCAGCCTTTATCTTTAACTTTGCCATCTGCAGCTTGAATTCCCTCTCCTCCCTCCTCTCCCTCATCTCCTCTGGGGATAGGCCACGGAAAGATACACTGCTTTCTGCTCTCCCAGGAGGCTGAAATCCAGGGATTTGCCCCTCATCCACTGCAGGTAGCTCCTCCGAAATATGACAAATCTATATGTATTCCCTTTCTTATACATATATACCTTCCACGTACTTATGTATCTTCATATTTATTACTTTACTTCTAATTTAGCATCTCCAATGCACTACCCTATAGCACACCCTATACCTGTCTCAATATATCCTCTACCTCCACTCTGACTCATCTCAAACCTTATTCTACTACTCTCTCCAATGCACTACCCTATTTCTTACCCTATACCTCTCTCAATATATTCTTTACCTCCATTCTCCGAGGCAACGCAATCCCCATTTTACCACTGTGATCCCAAAAAAAACCTTTCTAGAGTCTTCCCTCCTCTACCCATCCTTGCATCATCTCATACCTCTTTAACTATTCAGATCTTCCAAACAAACCTTTCTAAACCTTCCCTCTGACTCTTCCCTCCTCCACTTCCCTTTTACTCATCCCCAACCTCCTCCTCCTGCTAAGAGCTCCTTTCTAGACCCTTCCCTCTTATATCCCTCCATTATCCTTTTCAATCTAACTAACAGACTAACATGTCCATATTTCCCTATACTAATTCCCCACTAATCCTGTTTGGGTTCCGGAGTAGCGTGCTACCCGCCAGAAAGCACTTTGGCTCCTCATCAGGGGTAGCAAGCGCTACATTAATGCAAACCCTTCCTTTTCTATCCCTCCACTATCCTTTTTCAATCCAAATAACAAACTAACATATCCACTGCTCACATTAGTTACATATTTCCCTATACTAATTCACTACTAATCCTCTTTGGGTTCCGGAGTAGCGTGCTACTTTGCAAAAAAGCACTTTGACGCCTCTTCTGGGTTAGATAAATGTAATTACAAATACATAAGTGAAACCTAATATATTTACCAATGCTTGTTATATAGTGCAAACTCGACCCAAAGTTACATGAGCACCACTTAAATTGCAAATTCCTTTTCTGGAGACACTGGGAGATTAAGTGATTTGTCCAGAATCACAGGATGTTGAGCCGACGACAAGACTCAATCCCGCTACCCCAGTCCCAAAGTCGGCAGCTCTGGGGCATTAAGCCACATCCTCTCCCAAGGAGAACCTGAGGGAAACGCGGGCCCAGAGTTAATGGGAGGTATGAGAGACTGAGGGAGGCAAGGCACACACAGAGGATGTGGCTAAGGGCCAGAGCTTAACTGGTGCTCACGTAAAGTGCTCCAATACCTTCGAGTCCAGTTCATGCTATATAACAATACAACAAAAATAAAAAAATAAAAAAATACCTAGGAGACTGGGGGAGACAGGGACGGGTGGGAGGGAGCACGTGACTGTCAAACCACAGGCATCATCCACCCTCTGACGCTAGGACATCACAAGGTTGACCTCTTGTTCCACCCTTTTCCCGTTAACAGCTTGTTATTTACAGCTGTAAGGCAAAGGGAAGTAAACAGGCCTGGGCGCCCCGTGCACCGGTGACGCAGCTCCTGAACTGTCAACTGCAGCTGTCTTCAGACCTGCCGAGACCAGGCAGCAGGGCAGTGGCAGGTGCCAAGGGGGAAGACAAGGGTTGCAACTGGTGCCCAGCATCACCATCCGCTTGACTCCAAGCACGATTAAACACGGATTCATCGGATACACCCCCACCGCCTCACCCCTCCGGCCTTGCCTCCATCTTGTCATCCTTGTGTGCGCTGTTGAATGCTCTGCTCGCCGTATACCGCCAGACAGCTCTGAGTTATTTAATCATCAGAGCTTTGTCTGTTACAATGTTTTTTACTGGACTTTCCTTTCAAAACAATTGCATGGACCAGTTTTTCTATAGCCAGAATCTTGCAAGGCAGTAACACAGCGCTGTACGCAGCACCTCTAAGGTGAGGCGCGAGGGAAAGACGCGTGCAAAAAATAAGGAAGACATAAGGGGGCAATGCAATCTCATAACCACTGGATCCGTTCGTGTGAATTAAGACTACAAGTACCAGAATGCATTGGGCTGTTGAATAAAAAGCACAGAACGGGACCATTGGATCCTGGGTAACTTTCGCCCTGGCCGATTCGCCCATTTATTAGGGCGCAAGTATCTGGTCGTAAATGTATCTTGCTCCGGGTGCTTAGAATCGGGATATACGGATATTCAATCCATGGAAACACACGGAAATGTACTTTCAATAATGTCTGGGAAAGTGTGTTCCAGGGAAGGGCGTCGATGGTTTCGTTGGGGCACAGGGAAATCCCCGCGGGGTGGAAGTCTTGAGTTAACTAACTCTTTATTCTGTCACGTTTACCCCGACAAGTCACAGAAGTATGCACAGAGGAGGCGGAGTGCGCATTACAAGGGTTTATGACCCAGGGGAGATTTTCGCAAATCCCTCAAATGCGGGGAATATGCTGAAGTCAGAGTAAACCCCGTACAAATCAAGTTTATGGAACGAGTTCTGTGAGGCAGCTCCTACATTGGCATTTTTTTTTACTCGTAGTCCGGTTTCCAATCCAGGATTTCCGACTGAATGGGTGAGCCTCGGCGAATGAATCTACCAATGCCTCGACCTGGTAAGAATTGCTAGGTTAGACCCGCACACTAAAGATACAGACAGGACACAAGGGAGGGGAACGAGGAAGGAAAGTTCGTTTACTTACTGCGCTCAGTGTCTCCGGTATTTACCCGGCTCTTGGAAGGCGCCGCGGCGAGTGCCGTCCCAGAGACGCGGAAGGCGCGCGGAGCCGCTTTACCTTTCTTGGAAGCGGCTCTGCCCAGACGGGCGCATTCCAGGAGCAGGGGGCACCCACTGACCCTGGCCGGGGCTTTTTTTGTGTCGGACTTTGGGAGGATAAAAATAACAGTGCGGTGGTTTGACAGCTGTGTGCGATACGCGACACTCCCAGATTCCCTACGACTCCACTCAGCAAAGAGCTAACCGAGAAACACACACAAAACAAGCCTTGACAAAGACAATAGGTTTCGCTTTAGTGGAGTGCATGCATAGAGACACCTAACATAGGTCCACACTTGCACAGAAAGCGCATGCACACGATGTCAAATAGGCACCTATTTTTAGAAAGTCCAATAGACATATAGGGCCCCTTCCCCACAGACCAACAGCCAATCACCGACCTGTGCAGTAAGAAGCCTGGGGTTGTGAATGAAGGGCTGAATAACAGAAAGCGCTCCGGGGCCTCACTTCATTTTTCCGCCAGCTTCTTGCGCCCCAGTGGGACCACTTCATTATTATGGATCATGCCGGCCAGGGCACAAGTCTGAAAAAAAGAAGTGGGTGGACTGACCAAGTTAGGCTGTATGCAGGTGATATCACGGCACGTGACATTGCATGTGACATCACAGGAAATTACAGAGGAAGTGGTATCACAGCCATGACTTCACAAGAAGTGACATCAGTACTTAAGACATCACACATATGTTTATCAGATATATCATGAGTACCTTTGAGCACATTATGAGTATACACACAGACACTCCTGATCTAGGCAGAACACTCAAGCTTTTGTAAGCTACAAATTAAACAACGTTGCCTTTTGTCAGCGTACAGGTTCCTCTACCCAAGGACAAACTAACTCTGCTGCCAGCCTTCCCCACCAGGCATAATATTCCATGTGCAGCTTTAGCTGCCTGCGCTCTCAGGAGGCGAGACTGCTCTCCTATGCAAAGTTTGCTTACTCAGTCCTACCCACCACTTAGTGTGCCTGTGGTGGACAACTGCACTCATTTTAGGGGATTGGGGCTCATTTTATAACAACAGCGATTGACCCGAAGCAAGATAGAAAGACAGAAAGGGAAGAAAGGAGAGAAAGAGATAGGAAAACAATTCTGAAGGCAGAAAATCGGATGAAAAATAGGATGAAAGAAGAACCAGCAAGAATAAGCAAGTGTAGAGTAGTTAAAGAAAATGGTTATGGCAACATTGACATTCAGTAATAGGAAACTAAGAAAATGTTTGGGGCTCTGCATTTATGTTTTTACAAATCCCACACTGCTCCCTCCACAAATGTCACCTCCACATTTAGTAGCAGACATCTCTCATGTTCTTATTGTTGGTGTAACTATATCTAAACCCCCCTCCCATTCACCAGCACAACCTGACAGCTTACCCTGGGATCACTACCACCAGAATGCCCATACCAAGAATGGACCACAAATTACACGGTAAGAGGTATCGGCTCCACATCAAAATAAGTGTAAGTCACCCGACATCCAAAGATGAGAAGAAAATGGTGACAAAGATAACTGATAAGAAATAGGCACACGCAATCCCAGTCCCAACTTGCTCTTTCAGGAAAATGTTGGCCTTCACAAGGATATATTGCTAGTTTGTATAGACAAGCATTGGCATAGCCAATAGGTCTCGCCTTTTTGACCATATGTGTTTAGCCATGCAGCACATTGTCCTGGGTGCTGTGCCGTCGGGGTTTGAAGAGTTGGCACTAGCAAACCTGCATATGTTGTCTATTTTTTACAAACGTTTAATAGCCTGAAACATTTAAAAGCAATACAAAAATTGCCAAGCTAAGGATTCCGCTGACATGCAAATGCCACTAGCATGAGTAACAGAAAAAGTGACGTGTGCACAAATACAAGCTTGCATTTTCAACTTTTACTGGAGCCCCTCAGCCCGTGAATGAAGATTACGATTCCAAGATAAAAGTCACTTTGCATCATGACTGGCAGAAACGGGGGAGGCTCTTATTACTTTAGGAGAACAGATGGAACGGGCTGCCACGACTGACAGACTGCAGCTTCTGCATATCGACTTCCTGGTAGACATGCAACACTGCTGCTTCCCCCAATATGGCGAGAGAGAACTACCATTGGAGGTACTAGAAGCAGCCACACGAGATAGAAGGCAGTTGAAGGATGTGCAGAAACCCATGCTTTAAAAGCCAGCCGTAGGAGGTAAAATGCTGTCCTATGAGGCAAAGACCCAGCTCCCCAGAGCAGTTGCTGCAAGCGCAGACCCCACGCTAGAGTGAGACAAGGCAGAGTGCAGTTAGGAGGTGCAGACTCCCATGCTACAGAGAACAGCCAAAGGAGGTAGAATGCAGTCCTATGAGGCAAAGACAGCACAGCTATAAGAGGTGGAGACCCCCTCACTACTGGGTGCGTCCATAGGCGGTACAGAGCAGTCCTATCCTTTAGATCGCAGCCAGGATGGAGAAGGCAGTCCGAAGCAGACCCCAAAGCTGTAGAGACCCAGCTATTGGCGGTAGCATGTAGCCCTACGAGGCAAAGGCCTTGCCCTCAGAAGAGAATCTATTGAAGGCGCAGACCCCATAGTACAGAGAGCAGTCATGGGAGGCAGAATGCAGCCAGAGAAAATGCAGATACCACAATATAGAGGACAGACATTGGAGGCAGAGTGCATTCATATGAGGGAATGGCCCCGCAGTCTACAGAGCTGTCATCGGAGGAATTGGCCACGCGGTACAGTGAGCAGTCTTACGGGGTAGAGATGCAGTTAAGGTAAATACCCCATACTATAGAGCGCAGCCTTGAGAGGTAGAAGGTAGTTGGAGGACCCCTCACTAGAAAGGCCAGTCACAGGAGGTAGAATGCAGTCAGAGGACATACAGAGCACAAAGCCACAGAGCAGCCACACAAGTTAAAACACAGGGCTCGGATGCAGACTAGAGCAGCCATAGAAGGTACAGACCTCCAAGCTAGACAGTAGTGACAGGAGGTAGGGTGCAGTCATGGAAGTGCGGACACTCCTGCCGCCATGCCATACAGTAAAGGGCCAGGAAGCAAACTGTGGTACAGAGAACAGCTGCAAGAGTGAAGTAAAAGCTAGGTGTTCGAACAGAGTAGTCCAATTCTACAGACCTACTTAATATAAATAGCAGCCAGGCGATGACATAATCTGAAATTGTGCAAACCACTGCAAGAGAGAGCAGTCAGAGAGGAGAGAGCGTAGCCAAGAGGGAAGGGAGAGAGTGGCATAAGTACAAATCGCTATGCTACAACCAGAGCAGCTAGAGGCCAGTGAGGGGGATGGGCAGACCCACACACTGAGACCAGCCACAATCCAGTCAGACTTTGGGTCCCCTCTGCCTTCAATCCAGTCATTGAAGGCAGAGGGCACCCAAAGGCAGGGCATTCAAGCACGACCAACCAGGCACCATAGACTCACTGCTGCTCTATCAACAGCCAGTGAAGTCACACTACGCTTGAGAGCGAAAGCCAGTCTCAACATGTCCTCATTCCCTACCTAAAGCGCTGCCAAAGAGCACACGCAGAGCCCGCGAGGGAGCAGAAAACAAAGACTGGGCGCCTAGGGTTATTGAGAGAGCAGCGAGAAGGAAAATAAATAAAAAATAAAAGACCATTAGTTTATCGAGCATGCAGCCATCGCAGTCCTCTATGAAGACATGAGACAATACACACAAGTAAATGGGCAGCATGTTTAGAAAGTAGTCATATGATATATATATATATATATCTCCTCAGCTTCCAACCACCTTTTACCCGTACACTTGCATACGGGTGCCCGATGATGCAGGGTGAGCCCGCGATATAAATTACTGCTCCGTTATTTCCCAAATAAAAGGGAGATCAGCATGCGCAGGCATGATTTCATTAATTTAATGAATAAATGTGCACGCAAACAAACGCCTTTCGGCTGTCGCCTTCCTTAGTATATATGACACTGACCCCATCAAGAGAGCAGCCAGTTGAGTAGCCTCAACCAGACACCAAATAAACTGCAGCCAAGAAACCAAAGCAACATAAGTAAGTCAATAGAAGCCGAGAGACGAGTGCTCTCTCACCCTGGTGAGACACAATCACGAGGGAACACACATTGCCATGTCGAATATGCGCTCGGCAGGGTGACAGACCTGGGTCCGTCCAAGAGACTTTCGTTTTACTGGGAGTGAAGTCAAGTGAGACAGTAGCTGCCATCAGATAGTAAACACATAATCCGCTCCCTTGAGTGCTGCAGAGCGCTCCTGGTGCCAGCTGGGAACACACACACTGGACAAAGATCTTACCTTATCTCTCTTCCTTCCAGGTCACACCAGAGCTTTTGCAGCCATTCCAATGGCTGAACATATGCTCTTAGTGAAGGAAGAGTGGGATGGACTCGTAATGTGTGTGGGGGTCTAGGATTGGAGCTCTGGGGTCACCACTGTCCATCAATGTACGCTGCAGCAAATTGGGCAATGCTGATTGGTTGTCAAGTCTGCATGTTCCTCTGTTGTGTATGAACACTGTCGCTGCGAAACAAGTTAGCAGACTAAGAGGGTGTTGTTGTTGTGTAACATAGAGGTGTCTACTTTGGAACTGGGAAACCTGGTTCAAGTCTCAGCATCTGCTCTCCCCGTGCCTACAAAAACATGCTGATTAGAATAAATCAAATTAAACAATGGCGAATCGAAACGGGAAACGAAATTTAAAATGTCGATTCGTGTTACCAATGGTTGAACTGAACCAAAGCAAATGAAGCAATTGCAGACTGGGTGATTCTCGGCAGTGGGACAGGTTCATAAAACCAACTGTCAGCGCTTAAAAAAATATATGATGGGGGAAATCGCTTTAGCTGTGTCAAAAGCTTCAAATAAAAAAAGCGACCGCGTTTGTAGGAACAATACACACAGTTTAGTAAAATATTTATTGCTATCCGTGAAAGGCTGGTAAGGCCAAGGCAGTCTCTTACGAATGCGTGTTTGTAAAAAGGAGACACACACAAAGGTGGGGGGCGGGAGCAAAGCAACCCAAAAAAAATTAAACAAGCGCGGCCGCGAAAGTGAAAGCGATCACGCTGTGTTTAATTAGTAACATGAGCCACAGTGAGGGAGGAATGCAGCTGCCACCTTGCGCGTTGCTGCTCGCTCCCGAGACCCTTAGGCTGTGGGAGTGAACCTTTAGACAAGAGGTGGGACATGCACCCGCGTTTGGCCGTTTGTGTGCTTTCATTATTGAAAGCCACACGCAAAGGCCAATAGAATGTGTGGGAGTATTCAGACCCACACGGAGAAGTTTCAGGGAAGTTTGGAGTGCTCACAAGAAGCCTACCGTAGAGCAGCGCATGCGCACTGCACTAGGCTCGACCTAAAAAACTATCCAAGTGAGGAACAGCGAGAGACACCACAACTATGGCCGGTAATCAGAATCTGCTCGCTAATAAGAACTTGACATATTCTAGACATGTTGCACTGTCAAAATGGTGCATTAGAGACAGCCTACTTGACCTACTTGTTTACAATAACACTAACCTGTGGTCTTGCCTATTCACTGTAAACTCATCCTGCAGGAGCCAGACCTGAGTATGCACACATGATTTTTAATTTCCTATATGGCATACCTCTAAATTACATCAGTTTCCCAGACCTAAGAGCATCATAACAGCAAAGCTACCCTTTCTAAGGCAGTCCATCGCAAACTTTACAGCATCGCTGCAGTAGGTGGGTGTGAGAAGCGCAGAAAACAAGATTACCCATACCCCGACAAGGTAACACCTTGGGAAAATGTAACACAGCCATATCCAGCGCTATCGAATTTCCAGAGCTACAAAAAAGCAACTTGTTTTCCTTTCAAGGAACACAGCTCTTCAACGTTTAGAATTTGGAAATGTAGCTAAAACATATAATTTTGAAAGTTTAGAAATCATTTTTTGTTGTGGTGTGACGGATTTAGATATTTCTGGAGGAGCAAGCAGGGTTATGCAAGGCAGTCCTTATTTGAAGTGAAAAATGCGGTTGTGGCATCTGCATTTCCACCCATGCTCCAACCTCATGTGCCAAGAATTAAAGACAAAGCATTAACCTTAGAAGTAAAACAGAGGAAATAGAGTTGTCCATTTAACAGCTGAAATTAGCAATGTGAAAGCAGAAAACCTATGATTGATCCCACATTCCCAGCTTGACCACTCTGTGTGATTCTAGGCAAATCTCCGTCTTTTGTTTGATTTAATAGGCTGTTATATTCCACAATGTGTAATAAAAATCTAGGCCACATATAGGATGCATTTGACATTTGACTTTCATGTGGCTTCTGCTGATTAGCCACACTATAAGAGCACGCACCAAGAATTTAAGTCAAAACATTAACTTTTGATGTGAAATAGGAGAAATGAAGAGAGGTCCATTTAGTAGCTCAATTGCACAAAGTGAATGCAGAATACCTGTGTGCTGCCCAAGACCTCCATATGTCAGGTGCAGGCCACGGTGATGATTGAGGGCTGTCGCCCTGGAGCATTGCTCTATGGAGAAGAGGGCTGTTGCCTTGTGCATTGCTGTGTCCTGAAGCTTCTGTTTCCCTGTGTGCGCTGTTACGAATCCCATATGCCAGGAGGGGGCCACGGTGAAGTGAGAGGGCTGTTGCCCTGGAGCAATGTGCAGCTGTAAAGGAGAAGCAAGCCTTTATCCAATGAAGAAGAGCTACGATTCAAATACCCAGCAATCCAAGAGAACCCAAGACCTTCTGCTGGATTCAGAGAGGCTTACCTTTGTAGGTGGAGGAGCACCTCTACTGTAGCACAAAGACTTCTGCTCAACACCGGGAAGTATACATGTGCCTGGGCACTCCAAACCTCTACTCCAGCAAGAGCGGGTAATACTGAATACTGGGCCACGAGGCCTTCGAGGCAACTTGCGCTGACTGATACGCTATAGGCTTTCTAATACTTCTTCTCTCTAAAACTTGGACTCACTAGTGGGGCCTAGCTTGAAAGTCACTTCACATAAATAGGGAATAATCACGATTCCTTAAAACGGAAGTGGGACTCGAGAGCTGACCCAGGGAAATCAAATGTTTCTGCCTTAAGAAGACTATGGGCCATATGTAGGTAGAAAAGAATTTGCGAATCTGAAATTGCGATTTTTCGCGAATCGCATTTTCAGAATCGCAAATTCCGATGTAGGTATTTATTCGCAAAAATTTAGCGATTCCCAAAAATTCGCAGAATTATTTAGCGATTACCCAAATTGCGATTCCTTAATTGCGAGAACGCAATTAAGGAATCGCAAATCTGGGAATCTGCAATTCAGGTGCAGAATGATGACATCACACCCAGGAAGTGTGACTGCCCATGCTGCACCTAATTGCCAGCAGCTGTGTTAGAGCCAGTAGCTGTGTGAGAGCCTGTGTGGCGAGGAGAACAGTTGTGCTCAGCTACTGACAGCAAGCCAAATGGAGTCCCAGGGGCCAGAGAAGCAGCAGGAAGAACCACCAAGGAAAAGGAAACAGAAATTAATTGAAAGGGAGCTGGAGGTCCTCACCCAGAAAATTGTCAGCAGCCATGATCTCCTGTTTGGCAAAAGTTCCCTACGTGTGCCAGAGGCAAGAAAACGAAAAATATGGAGTGATATCCAGGAAAAAGTCAATTCCATTGGCGTCACACCCCACACAGTCGAAGACCTCAGAAAAAGGTGGTACGATATGCGGCAAAGGTGAAAGGAGAGGGTGGCTACAAGACTGGCCGAGGCCAAAAAAACGGTGGTGGGCCATCCACAGCAACAGATCCAACGCCCCTGGAGGAGCTGGTGGAGGGCACACTGCAGCCTGAGAGTGTGAGTGGAGTGGCTGACCTGGACAGCTCCGAACACACAGACACCAGACAAGGTAAGATGCATGCCAAAACCCCCTGATACATCCCCAACCCTCTCATACACCCCAAAAGGCAACCTGAGTGCAACTCCAGTACATGTCCACCAGCACACCCAGAAATGCATTATGGGAGATGTAGTCACATGCACTGATAACTGGGCCAGTGAGACACAGCCAGGTGGAATATGGAGGACTCCATCATGCAAATAGGGAAACAGACAGATAGTACCCTTGTGAATTTTATTGTGTAAACTATAATGCATTACAAATGCGAGACAGGAGACAGAATTAATGTGTGCCATTCAATTCACAGCACCACCACCAACACAGGAAATCGTGCCTGAATGTGAGGAAACTGCAGAAATGGAGGACGAGGCAGGGCAGGAGGAGCAGGGCGAAGCCAGAACTTTAGACTCTGCACCATGCAGGCGGCGCAACATTGTGTCACCACTGCCACTGTTGGGTCCCGTGCTCTCCATGCCACTGGAATCAAGCTATCCTGGCTGAAGAGGGGTGAAACCCCGAAACCGGTCCTAGGATGCTTGTTTCCAGTCCAGGGAGGACCTGGCTTGGCAGTTCGGGCTGGACTGTTCCCATGAGGCACAGGTTCAAGACTGATTTGCATATGGCTGGGTTCAAACTGGAAAGGCATGGTGAGCAAAAAAACGATGGATTTAGGCCCAGATCTCTGTACTGGGGTGAATGTATGACATTGTTCTGCATTCTGTCCATCAATTGTTGTTTTTGCAACTGTTGGAGGCACAGGCACCAGACACAGCAGCAGAGCAACAGCCAGTGCACAGGCAGCGTGCAGGACAGCAGCCAACACAGTCCCCTGAACACTTCAGAGTAGGGAGAGGGATGAGACGCAGGGCACGACCGTCCACCAGCACTGCTCCTGCCGAAGAGGACACAGTGTTCTCGGGCCTAGAGGGCAGCATGCTCAAACAACAGCGCCTGCAAGTGAAGGGGATACGGTCAATACAGCGGCAACTGGCAGCACACAACCACAACATGACCGAGTTGCGGGCTGGTGTAATGGCAATGACTGGTGCTTTGGAGGGACTGTGCAGGGAGATTATGAGGGACAGGGCAGCCCGGCGCAGGGAGAGACATCGCCTCCACACACGGCTGGACTTGTACACTAGAGCAGTCAACCGCCACATCCCTGCTGGCCAGAAGATGTGTGAGCATGCAACGTGAGATGGCCCACGGCTGCCAGGACGTTGGCAGTGTCCTGGTGCAGGTAACACATGCGGTGGACCAGTGTACTGCTCGATTTTTCCGCTCTTATTGTGTTGAAGGGTGATTTAGGTGACTTCAGTCTCTTCCCATTCAAGTCTAAGGGTTAGAGTAGTGTATAGAGTCTATTTATTAGGCACTTCGACATGATCCTGTGTTCTTCCCCATAGATCAGGGTTTGCATATACATCCTAGGGGATAGATTCGTTAGCATTAGGGGTAATCTGTTCTGTAGTGAGGGTATTTCATGGAGCCGTGCTGAATTCAGGCCTGGTAGGCCTTAAACGGGAGAGACTCCATCTTTCCTCCTGCTCTGGCAGCTCGGGATGTTTCTAGGTCATAGGCAGTGTTTTAGTTAGGAGGTGTTATTCGCTTGGAGAGAACCGGTTCAGGCCGGCCCTTATCGAAGGATTGTATTCATGTTCATGCCGAAGACACTACATCAGGCCGGCCGGCTGGGAACGTGTCCTTGGCACGGGGAGGTACAAGAATTTGGTGGGCGGCAGGTTACGGGCTGGAATTTTCCATGAGGAAATGCACGTCTATATTAGTAAAAGTTTGAGGCAGATACTGGCACTTGCTTCTTGTCCATGGGCGGCACCTGGCCGTTAGTAGTAAAGCTGCTACTTATTCCAGGGAAGACAGATGACAAACTTGGAGGTGGAGAAAAAACCGAGAGATAGATATTCCAAAGAGAAGAGAGTAGCCGATGAGGAAGAGGTCCCAGTGACTCGGAGAGGGAGACGGGAGTAAACCCGTGATTGCGGAGGTGTGACTCCCAGGCGAAGCCGAGGCGCAGACGAGAAGGGAACCTAGATGACCATTGAGTGCAGGCTACATACGACCAAGGTGATGTCAACCCCTTACTATTAGAGTGTACAACTTAATCTTTCACTTTTCTTTGCAGGTTATGTGATGTTCCGTGAGTGTGCATGTAATAACTAAATAAAGTATTCAGTTTGTAGTAAAGCAATATGTGCTACGTGTTCTTGTGTAAGAGGGTAACCTATTCTTCTAGTCAGCTGTGACTTAACATGAACAGATGTTAATCCTGATCAGGTAGGTGGTAACTGAATAAGGGAGAAAGGAGCCCTTCGAACTGGGGAACAAGTTGTGCTCAACTAGCTGTCTTTGTGTGATCTGATATATAGTAACACTGATGTCGTGGTAATTATAGGATGAACTCGTGCTAAGGCTGCCGTCTGGGCAGGAAGTCCTGGGTCCATTTGGGACCGCGAGGCTGTGACTGCCGTCTGGGCAGGAAGTATGTGGCTGCCGTCTGGGCAGGAAGTCCTGGGTCCGTTTGGGACCGCGAGGCTGTGGCTGCCGTCTGGGCAGGAAGTCCTGGGTCCGTTTGGGACCGCGAGGCTGTGGCTGCCGTCTGGGCAGGAAGTCCTGGGTCCGTTTGGGACCGCGAGGCTGTGGCTGCCGTCTGGGCAGGAAGTCCTTGGTCCGTTTGGGACCGCGAGGCTGTGGCTGCCGTCTGGGCAGGAAGTCCTGGGTCCATTTGGGACCGCGAGGCTGTGGCTGCCGTCTGGGCAGGAAGTCCTGGGTCCATTTGGGACCGCGAGGCTGTGACTGCCGTCTGGGCAGGAAGTCTGTGGCTGCCGTCTGGGCAGGAAGTCCTGGGTCCATTTGGGACCGCGAGGCTGTAACTTGTAGGTCTTGGTATATATAGTAGGAATTCCCTGTCCTTAGGTGGTACATATATGTGGTTATTTAGGTGTAAATAGGCCCTAGGGAGGGGGTAACGTTCTGGTTTGGGTTAGAGAGGCTCTGCTGAGCGGGTTCTATCTGATCCGAAAACCCAAGCAGAACATTTGGCGTCACGAACCGTTTACGAAACCTGTGTGCGTTGTGGTTGTCTTGTGTTTGCTTTCGGCGCGTGCGTGGTTTTGTTTGCATTTTATTTTTGTATATTTGTGTGTATAGTTTTTATTTTTCTTCCTTCTTTTCTTTCTCTTCTTTTCTTCTTTTTCCTTTTTCACGATGTTTTCTAGAAGGTCTAAATCTACTTTTAAGTTGCCCGTTGATATTCCCGGATGGGATTCAACGCCTTATGAAGCCTTGGCCCGTGAGTGGGCTGATTCCACTGGTTTGAGTGAGAATTGGAATTCGTCTTTGGAGCTGGCAGAGCCGGCTGATGTGATTGCTTGTTTGCAGAAGGCACCCGTATCGAAGGGTGAGGAGATTCCCATTTTGGGGCGCAGAGGTTGGATTCTTTTGTCTGCATACAGGATTCTGCATGAGAGATTGTTGAAGTTACAGATATCTCTTAAAGATGTGGAAGCGCACTTTGTTGAGATTCAGAATTCTCATACTTTGTTGCGGTGTCAAAATAAGTTGCTTGCTGATAAACTTGAGACTTACCAAACTATTGCCGAACGGGCGGCTGTGCGAATTGCTCGTTATAAATACAAGAACAGGCGCGGTCGGGTTTCGACGCGAAAGGTGCGTCTGGTCGTGGCGACAGCTGGGCTGGATTGGAATCCTGATGAATGGGATGGTAATATCTGGAACTCGACGGATTCTTGTTCCTCGGGTGAGGAGTCTGCCAAGCGCGAGTCTTCTCGCTCCCGCCATGATTGTAAGTCTGCTTCTCGCACCTTTGATGGTGCACCCCGTGATTACGCTCGTTCTTCGAGTGGGATCAATGCTTCTTACACTGATTGTCCCTCTACGAGTACTGATCGGGCTCCTTGTGATGCTCGTCCCGCGGTTTCTGCGCATCCAGTTTTCCGTCGGAAGTTGCAGCAGTCTCCCAATGCTCCGCAGGGTATTTCTTTGGACTGTTTAGAAGACTTTACTCAGCAGGAAATTAGTGACATTTTGCAGCGATTTCGGCAGCGAGCTGGTGAGTCCTTGCTCACATGGATGGTGCGCCTTTATGAACTGGGCGCTGCTGGTATTATGTTGGATACTGGCGATTGTTTAAAGTTCTGTTCCTTGAGTTTGGATTCTACTGTGCAGGATCATTTTCGTAACTATAATGGTGTTGGTCAGATTTCTTTACTCCAATTGGCGACTGAGGGTTGTAATCTAAAATATCCTACTGAATCTGACTGGCCTGTGAATGACAAGCCGTGGTATACTTTGCGTGATGCTGCTCAACGTCTCAAAGAGGAGGTGATGAAAACGGCAATTTTTCTGGGTACTGCTGACAGGTTGCTTGATGGTTCATTGACATCTTCTGTGTGGAACCGTATCATTCGATCTTCCCCTGTTGCTTATAAGCAGGTCATGATGACTTTATTGATTAATCAGACTGGTAACGTATTATCTACGGTTTTGGAATCGGTGCGCCAACTCGGTGAGTGGTTTAAACCTGAACGGCAGTCCCGGCCTGACACTCGTACTCCTGGTGAAAATAAACTTACTAGACGTGATATTTTTTCTGGTCTTCTGGCTGATGGTGTGCGGAGGGAGGATATTGATGGTGAGACTACCGCTCGTTTGTGGGAGTTGTTTCGCAAACGTGGCTTGGATCGAAAGGAGGGTGCCCGGCGTGTTCGGACCACTGAGTGTGATCGTGGTGGTTCTGACGGTAGCGGTGATGACGACCGCCGTGGGCGCTCTGTTCGTCGTGATGATCGACGTTCTGCACGTGATGTGTCCCCCCGTCGAGAGAGAGACAGGGAGAGAGAGGGGGAAAGAGAAAGGGGGAGAACTGACTATGTTTACAGCAGACGTAGAGATGATAGGGATCAATCCCCTGAGTTGAGGAGGAGAGAGGATCGTCACAGTTTGGTCGATCGTAACCCGCAGTACAATGCAGAAGATACGAATCCGTTCCGTACTGGGAATGGATATGAACAGGAGGTACCGATACCTAAGAAACGTGAGAGTCTTTATCCTGATCTATCCTGGTACACAGAATGCAGTAAGAATGACTAGGAAATAGGTCAAGCTCCGGTACACAGATGGGCTCACAGAGATAATAGACCCTATGTAGATATTGATATTTATTGGAGACATCGTAATATCCAAAGGGCCCGAGCATTGGTAGATACAGGAGCGGAGGCCACTCTTATTCATAGAAAATCGAAGAAGTTTACAGGTCAGCCTTTTACTATTACCGGATTAGGTGGAAAAGAAACCCCTGCAGTTCAAACTTTGCTTGAAATGAGAATAGGTAGAATTCCTAGAAAAGAGTATTCTGTACTAGTAGTGCCACTTCTAGAATTCATAATTGGGATTGATATTTTGAGAGGAATGACTTTGCATCTAGATGACGGATGTTACCAATTTGGAACAACGCATTATATATCGTCCAGACCTATACGGGTTGGTCGTTTAAGAATGCCCCCCATACAAGTTCCCCATGCGACAAAAGTGGTTTGTCAGAAGCAGTATCGTATTCCAGGTGGTCATGAGGAGATTAGTACCACTATTCAGGAGTTAGTGGATGCAGGAGTCATAACCCCAGTTACTTCTGCTTGGAATAATCCTGTTTGGCCGGTGCGTAAGAGTGATAACTCTTGGTGCATGACCGTTGATTATCGAGAATTGAACAAGCACACACCCTCTTTGACTGTTGCAGTACCGGATGTTATTACACTTATTGAGAGAATCCAAAAGCATCCAGGTACATGGTACGCGTCCATTGATATTGCTAATGCTTTCTTTTCAATTCCGATTGCCCCAGAGTGTCAGGAACAATTCAGTTTTACGTGGAACGGGCGTCAGATGACGTTTAGAAGTCTTCCCCAGGGCTATGTGCATAGTCCTACGATATGTCACCGGCTGGTGGCAGAGCATTTGGCGGAGGTACCGGTTCATCCCCAAATTCAGATATGTCATTATATTGATGATGTTTTGATCCAAGGCGAAACACAAGAGGAAGTTCAGACCCAATTAGACAGAGTCATTGAGTGCCTGCGTGAGAAAGGTTGGGAAATCAACCCAGATAAATTGCAAGGTCCGTCCCAGGCTGTAAAATTTTTGGGTATTAATTGGCATGAAGGGCACCGTGAAGTGATCCCTCAGGTTAAACCGAAGATTCTTGATTTTGCAGTTCCTAGAAATAGGAAAGAAGCCCAGAGCTTCATTGGTCTGTTTGGCTTTTGGCGCCAGCATATTCCTCATTTGAGTCAAATATTGGCCCCCTTGTACCGGGTCACGCGTAAAAAGAATGCATTTGAATGGGATAAACCACAGCAAGATGCGTTTAGTTTGGCAAAAGAGGCAATTCAACATGCTCTGGATTTATGGCCTGTACGTGATGTGGATTTGAATGTGTCTGTACAGGGCCTTTATGCAAATTGGAGTTTGTGGCAGAAACAAGGCAGGAGTAAAGTACCGTTAGGTTTTTGGACCAAAAAGTTACCTGATGCTGGTGAACGTTACACACCCTTTGAGAAACAGTTACTTGCTTGTTATTGGGCTCTGGTGGATACCGAGCAATTGACTTTGGAACATGATATAGTTCTGCGTCCGGAAATTCCTATCATGCAGTGGGTTCTGAGTTCGCTGAAAACTCACCGAATTGGACACGCTCAAGAGGCGAGTGTGATTAAATGGAAATGGTACATACAAGACAGGGCACGTGTGGGCCCGAAAGGAGTTGCTTCTTTACATGAGCAGGTGGCGCGAGTGCCATCGACTGAGACTGAGAGTGAATGTTCCGTACCTTTAGCACAGGAGTCTCCTGTCAAGTGGGGTAAGCCTTTTGATGATTTGTCCGCAGCGGAAAGAAACCATGTTTGGTTCACTGATGGTTCAGCGAGGTTTATAGGGATGACACGGCACTGGAAGGCGGTGTCCTATAATCCGATCACACAGAAATTGTTGAGCACAACTGGTGAAGGTAAAAGCAGCCAATTTGCCGAGCTTTACGCTGTTTACCAAGTTTTGAAACAAGAGTTACCTGGTACATGTCATATTTTCACTGATTCTTGGTCTACTGCCAATGGACTGGCTGTTTGGTTGCCAACTTGGCATTCCCATAATTGGAAGTTACATTCCAAAGAATTATGGGGAAAAGAGTTATGGCAAGAAATTTGGGAGATGCTCCCACAGAGTACTGTTACAATCTTCCATGTGGACGCTCACACCCCGAGAGATTCTCTTGACAAATTTTTTCATAACATTGCAGATGAGAAGTCTAAAATTGCTGAGGCAGTGGTGGACAGGCAAGATTCTGATATTGCGGGATTGGCGAAATGGGCACACCAGAAGGCAGGACATTTTGGAGAGAAGGCCACTAGCAGGTGGGCTGCTGATCGAGGAATTTATATTCCCTTAGATTTAATCAAAAATGTTATTTTACACTGCCCCGTTTGTCAGCATATCAGACGGCGTAAGGTGCCCCAAATTGTTAAAGGTCATTTACATCGCGGCAAATTGCCCGCTCAAATTTGGCAGATCGATTACATTGGTCCACTTCCCATGAGTAGGAATTGTCAATATGTTTGCACTATTGTTGATACATACAGTGGCCTGCTGGTAGCCCTTCCCTGTAAGCAAGCTACCCAATTGAATACCATTAAAACATTAGAATTAATTATGATGTACTATGGTGTGCCATTCCAAATTCAATCTGATAATGCATCCCATTTTCGTGGAAGATTGGTACAGGAGTTCTGTGCGGAAAACAACATTGAATGGATATTCCATATCCCCTACTACCCACAGGCCTCGGGCCTGGTGGAGAGATTGAATGGCCTGCTAAAGGACCAGCTGCGTAAGTTAACGGATGACAAGTATAAAAATTGGCGAGACTTTTTGCCCCAAGCACTATTGATTTTGAACAATCGTCCTTTTTTTAAATGCTGAATCTCCACTCATGCGTTTGTTTCCCCCGAATGCTGAGGCTATGCCTAATGAAATCAGAGAAACCGTGATGTATTGGGAAATTACTCCCGGAGCTTTGGCTCCATGTAGAGCGACCCCAGGGTCGGCAGGTTTAGACTTGCATGCTATGGATGACATTGTTATAAAAAGTAGAGATCGAGTCATCATAGAGACAGGTGTTGGTGTTCAGATACCACCTGGAAATTTCGGATTGATCGCCCCTAGATCGGGGCTGGCTGTAAAAGGCATTCAGGTGCTTGGAGGAATTATCGACAGTGATTATCAGGGAGAGATTAAGGTGCTCCTGCTGAATAGCAGTGAGATTGACTTACTGATACATCGCACTGACCGAGTGGCTCAATTACTCATAATGCCTGTTTTCAGTGGTGTACTAATGAAAGGCACTGCTCCAACGTTGCTAACTGTACGTGGCCAGAAAGGTTTTGGCTCCACGGATAATCCTGGGGCCAGAGTTTGGGTGCAGTCGCCTAAGAATCCCCCTGAACAAGCAGAGGTCATTGCCACCGGTCAGGATAATACCATTTTGGTTATGAGACCAGGGAAAGATAGCTGGGAAGCGGTCCCGGCTGATAAATGTTATTTACGAGAATGATTAATGCCTGTATTTGGTTCTCTTTCAGATCATTCTTTGGATTGTTGCTGCAGGATGTGTCGGAGCCGGACTGTTTTCGGACTGGTACGACGAGAAAGGAGGGATCCTATCAACCCGGGATGAACTGGGAACCCGAGTGTTGCGTTCCTTCGCTGCATGGGATTCATCATCGAACTTTTGGACCGCACTTGCCAAAAGGGTGACTGACGCCCCTCACTTCTGTTTGACACCGATGAGATCTGTCCATGACATTCTGGCGACCTGCCTGGTTGCTGTCCCCGCCTCATTAGAAACTTTAACTCATATTTTTAATGTCTCGAAGGCCCGTCCCAATATTCTCCTGGGTGATTTTGCTACCCATGTATATTGCCCCCTATGTATTGAATTGCCGAACGAGCAAACCCCTATCCAGTCCCAAATACTTACTTATAATATAACACAAGGTGATTTGTGCTTCTTTCTTACGTGTAATCCTAGTGCGATCTCTGAATGTCTACGCCTCAAACTAAAAGGCGCCACTTCATTTACCGCTCACGAACGGACTTTGTGCTTTCAAAGGACACCGACCACATGTGTTTCAGTTCAGAACAATATGACTTGTAATAGTTTGGTAGTTACCCCCAGTCACTATCGCACGATGTTACTACCTGCCGGATGGCTTTTCTCATGTGGTAATACTTCCATGCCATTTGTCCCTGCAAACATTTCCGGAGGCCCTTGTGCCATTACGAGACTCAGTTTGTTGATGTTTGCATCACACCCGAATGCCAACTCTCGTGTGCTTCGAGATACTGTAATGTTACAGGAGGATTGTGACCCATCTTTGCATTTATATTCCAAGTCTGAATACCTTAGCTTAGCTGTTTCAATTATTGGTGTTCCTTCTTTGGCGGTTTATAATGCCAAATCTATTGGGAAAATGGCCTGCTGGATGGTGAAATCTATTAATCATACTTCTACAATTTTGTCTGACATGCTATTAGACGCCCAGGGTGAACGTAGGGCCATTTTGCAAAATAGAGCAGCCATTGATTATCTTTTGCTTAAACATGGACATGATTGCTCGGACTTCGAAGGTCTCTGTTGTTTTAACTTGTCTGACCATACACAATCCATTCGTGCTCACATCGACAAGTTGCGTGACTTAACAGAAGAAGTTAGAAAACACATTGACCAGGGCTGGTTTGACTGGCTCTTTAATTGGTTACCTGATATACACGCGCTACGCCAAATATTAGGTGGTATTTTGATTGCTGTTGCTGTTTTGATTTCTATCTGTTGCTTTATTCAGTGTATTCCTTCATTATTTCAATTCTGCACACTTGGTACTAGACATAGATCAGTTAGCTTTGTTTCATATTATTCTTCCACAGATGTTAGCTCCATTTAATGAATGTATAATAGACTGAAGTCAAGGGTGAAATGTACTGCTCGATTTTTCCGGTCTTATTGTGTTGAAGGGTGATTTAGGTCTAAGGGTTAGAGTAGTGTATAGAGTCTATTTATTAGGCACTTCGACATGATCCTGTGTTCTTCCCCATAGATCAGGGTTTGCATATACATCCTAGGGGATAGATTCGTTAGCATTAGGGGTAATCTGTTCTGTAGTGAGGGTATTTCATGGAGCCGTGCTGAATTCAGGCCTGGTAGGCCTTAAACGGGAGAGACTCCATCTTTCCTCCTGCTCTGGCAGCTCGGGATGTTTCTAGGTCATAGGCAGTGTTTTAGTTAGGAGGTGTTATTCGCTTGGAGAGAACCGGTTCAGGCCGGCCCTTATCGAAGGATTGTATTTTTCTTCATGCCGAAGACACTACATCAGGCCGGCCGGCTGGGAACGTGTCCTTGGCACGGGGAGGTACAAGAATTTGGTGGGCGGCAGGTTACGGGCTGGAATTTTCCATGAGGAAATGCACGTCTATATTAGTAAAAGTTTGAGGCAGATACTGGCACTTGCTTCTTGTCCATGGGCGGCACCTGGCCGTTAGTAGTAAAGCTGCTACTTATTCCAGGGAAGACAGATGACAAACTTGGAGGTGGAGAAAAAACCGAGAGATAGATATTCCAAAGAGAAGAGAGTAGCCGATGAGGAAGAGGTCCCAGTGACTCGGAGAGGGAGACGGGAGTAAACCCGTGATTGCGGAGGTGTGACTTCCAGGCGAAGCCGAGGCGCAGACGAGAAGGGAACCTAGATGACCATTGAGTGCAGGCTACATACGACCAAGGTGATGTCAACCCCTTACTATTAGAGTGTACAACTTAATCTTTCACTTTTCTTTGCAGGTTATGTGATGTTCCGTGAGTGTGCATGTAATAACTAAATAAAGTATTCAGTTTGTAGTAAAGCAATATGTGCTACGTGTTCTTGTGTAAGAGGGTAACCTATTCTTCTAGTCAGCTGTGACTTAACATGAACAGATGTTAATCCTGATCAGGTAGGTGGTAACTGAATAAGGGAGAAAGGAGCCCTTCGAACTGGGGAACAAGTTGTGCTCAACTAGCTGTCTTTGTGTGATCTGATATATAGTAACACTGATGTTGTGGTAATTATAGGATGAACTCGTGCTAAGGCTGCCGTCTGGGCAGGAAGTCCTGGGTCCGTTTGGGACCGCGAGGCTGTGGCTGCCGTCTGGGCAGGAAGTCCTGGGTCCGTTTGGGACCGCGAGGCTGTGGCTGCCGTCTGGGCAGGAAGTCCTGGGTCCGTTTGGGACCGCGAGGCTGTGGCTGCCGTCTGGGCAGGAAGTCCTGGGTCCATTTGGGACCGCGAGGCTGTGGCTGCCGTCTGGGCAGGAAGTCCTGGGTCCATTTGGGACCGCGAGGCTGTGACTGCCGTCTGGGCAGGAAGTCTGTGGCTGCTGTCTGGGCAGGAAGTCCTGGGTCCATTTGGGACCGCGAGGCTGTAACTTGTAGGTCTTGGTATATATAGTAGGAATTCCCTGTCCTTAGGTGGTACATATATGTGGTTATTTAGGTGTAAATAGGCCCTAGGGAGGGGGTAACGTTCTGGTTTGGGTTAGAGAGGCTCTGCTGAGCGGGTTCTATCTGATCCGAAAACCCAAGCAGAACAACCAGATGCACGCAGCTGCCACAGGTGGCATAGGCACACTTAGTGCAATGGACACAGACGAACAGTCCAGCAGGAGCAGCATCACTCCCCCAATTCCACTGGACAGACGCCGGAGTGCACGCCAGGGCAGAGTGGATCATGACTCCAGGGAGGGCACTGCGCAGACACAGCGAGGGGCAACAGGGCGTGCACGTAGGAGGTGAAGGGACACCTGGGACTAATGGCCATGTGTGACGCAACACAGTCCATACTGACTCAGTGGCTGATGGCAGTTATTGCACTGTGACACAAACATGTGCAAGCCCGAACTATAAAGTCACGATGTAAGATAGATGTATTCCTGCAACTAAGGAAATAAACATCACTGTCAAACACCATTCAGTGGCATCGTGTCCTCATTACTCACTTAGAAGTAGTTCTGTGTGATCTCATCTCGTCGCATGCGCCCGGCAGCCGCACCGGCCCCACCTGCTGGTCCACGATGTTGAGCTGGTACCTCCTCATCTGATGATTCAGAGTCTGTCAGATCCACTGGGGTTCCTTTTTTGGTAGCGATGTTGTGTAGCATTGCACAGGCAACCACAATTTTGCAACATGTCTCAGGGCTGTACTGTAGCGCACCTCCACTTTTATGGAGGCATCGGAAACGGCTCTTTAGGATTCCAAAGGTCCTCTCAATGGCACAGCGTGTAGCTCTTTGTGCGCTGTTGTACCTCCTCTCACCTGCAGTTGCTGGATTCAGGTACGGTGTGAGGATGTAGTCTCGTACAGCATACGCACTGTCACCTGCAGGGTATAAGCAGATTCATGTTCAATACTGTCCTGCCACTGCATCACTCTACTGGTTCTGTGTCTGTATGGCATGCATTTACCTAGCAGGTAGCCCTCTCCAAATTCGCTGTTAGACCTGGCACCTTGGTGTGAGTCTCCCTTCCACTTTTTGTCACTGTGCCTCATGTGTTTTTATGGTGTTGGCCGCTCAGAGCACTGTGCCACTGCCAACCAGTGCCACAATGCAAGTGCTCCCTATGTAAGATGTATATGTTGGTTGGATTCCATGATTGGCTTATTTGGTTTACTATCAGACCCCAGTAAAGTGCACCAGGAGTGCCAGGGTGTGTAAATACAAATGCCGCTGGTGGGCTCGCAGCACTGGTTGTGCCACCTACAGAAGCGGCCTGGTAAAATATGTCTAAGGTCTGCCATTGCAGAACCTGCGTGCAGTCTGGTACTGTCATGCTGACTGCGCAAGTGCCCACACTTGCCAGTCCCTAAACCTTCCCTTAACTTCATATTAGTCACCCCTATGGTAGGCCCAAGGGCAGAGTGCATTGTAGCATAAGGTAGAACAAGCCCCAATGTGTATGGCATGTCCTAATAGTGAATTACAGCCATTTTCGTTTTTCACTATTGTAAGGCTACCTGTTCTCATAGGCCAGAATGGGCTGTTACGATTGTTAATCCTATGATCCTAGCAGGCCCAGGGAACATGGTAGAAAATCGAGTTTAGTATGCCTGAACTCAGAATAATAAGGTACATCTTTCAGTAAGGTTTATTTTAATATTCTGTGTTTGCAAATGCCACTTTTAGAAAATTGGCCTTTGCTTGCCTAACCGTTTCAGCCCGCCTCTGCGTGATGTGTATCTGCTGTCTGGCTTGTGTGAGTGACAGGGCTGGGGAAACCCAGATGGGCAGGGCTAGGTAGCCTGGTGGTGAATAGGAAGATTGACATATAGATGGGTGGGAGGAGTACACCTGGACTCTGAATAGGGTTGTGCACTGCCACCACTATGCTGCTCCGCCCCCTGTGGAGCGTCTGATGACTCTGCCCTGCACCCTGAAAGAAGCAGCCTGCATCGCGTAAACAAAGTGCTCAGAAACCGGACTGGACTAGGCAAGGGCCCACCTGGCCTGGCAGAACAAAAGAATTGCTGTATAAATGTAGGAGCCCTGCTCCCAAGAAATTAGATCCTGTCCTGCCAAGAAGAAACCTCTGTTCGACGAGGAGGAACCGGGAAAGCTGCAAGGAGGAGTACTGTCCCTGACCTGGGGGATTGGCCTGCAGTGGTTGCCTTGCTGCTGAAGAAGAGGAAGAAAAGACCCCAAAGACTTTTATTTGACTTGTGCTGAAGATCTCCAAGGGCTTGTGAGTGAGCTTGCCCCGTGAACGAAGTCCCAGGACCAGTGGACTTCACCGCCGTGGAATCGCCTTGGAAAACAGACTGTTTTCCTCGCATCTTCGCTTCAAACTGCTGTGTACGTCTCGCTGATCGCAGCGTACTCCCCGTAAGCTGATTTCCCGTTGTCCGGCACGAACAACGCGTCTGTGGCCCCTCTACGAGCCGTACCTCTGTGGTAAATAAAATCTTCTTTACCGGACTGAATTTCATACGGAATCTTAAAATAAAGTAAAATAGCTCAAAATAACAAGAGGCAGAATCCGTGGTATAAGAGGTTTTCTAAATGGGCTTTATTCCATCAAAAATGGCCGACTCGAGTCGCGGCCTTCAGGTTCCGTCACCACGAGGGTTCAGGAAGTGAAGTACAATACTTTATTGACAGACATGCATTTTTATAATAAGTACATTACAATGAAACGAATGTAGAAGGCGTAACATTTGATAAGAAAAGTGACAAAACAGGTGCGTAATCGAAACTAGGCGTAATAAGGAATAAAAGAAACATGATTGGTTAGGATTATCAGACATAGGTGGATCTATAAGATAATACTTGGCATAGATGCGCGCGCAGCAGCATGACGTGTGAGTGACGTGCAACTAGGGGGTGAAGGGACTTGACATTTAGCTCTACATGTGGAGACGAGAAGTCTGGGGGGTCAAGTCAACCTAATCCCAAATCATATCTAACATCCTATGTTTAAAGAACTATGTTATCCACAAGGAAGGACTCTCGGACAGAATCTAGTCTATACTGACTGTGTGCGTGCACAAACGCCTAAGTGTCTATATGAGAAGCGAGAGGCAGAAAACTTTCCATGGCAGCAGGGCTATGAATCATTTGCAGGAGGACGGAAAGGCTGAGTCCTTTGCTTGTGAGCTAAAGGAAATGTTTACCTAAATCACTAGACAGGAATGCATCGGCTGAAGAGCAAAATAGATAATTCGAAGGTGAAATACAGCTTCTTGGCAGGCAGGCGAAAACTGGCCGAGGCAGGCACCGTTAGCTGCACAGGGAGTAGGACAAAGTTTATGGATACAGATGCGAGCTCAAGCTGAAGCTGTCAGAGACAGAGAGCAGGGAAAGGCTTTGAGGACAGAATCGGGCCTACTTGCCTGAACTGTAAAAATGTAGTAACTTAGCCATATAAAGTCGGTGGCCTTTCATACTTAGGAATCGAATATCCAGCCCATTGATGGCGGATCTGACAGAGAACATGTCGACGGTAGACACACATATGTTTGCGTCTTAGAAACTGGAACTGGAGGGAACATACATGTACTTGTAACATGCATATAGAACCGTTGGGGTCCAAGATAGGGGACATAACTGATCAGGAAAATCCACATTTCCACATTCCCTCCTTGTCCCCTACTTGCCCTTCAAGAGATATCAATCTTCATCATTCCATCGATTTGCTCATGGAGCATCATTTCTTCTTCCTTCTTCTTCCGGTGTTTTGAACGAGAACTGTGATATGGAATGCATGATGTGGCACACAGACCACAAATCGCTGGTCCACATTGCAGGCATAAACAACAACTGAAGAGCATAAGAAGGCCAATACCTAGGAAGGATAGAACTCTCCATCCCCAGGCTGATATCACACTCCAAAACCACCCGGACCACGTCCAAGTGCCTGGATTCTCGTGTATCTGGCTCACAATCTTATGAAGGCGTGTTATAGCTTTATATACAGATGGCGAATTTTCTGGTATAAATATGCAGCAGCTGGATCCGATGACCCTGCAAGCTCCGCCCCTATCGGCCAGGATGACGTCAAGGACAAGACGATTCTGGAGAACAACAATTCTCATCACTGATTGTTCCTCTGTCAGATTGCCTAGGGCGGCTATAGTCTCGTTTACTACAGCTTCAAGAGTCTTGGTGAGTCTGCGTATCAGCTTACTATTTGATATGGTACCTATATAGGGAAAGATACCTTTATTGAAATCTACATACTTGTCCCATGCCGTCTCAGTATAATCGACAACTGGGAGATCTCTACGCTCTCTTTTGTGTACTAAATGAACATTTCGATAATAATCAGGGGGAGCTAGGAAAACAGGTGGCAGAAGGAATGCTATGTAACAGGTACCATCCCAATCTAGAGGCAGACGCATATATGCCGTCTGACCACATATAAAGTAAGAATGGCGAGAAGCTCTAAATGAAGATTTACCTTGATCACGATATTCTACTGTAGTAACGCATTGGCTATGGCCCATATGTATGGAACCAACTTTTCTCACACATAATTCACCCTTAACTGGAAATACAGACATAGTGGGCAGAATTAGTTCAACTTCGGATTTGACATTCAAAATCATAAGATTAGGCGTAAAATTACCTAATTTATACACTTCATTTTCTAAATCAGTTCCTGTTCTACTGGGGTGACCCTCCTTATTGGGGTGACAGACTTTGAATAAAACTAGATTCAGATTTCCCCATATCCAATGTTGTTGATAAACTGCTGTGTCTGGGTCTATGGAATTTAATAAACTAAACCATGCTCCACAGGAGCCATTGTGTGTGAACGGATGTGGAAAGAAAGGCAGAACTCCTTTGTTATTCTGATAGGGAGGGAGTCGGCCACACACCCAACAATTGGTGGCATTACTAGTCTGATGGGAATGATGTAACATACTAATGAAGGTGTTGTTGCGCAGCGCAAGTCTATAGGACAACTCATGTGGGGGTAATTCACTAAAAGAATGTTCATCAGTTATATTGAAAGCACGTTTAGAAACAGGATAATACATATGCAACAATATACTTGCAGTAACTATTAAAAAACTCAAGGAAAACAAAATTAATAAAGTCATAATACAGTGGCTACGCAGTAATTTACAATAAGCATGTCGTTTCATTATGATTCTGGACTCTACATCATTCAGACCTAAGGGATACATGTCGGGACAGATTCAACCGCTTCACCTTGGAGAGGACTTAAACAATCAAATCGTCCGACAGTTTGGATCTGGACCTGAGTTTCTGCTTATAGAGTTCGGTGCTACTGGCTTCAGCCAAAGGTAGCTTTGAGTCAATGGGGGAAGACACACGGGGAGTACTGTTTGTGTCAGGAGGAAGTCCATGAAATTTCTTGATATGGCTGGAATGCACCCAGCCTTTTCTCCCTTCGATCTTCACAGCTGTTCTGGTCGTCAGCAGGACCAACTTAGGAAGCCTCCACCTTGGCTCCAGTTGGGTTTTCCGATCGAAATTCCTGACGAGAACATAATCGCCGGGAATTACATCATGAGGTTTCACCTCGGTGTTGTCGGGAAAAGCTGCGACTACCTGTGAACGACAAGATTGTAGTGCAGACATCAAGGAAGCCAGGTAATCTGTCAGCATATTACAGTCAACATCAGTTATTTTACGGGGTATAGGCGTCCCCCACATATTCGGTGGTCTACCAAAGATCACCTCATAAGGGGATAGCCCTGTTCGAGAGTGTGCTACCATTCTCATGTAAAATAGCGCAACTGGTAAGGCTACTATCCAGTCCACACCTTTTTCCTGACATATTTTAGACAATCTGATTTTTAAAAGTTGATTATGTCGTTCCACGAGACCTGCTGCCTCGGGGTGTCGGACACAGTGGAATTTCCACTGATATCCCAACAAAAGTGAGACATGTTTCATTAATTCGGATGAGAAAGGCTGGCCGTTATCTGAATATACAACACGTGGTAAACCGTACCGTGGGAAGAATTCTCGAACTAGCTGCTTGGCAGTAGTCGGGGCAGTGTAATCTGATACGGGATACGCCTCTGTCCAACGGGAGAGAGCGCAGACAACTACGAGAACATATTTGAATCCTCGACAACGTTCCATCTGAATATAATCCATCTGGAGGACTTCAAAAGGATGGTCAGGAGGCTGAAATCCACCCTGCTCTACGGGAACACTCTTTCCTGGATTAAACTGACAACATATCATACAGGTACGAACTTTTTGTTTAGCTGCTGCTCGTAAATGTTTGTTGAACCAAATGTGCTGAATGCTGTCTAGCATAGCCTTCTCTCCTAAATGTGCTGGACTGTGAACTGTAGCTATAATGGCTTGAACCATGGAATCAGGGAGAAACCATACAGATTTCTCCTTCGTCATCCATCCTTGATCTGTCTGGATCCCTCCTAGTTCAGTCCACTTCTTTATTTCTTCTGCTGTGGCATGTGTCTGTATGTCAATTACGTCAAGTGCGGGATCCTTAATTGTCATACACTGTGTTGGTGTCTGAACTATTGGCTTTGTCATGTCTAATGTGCGATTCTGAGCAGTCTGTTTAGCTGTTCTGTCAGCTAAATCATTGCCTTGAGAAATGGTATCAGTAACCTTCGTGTGTGCTTTACATTTCATAATCGATATAGCAGTGGGTAGATGTATTGCGTCTAACAAGGCATGAATGAGGGGTCCGTGCTGAATGTGGGCACCATGGGAGGTTAAATAACCTCTCTCTCGCCACAGCACGCCGAAGTCGTGTACAACTCCGAATGCATAACGTGAGTCAGTGTATACATTAACTTTCTTATTTGTGGCTTGAATACAGGCTTGCGTTAGAGCAATAAGTTCTGCTGCTTGGGCTGACAAAGTATCTATACAATTTGTCTCAATAACTTTAGTGTCTGTTGTGACTGCATACGCGGCCACTAAATCTCCTGTACTTGTTCTCATGCACGATCCGTCTACATACAACGTCAGGTCTGGATCTAACAATGGAACGTCTGTCAAGTCTTGTCTAGGTTTCGTCTTTATTTCAATGATTTCAACACAATCATGAGCTAGTGGGTCTGTTCCAATTACAGGTAATAGTGTAGCAGGATTCAATGTATTACACCGTCGGATCTCTATGTGTGGTTGAAACAATGTCAGTTCATAACCGGTAAGTCTTGCTATGGTCAAGTGTTGTGTTTGTGTTCGGTTCACAAGAACCTCTACTGCATGTGGTACTTGTACTGTCAATGGGTGTCCTAATACTATGGCATCGCTTTGTCTGATTGCTAAAGCTGTCGCTGCCACTGATTTCAGGCATGCAGGCAAAGCCTGAGCTACGGGATCTAATGTACTGGAAAAATAAGCACATGGCTTGCGTGATCCTGCTTGATCCTGAGTGAGTACTGACAAGGCAGTACCTTCGCGTTCTGTAACAAAGAGTGTAAAATGTTTGCTATAACATGGTGTTGCTAAAACAGGTGCTTGACATAAAGCTTCCTTTAGGCTTTCAAAAGCTTGTGTATGTTCCTGAGTCCAAGGGAGAACAGTCGATGTGGCTGCCTCCTGTGTGGTTAACTGAATGAGTGGTTTTGCTAGAAATGCGTACTGAGGGATCCACTGCCTACAATATGAAGTGAGGCCTATGAAAGCTCGCACCTCCTTTTGTGTCTGGGGTATTGACATGTTAGCAATTAACTGGATGCGATCTGGTGTAAGCTGCCTTCCCTCCTTGGACAGCGAGTGACCAAGATAAATAACTCGCTGGACACAGAATTGCAGCTTAGAAGGAGACACCTTGTGCCCCTTGTCGGCTAGAAAATGTAAAACTGTCAGAGAAGCTTTTTCACATTCTGGCTCGCTTCTTGCGGTGATCAGTAGATCATCGACATATTGAAGCAGTGCAGTATTGACTGGCATGTGGATACTGTCAAGTTCTCGTTTCAGTGCTTGGCTGTAGATGCTGGGGCTTTCTGTGAATCCTTGGGGAGCGCGTGAGAATTTAAAGCTGCGCCCATTTAAACTGAATCCGAACAAATATTGGCTTTCCGGATCTATTGGGACGCTGAAAAAGGCATTCTTGAGATCGATTACAGTAAAGAACGTTGCTTCGGAATCAATTGCTGTCAACAATGATGATATATCAGGGACCACAGGGAATTGTGGTACAATGCACTTGTTTAGTTCACGCAAATCAATAACCAATCGGTACACTGGTGGGGCAGTAGGATCAGTTCGTTTAAGAATCGGAATTATCGGTGAATTACATACATTGGAGTCTGTTTCTACAACTACTCCCTGGGCAATCAGCTCATCAATGATTTTCAGCAAAGCCACTACAGCATCATGCGGTAACTTGTATTGTCGCATTCGTGGTAGTACCACTCCTGCTTTCAGTGTGACTCGGTAGGGTGTAATGTTCATGCAGCCAACATCCGTAGGGCCTTGTGCCCATAGATGTACTGGTAAGGTCTGTAGTCGGGGATCCATGTCTCTAGACACATAGTGACCTTTAAAATCACGTAAAAACAACCTTACTCCTTCCGGAGAACAACATATTATGGCTCCTAGTGCTTTCAGAGTTTTAATTCCTAACAGATTTTCTGGGCATGATTTAGTAAGCAATAAATCTGTAGTTCGTGTCAAAGGTCCTATCGTAAGTGGTAGAGGCTGTGATACTTCATTAACAATAGGTTTTCCTGAAAAACCAAGGGAAACATTTTGAGAGCCTGAGAGGGGTGCCCCTGGAACTTCACTACGTTTTATGGTTGTTCGACTTGCCCCTGTATCGAGTAAGAATTTTCTATCTTGACCTAATAATTCACTATGTACATAAGGTCCTTCTTGATCTACAGGAATCTCGATAAGCGGTAAGTCAACTTCCCTCTCTAGGCTTGTTCATGCGTAACGCTGATACTCAGGATATTCATACTGTGCAGTCTGATACATTTGTCGTGTTGTGGTTTGTGTGGCAGTAGCAGGCAACGGTGGTGCAGCTGGCACAAACTGTATGGGTTGCTGTGAGGCTGGCATGGACTGTTGTTGAACTGGCATGGACTGTCCATGCTGCATAGCTCCTTGTTCATTCTGATCTTGTCTAACTAATCGTGGTCTCTCCTTTGCAATACCTGTAGCTATATTACGTTTCAGGACTGGACAATCGTGTACATAATGGCCCAGTTGTTTACAGTAATTGCAGGTTCCCTTTACAGGAACTGCAGAATCACCAGAATGTGTCACACCCTTTTTGTGACCATCTGCTGGTACTGTCTGAGAAACTAGCATTTTCATTTTTGTATCCTTCATGCGTCTATGCTCGTGTTCTTGTTCATCCCTAATTCTATTGTGATGATACTGTAACATTTGTAGCATTTGCGACGGAGTGTTACTTTGCCAGGTACTCTCGAATTTCAATATTCTATTCTTTACTGGAGGCAATGCATTTTCCACTAATTTTGTCACAAATAAATGTGGATATGAGTCACTACTTGCTTTTATACCACTATTTATACCAAAACATTTTTCAAATCGAGCATAATAATCGCTTGTGTCTTCATCTTGCTTTTGTTTGCAGGCTGTGATTGCACCCCAATCTTCCTTTTTTGTAGTTAATAAACGTGGCAGTACCTGTACTAGTAAACCTGGTAACAGTTTAACTTTATCCCCGAGCCCTGAACCTGCAGTTCGGCCCCTTTCTTCCTCTGCTAATGCTGTCCAGTCTATCTTTTGGTCTCCCACTTCCCACTCTTTTTCTTTCAGTTTTTCATAAATGCCAGCAGGCAAAAGCACCTTTAATATCGTCATAATATCAGGAAAGGTGTACTCTCCCATCAGTAACATGTCTTTAATTTCTCGGTGGAAACCCGCTGGGTCTTTGTCATGACTAGGTACTACTTTTTTCATTTCTAATAATTCCATTTTTGATATGGGTGTGTAAACAAATACACGGTGAAACTCATTGTCTTCGCCTTTTATTGGGTGCACTTCTCGTAGGGGATTTTGTCTATCCATATAGTACGGCGCTCTTTCTCTGCGGGGCAGCGAGAGAGAATCCGGACTTACAAAAAGGACATACTGTTTACGTGACACTAATATCTCTTTAATTAGCTTGTTACTAGAACCTCTCCATCTGTTCGTGAGTAGTTCCGTTAATATATCAGGTAAAGGACCAGGGTCAGCATGTTGGCTCTTATATAATATGAGGAGTTGCTGAATCATATAGATTCCAGCTAAACGTTGTTCATCTGTACTGAGATTAAAAAACGTGTGTGCTACGGTCTCATCACCGTATTTTTCAGGACTGTCAATCCAGTGAACGGCTGATCTGGCTAATTCTTGCTCATCCATGGAATCGAGGAGGTGGTAACCCCTTCGTTCTCGTAGTATTTTATCTGCGGCTTGAAACGAATGTTCAGGAGACTTCAGATTTATTATAGGCGTCGGATACGTTCTGCTATTATTTGGACATACAGAGTGTATGGGATCAGAAAAACATCTAGTATTTTCACAGGATCTTCCTCTGCCTACATAGGCTATGGTCTCTGACTGTCTTGCGGAATTCCCTGATTCGGACACTTCATCTTGCTCAAACTCGTCTGTTCCCAATCTTTCTTCATGAATACGCTCTATTTCTTTACGGATTTTTCGGCACATGGCTATTATACAATTTTGCTTATCGTGTCTCCCTTCTGATATATTCTGACTCCATCTTGTAAGAATAAGCATTGCATTCGGGTCTACCCCCGGACGGTCTTGATTTCTGATCACACAGTTTATGAGGAAACGTAACAGTTCCCCCTGTATTTCTACTTTCTGGAATTCCATAGCTCTGTTAATACATCCTGGATCTCGTCCTGTTTGAACAAAATGATATATGTTATCTAGATGCGTAGTCATTCCTGGTAACCTTGCTAAATACTCTGCGGCTCGCCTGATACGTAATGATGCCAGGACCATTTCGTCCTCTTTACCAACCACCGGGTCATATCTACAATTTACAAGGAGTTCTTTAAGCGTACGTTCACTTACGAATTTAGGTGTACGTGAATGTGCTGACTCTTGAAAGACAAGTTTATTTATTCTAGGTGGTGTAAAGGTAATGCTAGCACCTCCCGTGGCCCCATCTGGGGCGTCGGGTGTGAATGGGTTCGTTGAACGTGACACAGCAACTATGGGTGTCGATACCTCTGTAGAGTCGACTGCGGAGACAGATGCGGAAACAGATGTGCTTGCCGAAGCTTGTGTCGGGACTTGCTGTTGCACGGGGACAGATACCTGATCCTGACGTTGAACCCCTACACCAGACGGTCTATGTGGTGCGGCGTTAGCATACTCGGGAGCTGCGTCGTCTAGATATGAGGAAAGAAAAACATCTTCTGCGGTTCTGGGATGCCCTTTTGGATGTACCTTAATTGGAAATAATGGGGGTGGCAAGTCTTTTGGCATCTCTGTAACAGCCTTAGGTAGTCCTTCGGCTAGAAGGGGATACATACCATTCATAAGAGCATTTCTTTGTCTATTTACTTGTTCTGATTTCACTCGGATACCTTCCTTAATTAATAGATTTTCTTGAACTTTATTTGAACTTTCTTTACTCCTCTCTTCTTGTCTACGTGCTTTTTCTGTTCGTCTATGAGATTCTTTACGCCATAACTCAACAGCGTCTTTCTGTGACTGTCTGACCTTTCTTTTCCATAACTCTTCCTCCACTTTCATGATGCATTCTGCATCCCAGGTTCCCGCTACGGGCCACCTTTGACTTTCCGGCAATCCCTTGGTATAATCTACCCATAGATCAAGAAACAATATGGCATCTAAGCCATGCTTATGGTACATAAAATGCCCTGGAGTGTCCCTAGGAGGAATAGGAACTGCTTCTTCAAGCACCCCTTTTCTGGTAGTAATCTGTCTTAACTTCGAGAAGAGCGGCATATTGACAACTGATCTGATACTTACTCTTGAACTTACTTAATACGAAAAAAACCCCAATAATGAACAGTGAACAATGAACAATCATTCATACCACAATATGCAAGACATTTAAACACTTTAAATATTGAACATTAAATATTTTAACAATGACCGACAATGATGACAGTCTGCCTAACTAATCACCACGCTGAATTCTTGACAGTAACTGAATACTTCGGAATACTTGATATACTGCTAAACAGTACATATACACTGCTAAACAGTGCAGACCGGATTTGTGTACCCAAATCCGTCTTGACCGGCACAACCTATGTGCGCGTCAACACGCCTCCCCGGCGATGGTACTCACCGAGTAGCTCCTTGAAACGGAAGGCCTCAGAGAATGGACAGGACTCGATGACTGCGGACAGCGGACCCTCTGGACATCGGGATTTCGAGAAACCTGGTGGGCCTCTGTATACCTCGGATCTTGCTCTCTCAGCTAGGCTCTGGTCGGGATACTTCGCACTTCTCACCGCCTCGTCTGGGTTGATCGCAGCCTCAGTCGCCCCCGCTTGACCGGAGGGAGCTTACAGGAAATCCTGCTGGTACGCGTTTATGGTCCGTCCAGTTGTGGCAGGAGACCGGGCCTGCAACGCACCGCCGGCGCGTGAGATGAGAAAGTGTCCCTGTTCGGGCGCCATTATGTGGTAAATAAAATCTTCTTTACCGGACTGAATTTCATACGGAATCTTAAAATAAAGTAAAATAGCTCAAAATAACAAGAGGCAGAATCCGTGGTATAAGAGGTTTTCTAAATGGGCTTTATTCCATCAAAAATGGCCGACTCGAGTCGCGGCCTTCAGGTTCCGTCACCACGAGGGTTCAGGAAGTGAAGTACAATACTTTATTGACAGACATGCATTTTTATAATAAGTACATTACAATGAAACGAATGTAGAAGGCGTAACATTTGATAAGAAAAGTGACAAAACAGGTGCGTAATCGAAACTAGGCGTAATAAGGAATAAAAGAAACATGATTGGTTAGGATTATCAGACATAGGTGGATCTATAAGATAATACTTGGCATAGATGCGCGCGCAGCAGCATGACGTGTGAGTGACGTGCAACTAGGGGGTGAAGGGACTTGACATTTAGCTCTACATGTGGAGACGAGAAGTCTGGGGGGTCAAGTCAACCTAATCCCAAATCATATCTAACATCCTATGTTTAAAGAACTATGTTATCCACAAGGAAGGACTCTCGGACAGAATCTAGTCTATACTGACTGTGTGCGTGCACAAACGCCTAAGTGTCTATATGAGAAGCGAGAGGCAGAAAACTTTCCATGGCAGCAGGGCTATGAATCATTTGCAGGAGGACGGAAAGGCTGAGTCCTTTGCTTGTGAGCTAAAGGAAATGTTTACCTAAATCACTAGACAGGAATGCATCGGCTGAAGAGCAAAATAGATAATTCGAAGGTGAAATACAGCTTCTTGGCAGGCAGGCGAAAACTGGCCGAGGCAGGCACCGTTAGCTGCACAGGGAGTAGGACAAAGTTTATGGATACAGATGCGAGCTCAAGCTGAAGCTGTCAGAGACAGAGAGCAGGGAAAGGCTTTGAGGACAGAATCGGGCCTACTTGCCTGAACTGTAAAAATGTAGTAACTTAGCCATATAAAGTCGGTGGCCTTTCATACTTAGGAATCGAATATCCAGCCCATTGATGGCGGATCTGACAGAGAACATGTCGACGGTAGACACACATATGTTTGCGTCTTAGAAACTGGAACTGGAGGGAACATACATGTACTTGTAACATGCATATAGAACCGTTGGGGTCCAAGATAGGGGACATAACTGATCAGGAAAATCCACATTTCCACACCTCGCACTGCAAAGGAAGGTACTGCCAGCCTGAGCAATGCGATTTATCGCCCCTACGAGCCATAGCTCGCACCGTTACTGAAGGACATCACCGTACCAGCTTGCACCCCCCTACAGACCGTACTATCAACGTACGCGCTTCTCCTCTGCTCTGGGAAAGGCTGTGGTATGTGTGGGGTTCGCGTACTTCTCCTGTCCAGAGCGTACTGTTCGCCTGTCTCAGCAGCCAAAGTGTAGCCCAGCGATCCCGGTACGTCGCGTACCCGAACGTCTGGCAGTACGAGCCGTACTCTCGCCCCGTCCCCTGAGCCGCGCACGCCCAAGATCTCCCGTACCATAGTACGCGCCGCCCGGAGGACTTCGCACCGTACTGTGCGCCTGCTGTCAAGGAAGTGTCCGTGACGAACTCACCAAGAATCCAGGTACTGTGACCGTTCACACCGTAGGGTGTACGCTTCATCTGAAGCGCCTGCAGTGCGTGTACGACCCGTCCAAAAGCCTGTGTCTACCACGTACGACCCGCACGAAGAGGGACGACGCGCACAGAACTGGAAAATTACGCTGAAACCAAGAACTCTTGCCAATAAGTATTGTGGGCCATTTAAAACATTATTTTGGTCTTGTGCTAAGCCTGATAAGTCTATATAAAGTATTTTTTTTTATATATATACCCAGCGTGGAGTCCATCTGTGGAGGGTCACTGTATTACTGTGTGGATATTCATAAATGCTTAGCCTAAACGCCAAGGGATAACGCCTTGTCTGCTCGCGCCAAGCTACCTAGAGGGTGAGCAGGGGTTATTTATAGAGTGTACCCCCCTACCCTGACTAGAAGAAGGACCCTCTGCCTGTCCCAGGTACCTACCTGTGCCAATCAGAGAATCCGGATTCTAACATTCGCCATTTGTGAGTCTGCGATGTAATGCACAATGGCGAAACATGAATGAGTCGTGTGTGCTTCCTGGGTATTTGGCCACAATATCAGTGATTATATGTTGAGCATTGCACACTACCTGGATGTTCAGGGAATGATATGACTTTCTGTTCCGAAAAACATATTCATTCTGTGATGGGGGTGAGATTGCGACATGGGTCCCATCTACGCAGCCAATGACATGGGGGAATTGGTCAATTTGGTAAAATTCCTGCTTGGTCTGATCTAGTGCCTGTTGTGTGCTTGAAAATTGTATGTGGTGATGCAGCCTCTGTACCATTGCATCAAGGAAAGCGTGGAGGAAGCGCGAAAGTGCACTTTGCGAGACACCTCCTGCTGTGGCAATGACCCCCTGAAAACTCCCTAATGCCAGGAGGTGCAGTGAGCACAGGACCTGAACATGGGTGGGAATGGAGCGTGCCCTGCGTGTGGGGTGTTCAAGTATGGGTGTCAGCTCCTCTATTAAATCCACGATGCTGTCTGGGTGCAGCCTGTAGTTCACATGGATCTCCTCCTCGGTCAGTTGGAAGAGTGTGATGCATGCTCTGTAGATCCTTTCCTGGCGTCTCCTTCTCTGTGTGGCATCTCTGATTCGCAGCCTCCTGGCTATCATGTACAGGCCAGCCATGGTGGGAAATCCCAGTGGCATTGTGGGCCTGTTTAAATAGGTTGCACATGGTTACCACCTGCTCAGAGTTGGTGGTAATTGAGAAGTGCAAATTTGCGAATTTCGTGGATTCGCTATTTGCGATTTTTCCCTACATGTATTTTTGCTCATTGGCTATGTGCGAGATCGGTAATAGCGATTTTCACAGTTGATGTGACGCAGACTGCGATTACGCTAAATAATTCGCAGAATCTGCGTTACGCAAAAATGCTAATCGCTAAATTAGCGATTCTCATTTTTGAGCAGCGGAAACCTTTCCTACATAGGAACGGTCTGTTTTGCGATCGCAAACACCCTGATTTTTGCGATTCGCAGTATTTGCGATCGCAAAAGTGCTTCCTACATATGGCCCTATGTTTATTATTTATACACAAAATACATGGGTGGATGTTAGGGAATGCCCATGTACCACCCATGTAATCCATACCCGACACACAGTAACACAAGGCAGTGCAATGCACTACCTTGCTTTTTTTTGGGATTTTTTTACACAAAACCAGGCAAAAACTATCCTATGAGGCTATTTCCTCTTTGCATGATAATGAGACGAAATAAAGATATTTCTCCTTTTTACGCCAGCCTCAGGTAGACTCACTGGAGGGATATTTGCGTTTCCAGTAAATCTGAGGGAATTTTTTTAATAGTAAGATAACTCTGGTGGTTAACACATTTGATGGAAAGATTGGTGTTTTGTTTTGTCCCAGTTTTGACTCAAAGTAGCAAGGAGGGTTAATGCGCCTCCTGCAAAGCACATCATGTAACATGCAGATGGCAGATTTTATTTTATGTAGATAGGTAAGTGGGTTACTGATTTGATCACAGAGATCCTTTTGTTACTTGCAGTTGCATTGTAATCCTTCTAATAGCACAGTGAGCTATGAAGGACATGTGGCTCTTACACTCAGTAACCCTCACTGTCTTATCTAACATATCCGGTACAATGATTTACAAGCTTGTGTGATTTATTGCCAATATAATGTGTGCATGTGCAATAAAGCATTCTGACTCCCTACATTGGGATGAATAGCACTGTAAAAGAAATACAAAATACTGGTATTTAAATTATTTTGCACTGGAACAGAATAACATTTGACATTCTTACAGTGCATCTATTATATATGGGGGACAGAACAAAGTCAAAATCGTGCCTTTCCTAAGTACTTGTGAAGTGCTAACAAGCTGCCTGCTTTTGTTTTGCTCCCACTGCATTTACATCTAGGTGTGAGGCTACAGGCAGCTCCCAGCCTGGATGCTTGGAGAAAAGGAGGCCAAATGGCCCCTTACGTTCTGCCTTTGTTATGGCCCAGCTGGAGTCTCAAATGACAAAGCCACCTCCCCTCCTGCACGGTGCAGACACCGTGCAGGCGCTGCTGAATGTGTCCCAGTGTCTCAAATCACATCGGAACGAGTTCAGCATATTTTACAGTGGGGTCCAATTCTTGGCAGGGTGGACGGTGTCCACCCAGTGAAAATAGTGGGTGGACGCCGACCCCCCACATGTACCCCCGACTTGTACCCTGATGCCAGCCAACATTTTGTAATCACAAGAGGATGTTTCTTCATTTGCATGAACGTGGCCTAATGCAAATGAAGGAGCCCTTTGATATTGCGACCATCATATTATAGACATGGCCGAATGGTAAAAAAGCTGTCAGGAGGTGCACCAAGTGATGCGTCACGTTGGTGGTGGTGCACAGTCAATGCAGCCCCTGATGGTGCCAGTGCAAGAGGGTAATTGGGGTCCCAGAGACCTTCCACACATCCCCTTGCAGGCAAGTGCAGTAACACACTCCAAAGAGATGCTGGAACGCCTCAGTTGAAAGACGGAGACGCAGTTTTAAATCATGAGTCAGTCTTTCACTAATGGACACTTTTCTGTGCAGGCCTGAACTGTAAGAGCTTGCGCCTATGCACTGCTCCGTTATGCATCAGGCATGCCTAGTTAAGGGAGCATTGTGGTGAAACAGAGAAAGTGTGCCCAATATGTAATGCAGGCCGTGGTGTACACTGAATGATGCTCCTGAGGGGATTATTGGGTGTTGTGCATCAACATGTTGCTCATGAAATGAGCTCTGGGCGATGTGCATATGTCACTAGGTGATGTACAATTCAGAATCTCGTATCAATTTCCGTTTAGGGTGCATAGCTGCTTTTATTATGGGGGACACAGGATGATGAGCAGAAAAGGGCACAGGGTGAGGTACTGTGTGCCACGCACATGTTAATACTTAATATGCGGGACATGCAAGTGATGCTGCGTGGAATGTCAAATCCCCCCCACCTTGTCACAGACCAAATATCGCAATAACACACTAGCTCAAATACATTCATTGGTGGGGCCCATAACACCAACACTCACACTTCATTGATCTGTTTCCCTAGAGGGATAAGTTTCCAAACGCTGACATGAAAGGAATATCTTTTCCCCTAAACCTTAATATACATTGATTGCCTTTATTAGCTTCAAATCTCGTGATATTCCCCTCATTTGGCGATGAATCAGTTAGTTGATTTTGTAATTTGGTAATTCAATTCTTTTATTTATGCTCTTCTCTTAATCTAATTTCTTCAAATATTCAACACAACACATTTGTCTATTAATCAAAGCATCGTTTATCTAATTAAATTGCAAAATTTTAGAAAATCAACGTCCAAACCGCAGAACATCATATTTACCTAATCTGGCTATTAGTCGTCCTCTAAGTCAGTCAAGTCGTGGAAAAACCTTTAAATTCATCAAAGTCAGGCAGCAATTCAGTCTCTCAAAGATTCAGGATAACAGCTGTCCAGCAGTGTCACCGTCCTCTCCGTCAGCATAACGTCAGGAAATTAGCAGCAAGACAAATCGAACAACAGACTTTAGCAAGCCCCGAACTTACTATTCTACTGAATTTTAAAATGTTTTTAATGTCAAAATGTATCAAGAATGAGTTTTAGACAGTCCTGATTGATGGATTTGGGGTCACTCGGTAAAGTTCTCACATAGTCCGTTAGATTAAGTCATCGCACTTGCTGGTTCCGGTTTTAAAGACAGTTCTTTGTTTTGTAATCCTGGCAACTCTCCCAGTACGACCTTGGTTGGTACATCTTTCCTGGGGTCAGGACGAGGCCATTGTTGCTGGCGGTGGCGCAGGCGCACTTCACCCAAAACCTCGTGGGACTGTAGCAGTCACGTCGTGTGTCTCAGTCGGCCATCTTTACGAAGGCCCAAATGGTCAACTTAAGTAAAACAAATACAAAAACGTAATTAAAACATTGAAATGGCTAATAAAATGTTAAACCCTCACTAATTCCCCTATGTGTAAGTAATTATGTTGCATAATAGCAACATTCAAAGCGTTTATATTCACCCAGTGATGTCATCTGGTGCAACTTACAATTACGTCACAAAAGCAACATATATCATGCAATATTCTAATTTTCTACCATTAGTATGCGTACATATATTAGTATACAATTAGTTTAGCCATGCAAAATGCAAATCCAACGTGTAATTCTTTTGTTAATATAATTGGTGAGTTATCACTTCAAACGGATTAATAATATTACCATTAATTGATTATTCGGATTAATATAAACATGCAGAATGGGGGGGTATACAAAATGTTGTACTACCCGCTCCAGCACAAGTAGGTAACAGATGGGCACATGTTGATTCCAGAAAAGTCTCAAATAGTCCCATGTCATGGGTAAGCAGCATATCCAGTCGTGGGTTCTACACACTACCAGTTTGCAGTACTCACCTTTGGCTTAACATTGGCTCCTTGAGCTTTAACCAAGGCGATAGTCAGCAATGGTGTGTCCTTTAGGGTGTTAGGCCGTTGCCCTACTGACATTTTTGTCCCCTGTATTAATCATGAATACATTTCTTAATTTGTAAAACATTTATACTGTTTTTGTATCTGCCCGCACCACTCAGCAATCAGTTGAGTCAGGAAGCCAGTACACAATGATGTGGGCTGGAGGGGGTGGGGCCTAATAATATTGACAGCAGAGCAAACACATTGCTCAGAGCACCTGGGTCCAAAGTGCGCATGTCGGGTTTGAAGGCTGCCTTTCTTGGCCAGCCCGACATGTGTACTAGAGGCCTCTCCACCTGATCAATTAGTGAGCCGGGGGGAAACACAATGCCCGAGCCAGTACTGACACTACTCTCATGCTGTGTTTGTAACATGATAGCATAAGAGCATCGTATGGATTGGCTGAGGCAGTAGCTAGACCTCTGGTGCAGTGTCTGCATGTGCGGCATCACGGGGTGGGACTCGGCTCCTGTCCACAGAGCATGACATTACCAATCACTGTATGGCTTTAATGTTAAGCCGTTCAGTGACTGGCCATTATCTGCACTTGCCGCCCTGCCCAGCCCAGCCTCTCTCTCGCTTCCCTCTTCGTGAGCGTTGCAGTCGACATTGCACACAATGGTCAGAGAGCACCGTGGTGGCAGGGTCGGATTGGGGCCAAAAATTAGCCCGGGCAACCCAAAAAAAGTGGCACACATTCATGGTGTGCAATGTTTTGCAAAACATTAATTGGTTAGTATCAGTGGGTTATTTTTTTAGAAATGTGTTGTACATTAAGCATCTTAAATCTTGAAGGGCATTGCTGAAGACTGGAAACAGTGTAGTTGTAAAAACTGAAAACGTACTTTCAGTGTCAACTCCATGCACAAGTTTGTGAGCATTGCCTTTCTCAATTAACTGTATCCGCGACCCTGATTATCACATAAATCAGCAATCTTTAATTTTCAGTGGTGGCTCACGCTTATTTCTGCCCCTTTTTTTACATTACCAGTAATGAATTACAATCTATTATTTACTAGTGGTACAATAAAAAATATGTCTACCCTCGATGTAGTCTGAGTCAGTAAATCTGCCTAATGGCCCGGTATAGGTGCACAGAGGCAAAGGTGATTTAAAATTGGAAGTAGGAGAGATTATCTGGAGTTATCTCCATAATACATGGTCAATGTTTGTAAGAGTTTAAAAATCAGCCCTTAAAATATATAACTTCCAAGAGGCAAGATGGCGACCGCGCTGACGGACGTGTGAGCCCGAACTCCCAGACCCATGCCTCTGAGTGTTTGGTGCCGCACTTTTTCAGTTTGTTGAACCCAAAAGATAAAAAAACTGAATTGCGGTAGCCGAATGTAACTAAAAGTTGACAGGATAACAGGCCGAATTTATCTTGTGGAGCGGTATGCTCTGGTGTGCCTACCTTGCTGTAGTGGCGTCCCGAGTAGCTGTCCGGCGGCTGCTGGAGCTGGTGCGGCGGTCTTCCGGGTTCACATACGTCAAGAGACCGCAGACTGTAGGCGGAGCTGGTCGATCGGCGTCCTCTGCGGCAATGTCTCCAAAGGCTGGGCACGGCAAGATCCGCAACCCAATGGAAGCTGGGGGATCCGGAGGGCTACAAGATGGCAAGAACAGCGACCCTATACCGGAGGGGAAAAAAGATAGCATACATCTGGAAGCAAGGGGTAAGAAGACAGTGCCATCTCTATTTCTGACAGAGAAAACGAGGTAGCAACTCCCCTCCTTACACACAAGCCCTGGTAAGGGAACTGGACAGAGTGGTAAAAAGAGGGAAATCATGAATACTGGCTGGGGACATAAGGATCCTCATTTACAGAAGGATGATCTAACAGGGGACATGCCTGGCAATATGAATGAAGGGGGGGAAAGCTCTAAAAACGGTTAATAAGTCAGGGGCCGATATTATTTTTGAAAGTGATAAGATGAAACAAAACACAGCAAAGGTTCCTGTCGATGATCTCTTGGCAGTACCCGATATAATGAATGGGCAAGAGCGTGAACCTCCAAATCAAGATATCTTAAGGGTTAAAGATAATGTGAGCAGTCAAAACGCGATAAAAGAGATTGATTCAGGGGATAATTTATTTTCCCTCTCCGACCCCTCAGATGGTTCTGAAGATTAGCTTGAATCAACCACTCATCCAAGACGCAAGGGAGGCTCTCCTGATAGCAGCCACAGTGGTTTTAGTAACTTTCATCTGGATGATCTGGGGACAGATTCACCAGGCACGCCAGAAAGCAGCCGAAGAACAGTGCGGAAGAGAGGCGGATCGGGTGTAAGCCCTAAAACTACCGAAAATACTGAGGCCATGCAATGGGACTATGCCTTCTTAGCTGAATCTGGAGTTACTGGTGTGACGACTGTAATACAGCATCGTGAAAAGGTCCTGGAGAAGGCTGAGGACATTTCATCAGTGGTCATATATCAAGATATAATGGCCCATAGAGAGGAGACGCGCATTGAAAGTCAGCGCACTCAAGGGGCTTGTTGAAAACTCCAGAATTCGGTTCGCAGGATAGCCAAATCATGCACAGAATTTGCAGAGAGATTTAACGAGGCTGAAATGCGCATTTCTAATTTGGAGGATGAACTAGCACTGCATAAGGTAACTATAGAAGCATTGCGAAACATTGAAGGATGATACTATCTGGAAGCTGACGGACCTTGAAAATTGTCTGCGCCGCAACAACCTGTGGGTCCTGGACATTCCAGAGGGTGCAGAAGGATTAGATGCGAGAAAATTCATCATTGAGCTCTTCACTGAGGCCTTCCCAGGACTACAGCAATGGGATTGGAATCGGGAGATTCAGAGAGCACACAGATTCCCTTTCAGGCAGCGCACAAGACCTGGACAAAATACCTCCAGACCTAGGGCTATTCTAATATCAATTAACAACTTTTTGGCCCGAGAGGCAGTCTATGATTTAGCAAGCCCGATCAAAAGAAAACACGGAAAGGGATGGAGTTCTTTGTATACCCAGAATACTGTCCCCTGACGGTTGAGAAAAGATGGCAATTACAGCAACTCATCACCTCTTTTCAAGGCAAAGGGGGGCAGGCCTATCTGCTGAATCCAGCCAAATTGAAAGATTATTTTTAAGGAGCAAGTCCGATTTTTTATGGCAGAAATGCCGGATAAAGAATACCTGCAATCCCTGTAAGAGGGATAGGACTTGTAGGATTCAATTAAAATATGGGGGAGACAAAATATAAGGATTTTCTTTTTTGAATAGGTTGGGTTATGGGTTTTTCTATTCTCTCTCTATTTTATATATTGTATACACTTCTTATATGTCTGTCCTCTTCTATATATCACCTGGCTCATGGTCAAGCTGTTGTACCAAAAAAAAAAAAAAGAAATAAAGGGGAATGAAGCCTTGCATATTATTCTGAGGGGTATGGCATCTGGGGGGCATGAGCTTGATCCATCTCAGGGACCATTGGTCTCCAAGCCTCTTTTCAGGGTAAGGGTGGGTGAGGGGCAGGGCTTCAGCTGAAGCCCTGTGTTGGAAGGTGGTATAAGGAGTTTTGGGGTGGGGGGGCACTTAGGGGTGGGGGGCAAGAGATAAAACAATCCATGATAGTGTAGGAACCAAAAGCGGAAAGCGGAAACAAACAATGCCTAACAAAAATGAATGTGTGTCCTCATGTAACGTAACTGGTGCTATGTAAACCGCTCTGATACCCGATTCGGATTAAGTTCGCGCTATATAAAACTCTGCAAAAAAAAAAAAAATGCATATGGTCTTAGACTGGCTAGAAACATTGACATCTGATGGGGGATAGGAATATGTTCCCAGGATTACGAATCTGCTCTCTTAATGTATGTTGGCTCAATAACTATGGGAAGAGGCAAAGGGTGGCTGCAGAGCTGCAGGTGCTTCAACCAGATCTAGTCTGTATACAAGAAATTCACATTCCATGGGGTAAAAGAAAACTTTTGGCTGAATTGGGATTGTCAACATTGATATGCACACAGCAATCTACAACAACTCGGGGAGTCCGGTATTGGCAAAAAATTCTATACAGGGAACTGGAAGAGCACTGGGGGATAAACAGGGGCGGTGGGTCATTGTTGAATGTATTATAGGGACTATTCGATGCACTGTCTGCTCAGTATACGGTTCCAACTTTGATGAGGCAGAGGTGTTAGATGGATTGAATGTCGAATTAGCATCATAGGGGAGAGGAGTTGGCCTAATGGCTAGGGCGGTGGACCTCGAATCTGGGGAACTGGGTTCGAGTCTCAGCAATGACGCTGAATATCCTGTGATTCTGGGCAAATCACTTAATCTCCCCGTGCCTAACAACATGCAACTGGCACTATGTAAAGCGCTCTGATACCCGACACCGGGTCAAGTTCGCGCTATATAAAACTCTGTTAAAAAAAAAAAATCATGGCCAACTCCTCTGATTCTGTGTGGGGACTTTAATATCCATCTCGAGCCTCAGGGTTTGCTGGTGGATATTAAAAGCTATAAAGGCAGGATACCCAAAGTCTTCAAGGCCCTTCAGCACTTGGTCTTGGATCATGGATTGGTTGATGTCTGGGCCACTTTACGCCGTTCTGACCCAGGGTTCACATTCTACTCACACCCGCATCAGAAGTTAGTAAGGTTAGATTATTTTTTTTTGTCAACTGCGTTACTGGCCGATGCAGATATACACGTATCTCCCTGGATTACGGCTGATCATGGACCTTTGATATTGAATATGTTCAGGCACTCAATGTAGGTGTTAAAGCCAGATCGTTTTCTTTCAATAGGAAGCGTTTGCTGGACGAAACATTTGTTCTGCATATGAATGAGTGGATTAGGCAATTCCTGATTATCAATCGTAGTTCTACTGTGGCTGGTTTCGTCTGGGATGCCCTAAAGGCTGGGTTTAGGGGGTAGACCCTTAGCTTTGGGTTACATAAGCAGAAACAGCCTAAATTGGTAACTTAGGAATTGTATGCGAAGCTCATAACAGCTGAAGAAAATCTTATGTTGGGGATATATGTAAAGGGCGATATTGCGCCACTGCAAACAGAGGTTGCACACTGCAAGGCCAAAATCAACCTTCATTGGAGTACAGAAATAGCCATTAAACATACTCTGAACAAGGAACAGAGTTATGAGTATGGGGAAGCCGCAGGGCGCTGCTTGGCGCAAAGGCTTCGGTCAAGAGAAGCAGCCAAAAGAATTGAGGTCATAACTGATTCTCAGGGCAACTCGGTGGACATCCCGGCTGGGATCCTTAATGTTTTTCATGATTTGTTGAAGGGGTTGTACACTGGAGATAGCTATGATACGCTGGCAAGTGAGGCCTTGCTGCAAAATCTTAATGTTGAAACCTTGAACCTCCAAGGCGTAAATATGCTGGAGTCGCCTATAACTATGGAAGAGCTGGAGGCGGCCATTAATAGCTTAGCTAGCGGTAAAGCGGCTGGACCCGACAAACTGCCTCTAGAAGTATACAAAACCGATTTTGAAGAGTTGAAAGGGGATAGGTTGTCTACTTTTCAACAGGCACAGATAGGCGCAGCTCCCCCGTCATGGAGGAAGATAAGCCACCTGATCTTCCTAGCTCTTACCGACCCATATCGTTAATAAATTGCGATGGCAAAATTTATGCAAAATCTTGGCGACCCGATTGGCGGAAGTGGTAACCCCTCTAGTATCGATTCGGCAACAAGTGTTCATACCCGAGCGGGGCACAGTTAAGCATATCAACAGGGTAATAACTCTATTAGATGTAGCCAACACCAAGGGTAGTCAATTTGGTCTGATTTTATTAGATGCTGAAAAAGCATTCGCTCGGGTAGCATGCGACTTTTTATGGGCAGTCTTACGACAGTTGGGTTTTCGCCATGGCTTTGTTAAAGCTATTCAGGTTCTATAGCGTCAGCCAATGGCTAGAATTTGTATGATGGGCTTAGAATCGGATCCTGTACATATCACCAGAGGTACAAGACAGGGATGCCTGCGTTCCCCACTGTTGTTTTAATTGTATATGAATCCCTTTTTAGGTCTCGCCTACGCAGCGCGCATGCGCTACTTAGGCAAAAAGACCTTTAGCCATGGCTTCACTCTTGCAGGCAAAAACGTGCACACGTTCCATTGCCTTCAATGGCAACGCGTGCACGTTGGCAATTCACTTGAGGGAGCGCACGGCGCCATATGGTAGCAATTATCGCTCCTGTCGCTGCTCGCTCTCGCAAGTGAAACGCTTTCACTTTTCCCAACACTTTTTAAAAATTTACTTTTAGCGCGTGCACGCTTGTTCTTGGAAGCTCTGGCACCAAAGCTTTGGCCCCCCATATTAGCTGCCTCATGTTGAGTGAAAGTGGAGTATACTTGGACTGGATGAGGGACTTAGAGGGCAATGCAGCAATCTACACATAACATTTATCTTTGACCATTAAACACTACGTAATCAGCAGATGAATTGTTTAGTCAAAGAAAGTTCTGAGATGACACAGGCTTAGCGTCTCCTCCTTATTTCCATCTAATTTTAAATCATAAATTGACCTTAAGTCGCCCAGTGACTTTCAACAGAACGTTCCCTTTCCACCAATATCTCATTCTCAGTATTATTCCAACACCAGGAAATAAAATGTAACGACGTAACCACCAAATTCAGTACAGTATACCCAACTACCATGAAAAGCGCAGCTTTGTACAAAAAATTATTGCGAGTGACACCCACGATGTCAAGAGTCTGGTTTTACCAATGTTGGTAAAGGGGCAGTGTAAGACCCTCGGCCCTGCCATTTTTATTACGTTCTCTACTGCCCCGTGGCAGCCATTTACGTAATTTCCTGTTTGAAGCCAAGCGTCATGTTTTCTCCCGCTCTCATGTCTATTTATTTTTTTTATATTTTTTATTTTATGTTTTATTTTTAATTTGTATTGCACAGTTACTTAAAACCATTTGCAATATGACTTACAAACAATTTAAAAGAGAGTTAAAGGACCCATTCATAAGATGCATTTACATACAACATTATCAAAACATGATAAAAAGATGGATTATATACATTATACGCTGTCATGTCTACAGAAACTGCAAGTCTACGTAATTAAGTTTTTGCTGTCTTTGAAAATAAAAATATATATCGGGGACACTGTATAAAGAAACCGATCATTACATAGACAGATAAAGCTTTTCTAAAAAATATTTACCTCAGGAATTAAAAAATATAAAAAGCTTGTTTTCAACTGGAGTGTTGGAAAGCATTTACTCTTTTTTTATCAGAAGTTATTTATTGTTTGTATGTACAGTACAAGTTGCAAAAAATCTTTGAGCGATGCTGATCTACAGAGATAATGCTAAAATCGTCACATTTGGTGGGTTCATCGTTATTCCTTTCTCCCTTGCAGGCTCTGTATGAAAACATGATCGTGGAGCTGCCTTTCGACAGTTTCTTCCTCTCCAAGCTGCTGGGGACGAGCGCCGATGTGGACATCCATCGCCTGGCCTCCTTAGATCCAGAAATGTATAAGAACTTGCTTTTCCTCAAAAGCTACGAGGGGGACGTCGAGGAACTTGGGCTGAACTTCACAGTGGTCAACAATGACCTTGGGGATGCACAAGTAAGTCGGCACCTCTCGCTTCTTCCCGGCTTAGCCCGTTAATTATTACTTCTCAGAGTGGCGAGCGCGAGATAAGGCACGTGCATGTGATAGTTGTGAAATGTTGGCCTGAAGGCTAAGCTCTGTTGACTTTCACCAACTAATATTTAGTGTAAATACCAATTACTTGTGTAGTTATCAGTAACGAACGTGGCATTTATCACTTGTTAATCAGTGTTACATGTGTATTGCCCCGTAACTCCACCGTCTAGTCAGGCAACGTACTATGATTCATTTCCCAGTGAACCACTGGTCCGAGTACGGTGCTAGTATGCTAGGTGCACATATTGTCTTCCCAGGGTTTTAGGAAATAATTAATTTCACATCTCTGCGACGCACTTTCCCTAGAAACTACTGTCTGTTGTATCCACTACACGTTCACATCGCTCAAGTGCTGGCCGGTTTTTGGAGCCACCTGTAGAACAGTGTAGAAATCCCCAAAGAAGCTTCCTTTCTAAGCGCATTAAATTCCCTGTAACTTACCAAATTGTGAAGAGCACATACAATTTAAAAGACACTATAATATAAAGTGCTGTTACATTCTAAATGCAATACTAAAGTGGAATAGTCTATGTATGATTCAAATCATGTTTCTAAAGCATGACAGAGATCTCAGCGACTTCTTAAAGTGCTTACTTAATGAACTGCAGAAGACCAGGAACGTTAATTTAAAGGGAGGGAGGTGAAGACAAGAGAGAAGTCTTCGGGTCCATGAAGATAGCAAGGTAATTGGAAATTACTTAAAGTTGAGCGTGCAGAGAATTCCAAAATGTGTCTGTCAGGAATTATGAGGATCTACCCCAATTCTGGAACTGCATATCTTGTGAATATCGAGCCGATCAGATGAAGGAGACCTGAGAGTTCAGATGTGTGCATACCGCCTGCATTGCTATCAGACAAAGTAAGGACATGTCTCCTGACGAACTTTGTGGCAGATGCATAAGCATTTAAAAATGAAAAGTTAATGTACTTTTCCTTGGTTGATGGGCCTGAATCATGCAGCCAGAGATGGGAATATTACCGAGGAAATTTGTATTTTGTAGGTAATTCCTTCCTTGCCAGCAGTCGTAGATTTTCTACAGCGGCCTAATAAGTCTATTGGTGTTCCAGCTACATATTGGTTTGGTGCTCCCCTGAACAGCCCTGCGCCTCCACATGTTCCCTTCTTGAAAAACCTTAACCTCTGCAGTAGAACTGTATTTGAAAATTTGAGGCTGAACTTACAGACTTAGAGCGGTATTGTAAGGCGTTCCTGTAAGCAGGAAAAGCTATCAGCCAGTTTAAATTTCCACTGACACGGTGGGTCCCACAGGCATCTTTAATGGCCCTGTGTCCTCTGCTTTGGCTTCAGAAGCTTCGGCCACCACATGCAGTTTCTTAGGCTCATCTGTTACTGTTCCTGACGACACCGGCACCCACCTATCACCCATGGGCTGACGGCACTGAGCCCCCATGCTGCCTATAGCCCACAGCTGCACAACTGCTGACGTGTCCTCCAATCTTGGGAGGGAGGGGTGGGGGGGGGGGGGGGGGGGGGGAAGCAGGCCACTGACAAAAACTTTGTGTGAAAAAGGCCGCTTTATTGGAAACAGGTGCACATTACAATTTTAAAAACCTTGGCAAACAGCCTTCCAAAACTAAACCTCACTAAATAAAACATATACCTAACCCCACCCCCCGCCCCCTCCCCTAAATTTCTTAGAACCCGCCCCCGCCCGTACATTACAACATTACAACAATATCAAACATTACATTCCTGTATAACCCCATCAAAAATCTCTAAATACAAACCTTCCGTTAACCAAACTCCCCTGCCTGCCCCTTTACAGCTATCGACCACCCAAACTGTGGAACCGAACGAAACTTAACCAACCTATCCTTTCCCTGACGATAACCCAACTCAACAAATAAATCAACCAACCTCCGGTAAAACTGTCAAAAATTCACATAACCCCCGCACTGCACCTGCTCCAAGCGACAAATACATAGTAAAAAACCCCTGCGCACCTGTCCCAAGAAAACCACCCAAAAATTCTGAAAGAAGGGAAAGAAAAACAAGAATAGAAAAACTACAAAAAAGAGAGGGGGACAAAATGTAAAAAAGGTGTTTTTTGTGGGCGGGGTAAGGGGGGGAGACAAAAAACACCACTAGCCTAGCTCCCAGCCACCAGGTCACCAAACCTAAAATGGTGGCCGGGAGCAGGCGCCCAAAACCTTTATAGTTGGGCTACATTTGGGCTACAAAAAATGTAGCCCAAGTTCAAAATGGCCGGCGCAAGGCCAGCCACGCCCCCCCACACACCCCCTCCCAAACCGCCGGGGGGGGGGAACTCCCTGCGGTCGCCTGCCCCCCCCAAGCCCCTCTTGGGAGGGAGGGGTGGGGGGGGAAGCAGGCCACTGACAAAAACTTTGTGTGAAAAAGGCCGCTTTATTGGAAACAGGTGCACATTACAATTTTAAAAACCTTGGCAAACAGCCTTCCAAAACTAAACCTCACTAAATAAAACATATACCTAACCCCACCCCCGCCCCCTCCCCTAAATTTCTTCGAACCCGCCCCCGCCCGTACATTACATCATTACAACAATATCAAACATTACATTCCTGTATAACCCCATCAAAAATCTCTAAATACAAACCTTCCGTTAACCAAACTCCCCTGCCTGCCCCTTTACAGCTATCGACCACCCAAACTGTGGAACCGAACGAAACTTAACCAACCTATCCTTTCCCTGACGATAACCCAACTCAACAAATAAATCAACCAACCTCCGGTAAAACTGTCAAAAATTCACATAACCCCCGCACTGCACCTGCTCCAAGCGACAAATACATAGTAAAAAACCCCTGCGCACCTGTCCCAAGAAAACCACCCAAAAATTCTGAAAGAAGGGAAAGAAAAACAAGAATAGAAAAACTACAAAAAAGAGAGGGGGACAAAATGTAAAAAAAGGTGTTTTTTGTGGGCGGGGTAAGGGGGGGAGACAAAAAACACCACTAGCCTAGCTCCCAGCCACCAGGTCACCAAACCTAAAATGGTGGCCGGGAGCAGGCGCCCAAAACCTTTATAGTTGGGCTACATTTGGGCTACAAAAAATGTAGCCCAAGTTCAAAATGGCCGGCGCAAGGCCAGCCACGCCCCCCCACACACCCCCTCCCAAACCGCCCGGGGGGGAACTCCCTGCGGTCGCCTGCCCCCCCCAAGCCCCTCTTGGGAGGGAGGGGTGGGGGGGGAAGAAGGCCATTGACAAAAACTTTGTGTGAAAAAGGCCGCTTTATTGGAAACAGGTGCACATTACAATTTTAAAAACCTTGGCAAACAGCCTTCCAAAACTAAACCTCACTAAATAAAACATATACCTAACCCCACCCCCGCCCCCTCCCCTAAATTTCTTCGAACCCGCCCCCGCCCGTACATTACATCATTACAACAATATCAAACATTACATTCCTGTATAACCCCATCAAAAATCTCTAAATACAAACCTTCCGTTAACCAAACTCCCCTGCCTGCCCCTTTACAGCTATCGACCACCCAAACTATGGAACCGAACGAAACTTAACCAACCTATCCTTTCCCTGCCGATAACCCAACTCAACAAATAACTCAACCAACCTCCGGTAAAACTGTCAAAAATTCACATAACCCCCGCCACCCAGAAAGAAAGGGGTGGTGTAACCACTACCCACCCCTCTTTCTGCCCCCCAACAAATGAAAACCTTCAGACCCCTTGACCATGATTCTGCACGTTCACACATCGGGACAAAACTTCCCTAATTTCGAGCAAATACAGATCCATACCCATCCTCGACAAATGCACACCATCACCCCTAAAAAATTCCACCGCCTCAAAGCGGATTTCCTTGTGAGTCACTCTCCCGAAACCCAAACTGCGGCAAAATCTAGAAATCTCCGCATTCACCTTCTTCCTTGCCCTGTCAATAGCTCTGGGGTTCAAAGCCCCTCTCCATACCCTCCGCGGGACCAATTCCGTCCAAAGCACATGGCAACCCGACCAACGCTCCTTCAACAAAGCCAAATCCTTCTTCATTGCCCGCAATAAGACCACCCCTTTGACGCCACAAAGATCATTCTCGGCCAAATGTATCAACAGAGTATCAGGGCATTGGCCCCTTATCATGGCAGTATTCAAACACGGAATAAGCTCCCTCCAAAGCATTCCCCCTTTACCTTTCCAGATAATCCGAAAAAGACGTTCATTGAATCCCAACATTCCCCCAAAATAACTTTTGCACGCTTGTACATGTGCCCACTTGATGAAAGAATGCCCTACAATCCACACCGTCAATTCCTTCGCGTGGGGCCCTGCCACAGAGCCTGAAAAGAGAAAAAGAATGAGACTCACAAACAGGGGGTTGACGCAGGCGCCTCTACTGCATTAACTTTCACATATTTATGAAAACAGTCCGATGAGCCGCATGATGTCACCCTGAGACCAACCCCGGTTATGCACTTCAGTTGCCACCCGATCCTAAAAGAATGAGTCCCAAACTGAGCCCCGTCTAAACCAATCCACTGCAACCCTTTGCGCAACACCATGCGTAGCTGATAATCTGTGACACGGGAGCCATCCATATGTTTAAAAACCAAATCGCTCCCCTACCCCCCCGACAGGAATTTCCACTGCTTTGCCAAACGCAGCGGACAAGTACAACTGGAGGTTCCTGCCTCTAACCATACCCCTTTACCAACACCCCTCTGATCCGTTTTTGAACTAGACAGCCAAATGTTCACAGCTGTGTCCGTAAAGAACACCTCTTGCCAACAAATGCCCCGCTTCACTTTGGTCCCAAGGAGCTCAGAAACCCGAAAAGCCCCAAAAAACATGAACACCATAAGGGTAGCAAACAACGATGCCTCAGAATCGTCCCTGCAAACTACAGGCAAAACTTCCAACAAACGTGCTTAAGTCTGCCAAGAAATTCGTGAGCGAGACATCAGGGCCCCTCCCCGCTCCCTAGCCCAGCCCTCAAGCATCCTCCTTCCTATTTCCCAAGCAGAAGGGGAATAACCCCAAAAAAGCTTACCCATGAAAGATATACCCGCCAACTTCCCAGAAATAGTAACTCTAGACAAACCTTTCTCAATGAGGTCCAAAATAAACTGCACAACATCCTCTGAACCGCGCCAAGGCTCCTCCCTCCTACAAGCTCCCGATGCCAAAAATTCCCTCCACGCCAAAGCATAAGCTGCACGCGTGGAAACGGAGAGAGAACCTACCACCAGTTGAAATACCCTATGTTGCCGACATACCAGAGGTGCTCCGGCATCGGGGTCGGTGTCTCGTCCGCCTCCTTGGCCAGCCCACGGAATCTCCCCCACTGCGAATGAGACAAAGCATCCGCAATGTCATTGTCCACACCCGGAACGTGCAAAGCCCTGAATGAAATGTCGTAGCGAAAACAGCCCAGCACAAACACTATCAACAATTTCAAAATTTGCTCATCCCTTGCCGACTGCCTGTTGACTATTTGCACCACTGCCATGTTATCTACACGGAAAAGCACCTTCTTATGCTCCAGGTCCTTGCCCCAAATGGTCAATGCCACCAGGAGGGGGAAAAGCTCCAAAAAAGTAATACTCCGCCCTCCATTCTTTCAATTCTGCGGCCACCTCTCTGCACACCACCGTCCTTGCCAATAAATACCAAAACCATCACTGCCTGCCGCATCCGAAAACATTTGCACATCCCACTGTAAGTCCTCGTCCCTGGCCAGTGGTACTCCATTAAAGGAGTGCAAGAAAACAGACCACATACGCAGATCTTCCTTCACACCTGCTGACAAGCGCACGTGATGGTGAGGTAAATGCTGACCCGCCAAAGCCTGGCCCGGACGCCTGCAGAAAGTCCTACCTGCCCTGACGACCCTGCAAGCAAAATTCAGATGACCTAGTAACACTTGAATGTCTTTAACTGTCACCTTCCGTTTAGACAACATCCTGTCCAACATAGCCAACATCTTGAATTTCTTATCGTCAGGCAGATGGGCCTGCATTGCCACTGAATCAAGCTCAATACCCAACAAGCATTTACAATGCAATGGTCTCGGCATTGGTAAAGTTAGAGCTATTGGCATTGCTCATGACATTACTTTTGCTTATGTTTTTTGTTTTTAAAACATTTAAAAAACGGCATTGTCATGAGCAATGCCAATAGCTCTAACTTTAACAATGCCGAGACCGTTGCATTGTAAATGCTTGTTCCTTATGCAAAGAGGGCACATATTTGCTATTGGCAGCATAATTGCGATTTTTGCTACATATTTTCTGCGCTAGATTGGGTCATAAAATAGATCGATGGCATATCGATCTATACATCTCATGTGTCTGCTACCCTGAGGGGTTTGCTGAAGGGAACTCACTGATCAATAACCTGCCGAGTATCACACAAGACGGGTTTGTTCGTCCCCATGTGATATGGTTGAAGCAGGGGGCAATGGCCAATGGAAAGAAACTGGCCCATACAGCTGGGCTTCAGAACAGACCACAGCATGAATTTCAGATCTAACACAAATGGGGTGTCATTCATTGGGGTGTCATTGGAGTGCTTTAGGAATGTTAAAATGACCGCATCAGGGAGCAGTAACATTAAATAAAAAGTCAAGAACTCTCCAAAGCTGAGCGGAAATAGCTTGCGGAGTGGAGGAAGCGGACAGGTGCTCCATGACTCAAGACTGGTGGGTATATCTTTTCATTCTGGGGGCCAAGAGAAATCACAAATCTCATCACATCAGGCTAAAGTAAGTAAACCATCCAGCAGGGGTGAGAGAATTATGAAGCATTCCTAGACAATCCACTTTGGGGTGTATACTGTATACATGATCAAGATCTTTATGGCTGGTGTACACCACCAACAGACAGTCTTTGGTTCACACCGAATCGTACTGCATCACGTTAATGTACAAAATGAGTAGGGGAAGCGCGGTGTACGTAAAGAAGGCGCCACTTCAGAATAACATAGGCACATTTTTGCTACTTTGAAGTTGAGCTCATTTGTGCTGTGGGTATTTTGAGTGATCTATTTTGTGCGTTTACCCGCTTCGTCCTCACTCCTCAGCGTAAACAATGGGTATATAGCAAGGACCGCATGCACGATTATAGGAAGCCTCCCAGGCGAAATAGACATGGGATGCTCTTAGCTGTATCCCATTCCAAGGAGAGCAAAGCTGGTGTCCTTGTGGATACCTCACACCGCGGCCATGCACAGCTTCTCTCAGGCAACCACTGTGATGACAAGCTGGACCAAGACAGGGGAGGCTACCGCCTTCCACTGAATGTCTGCGGGGGCTGAAATAACGTGCTTAAGGGAAACATCCTAAAACTTACCAAACCAGAGTGGGTCACTTGTTAGCAGCCGTCGTCAGTTGGCTCGGTATCTCCGGCTCTTTCCACTGGTACTTCGGACGCTTCGTACTTTCGGTTGCTGAACCTCGATTGGGAAACGACCGTTGAGTTCTCGCGAGGCAGCCAGTTCTCGCGGGAACTCGCGCACTCTCCTCAGTCTGTGCTGTCTGTTTTCCGGTGCCTTAGGAGCCGGTGGCGGGCGAGATCTACTTCCGGTAAGGATGGCGGAGGAAGGCAATAGGCTGCCGGGCGAGCTGGGCCTAAACAGCAAGACCGGAGACACCACGCAGGAGCCAGCGTGGGAGTACGAAGGAGATCAGGTGAGGGAGCAACGCCGGGACACCACCGCCTTTCTCCGAGGCACAGCAGAAAATGCCTCGGAGAAACGCCACGTCCTTTTCGGATTTGGGGGCGTGTTTTGCTGTTGTCTCCTCCCTGAGACTTCTCGCAAAAAACACGCCCCCCGATCCGAAAAGGACGGGGCTTCAACGGAGTGACTGGACCTCTTCTCCAGTGGCTGGCCAGCATTTAAGAGGCCAGCCAATGGAGAACAGGAGAGAAGAGGGGCGGGTGCAAGCCCCTCTTCTCAAAGTCATTAAATCTCGGAGCGAGACTGCGCAAGCGCAGCCTTCGCAGCCGAGACCTAAAAAGGATAGAACCGTATCAGGCCCCATTGTCTTTTCCGGCGCTAGCGGCACACCCAGCTCCTCCATAAGCTCGTGGAAAGTGTCCAGAGCACGTTGGCACTCCGTGGAGCCCGGGGAACCCACAAAAAAGAAATAATCCAAGTAGTGTGTGACCAGAGTGTGACCTGTGCGGTGCGTGAAATACCACTGTAGGAAAGTGCTAAAAAGTTCTAACAGAGCGCATGACACAGAGCAGACCATTGGTAAAGCCTTGTCCACATACCATTTGCCATCAAAGTGTATCCCCAGCAAAGGCCAATCATCCGGATGAACCGGGAGCAGCCTAAAAGCTGACTTGATGTCACACTTTGCCATGCCTGCAGTTGCGCCCGCGGTCACTACAAGTGACATGGCTACGTCAACTGAGGAATATGACACCGATGCCGCATCCTCATCAATAAAGTCATTGACTGATGACCCTTCTGGCCATGACAAATGTTGAATCAGCCGAAACTGCCCTTCCTCTTTCTTAGGCACCACCCCAATAGGGGAAATAATCAAATTGGGAACTTGCCACTCATCAAAAGGGCCTGCCATTCTCCCCTCACGCACTTCCCTGCTCAATTTTTCACGCACCACCAATTTATGTTCTGATGCGGATTTCAAATTATCCGCCCACCTCCAGAGCCGAGACCCGTGGTACCCCAGATGAAAACCCCACCGAAAACCATCCAAAAGTGTCTGTCTTGCCTCCACCTTCTCATAACCCCTCAAGGCTTCCTCAAGCTGCGCCAATTTAATTGGCGTAGGAGCCCTTTGGCCCAGAACCCTGTGCTCCCCTTCCCCCCGTCCACCCTGAGGTTGCTGCGCATTGCCAGACATCCCTGCACCTGCCTGCTGCCCTTGCTGTCCACCTGACGGTCTAAGGCCCCAACAGTTAATGAGAGGATGTCTTTTCCCACACTTGAAGCACTCATGACGGTATTTGCAAAATTCCTGTGTGCATAAACCTTTGTTGAAACCCCAGCATGCACCAAATCCAGTTTGTGTCGTGGCTGCTTCCTCCACCCCACCCCGGGTGGGCTTCCCCTGAAAGGGCCGATAAACTAACGGTAGACCACTAGCTGTGAAAATAGTCTTACCCCCAGGAGCTGCCCCCATTGTATGCTGCCACAAATCATTTTCCAACTCTCCCCATTTTGCTTCCGAGTCCCACGCCATACGCACCCGGAACTCCTCGTCATACTGTGCCCATGCAAAACCACTACCCGTAATTTGGGCCTTCCGTATGACATCCATATATTTAAATATAGCCACGCAGCGCTCCGGGAACTTCTCACAATACACACTGGCGTAAATTAAAAATGCCGCTGTCCAATTCTCAATTGTCAACGGCACTTTAGGGCGCTTGGCTAATTCATACTCCTTCTCTTTAGAGCCCTCTTTAGATCTCACCTCCCTATGCAAGAGTTTCAAAATCTCCACGTATTCACCTTTCCATATGCGCTCCTTTGTTGCCAGCATTAAGTGGGCACCTGAAGGCTTAGTCACCCCCATATAAGGCAGTTTTTTAATTTTCAACTCTTTACTGAGTAATGGCTCCTTGCCACCCCCTGCCTCTGTGTTGGTCCCACTCTCGACCTTAGTCCCCAGCGCTGCTCCTTCATCCCCCGTGCCTACCCCTGTATCTCGTACATACTTTCCTTTATACAATCTCCCGTCCGTCACACCCCCTCCCCCTTCCTCCCCGGACCCCACAGACACCATTATAGGTTTGGCCTGTGTTGTAACGCTCTCACCTGGCTCCAAAGAGGGTGTTCAGACGGACTCCCACCGCCTCGCCGACCTCTCATAAGAATCCCTTGTAGGATGAGCCCTCACCGATGGGCCGCGCTCTCCTTTTGATTTTACCACCACCGACTGCTTTTGGGGTGCCACTCCTGAAACCTGCAAAAAACTACGAGAAACATGAGAGTGCCCCCCCTCCTCATATTCCCGAATTTCCCCTTCCTCGGGGCTGTCCTCCTCATAGTCGAACAAAATAGGCTCTTCCACCTGTAAAATCTCATCAGCAAACTCCACCGTACGGGCCTTACCAGACCCCCCAACTGGCCTTAACAGCCTCAGCCTGACCACCTTGCGGGGGAGCCGACTGTACCCGCCGGTCCTCCCCCCTTCGTTGATTAACATACCAATCCATCTTATTCGAAAATTCTGTCAACCTTGACCGTCCTGACGTTGGGGCCAACGAGGTCGCGCCGGACCTTCGTGTGCTGGCCACGACGGGATCCCCCGCTGGTATGGAATGTGCCGCGCAAGGCCTCACCCTCCCTTCTCCTCGGCATAATTGGGCCGCACCTCGCCCTACCGAGTCTGCTGCGCTGCCACGCCTCCTACCCTACAAAGAAAAAAGTTGGACTGGTGTGCTGGGTCCCTGAAAGCTATCCGATACACGTGGCTTATGACCACTCAAAAAACCCTCCCTAGACCGCCTACCTCTGGAAAAAAACCCTTGAACCACCCCACCCGGAGTCGGCGAAACCATCCCTTCCTCGTCCCCACTCCATTCCAACATCGCCTGGACCACAGCGGACGCAGAACCCACGCCCTGATTCGCACCGCAAACCGGCGAACGACCCAACCCTGAGCGCTCCCGACCACTAACTCCAAAACCTACTTGCGCTTTTTTCCCCACCACCTTATCCCGCCCCTGCACGCGGGACAAACCCGATGCACCCTCCCCATCAAGGCCCCAAACGCCTTCCGCCCATGAAGGAAATATGTCCAGACCCTCCCCAGCCAGGCCCCCCCCAGCTGGCTCCACTTCACCCAGAAACCAACCCTCCCCCTACTATCCCCCCCCATCCCTTCTCTGGCCTTCTTCACCTAAAACAGGTGAATGCAAACCCACCCCCACGCGAAGACACTGATGTCTCACAAACCCCCTGCTCTCTGAGTGACATAGAATCCTGCTGGGAACCTCACCCCCCCACCTGTGCCCATTCTCCCTCCTCCAAAGAGCTCGCCCCCACAGAAAATGCGTCACCCCTCACTGATAAAATGGGGGAAAACAACAAAGGGCTATAAAGCCCTACCTCACCTTGATCACCTGACATCTCTAATATGCCTCTAGCCTCATATGTCCGCTCCAAGCCCAGGGGACCTGACACACGCTCTCCTGTTAAGCCAATGCCCACCGTATGGCCCACAAAGCTCCCAGTGTCCCTTCCACGTTCCCCTGCCTCACTCTGACACCCCCTCCCCGAAACCTTCTCCACTGGCGCTTCGCGCCTCCCTCCCGATAGCAAACGGAGCTTCCGGCATTGACGAAGAACGCCGCTTAATACCGCGCCCTCCCCCGCGCTTGCCACGGGGGAGAAAAAAGAACGCGCCCCCGAAACCGGCACACCCACAGAGGAAACCTCAGCGCGCAACACCCCCTGACCTTCCCCACTCGCTCCACCCGCCTCCCCCGACGCCGCACCCGACCGCAACGGCTGCACAACACGAGCGGGGGCCCCCTTTTTAAAACCCAGGCGGCCCCGCTCACTCACCGGCATTTGCTTCGGGCGCTTTGGAGAAGTACAAGCGGCCACCGCAGCGGCCACGCCTGCGGAGGCCTGCCGCATAGGGCGCGACGGCCCCGCGACCTCCCCCACCACCAGGTCCATCCGGCCCGCTTCAGACAGGAGCCGGAGGGCCTCGAGCAGTCGATAATCGTGCGACGCCATCAACACTCCTAAATGCCAATCTAAATTACCAGACAAAAAACACCACTAGCCTAGCTCCCAGCCACCAGGTCACCAAACCTAAAATGGTGGCCGGGAGCAGGCGCCCAAAACCTTTATATTTGGGCTACATTTGGGCTACAAAAAATGTAGCCCAAGTTCAAAATGGCCGGCGCAAGGCCAGCCACGACCCCCACACACCCCCTCCCAAATCGCCCGGGTTGGGGGGGAACTCCCTGCGTTCGCCTGCCCCCCCCCAAGCCCACCATCTGTTTGACAAGAACATGCCGGAGCATCTGCACTGATCTTCCTCTCTGTCATTGAGTCGTAGTTAGTATGTTGATACCACAGCCCTCTGAGCCGTGCTTTCCCTAAAATTAAACTGCCCGCACAAGCAGAGGGTTTTAGCTCCTCCATTTTGGAGCAGGCATTGCTACACACCTTGCACCGTGCTGCGCATTGCCATAATTGTTTAAGACATACTCAACCCATCTTCAATAATCTTCTGACCCACAAAGAAAGTATATTGGTACAATAATGGTTTAACTAGCACGGGCTCCGAGTCCCTGGCTTCTACAGAGAGGCGGACTCCCATTTTATCCTTGTCTACCTCTCAGAAGCAGGAAGTACGCAACCGTTTCCTCGGTGCCACCCCATATAGATGACATCGGCCCCAACGGGAGGAATCATGCGATTTCAAAGACTCTTGCCTCCTGGAGTCCTCAGGAGAGAGTCACCCAATCACCGACAATTGAGGCGTAAATGTCATCAGCCTTTTGCAATCCCTTGAAAAATGCCGAAAGTTGCATGGCAGTTGGGATCAAGTGTATGCCAGTTGTGGTTTAAATCATCCAGATTTACACGGGTGGCTCCGGAGAAGGCAAACTGGACAAAATATATTTCAAGGGCCGCAGATAAAAAACAATCGAAATGTACGCCTGACAATGAAATTTCATTAGCTAAAAGCCAAACAGCGACTACAGTGTAATTATTATATAAAACGTTTAATCCTAACAAAAAAAAAACAATTGAACAATAATATTCTAATTCTCAACGTTAAGCAAAAACAAAATGCCTTTTTGCCTTTTGATTTGATGCGAAGGTTGTTATCAACACTAGTGCTGATGTTTCTAATTAGTCTTGTTTTCTCTAACAAGGGCTTTTTTAGGCTATGTTGCTGTGGTGCAGATCAGAGCTTCCGAATCCCCTCTACTTCCACGGACGGAATGATTTCACAGTCACACACGCATACACACATCACACGCTGGTGGGGCCCATTACACCAACATTCACCCTAAATCACTCTATCCGTGCCCTGTAAAGGAGAAAAACACCTTTCACTTATGCTCTATCTAATCTGCCTGTACCTAGAGGTCAATGCGACCAGCTGATTGCTGTAGATCTAGCAAAATACATTTCAAAGAATATACAATAATAATCAATAAACATGACCAGAAATAATCACCCGAGACAGTAATTCAAACAAATTGTTCATTTATCTAAAATTTCAAGAAAAGCCAATTAAATGCAAATTTCATTTTCTCTCATATTTACCTATTCTGTCTAAAAGTCAGATCCTAAGTCAGAACCGGTCCTCTGGGGAAGATTTAGAGTCTTCTGTCGCCATGTAGAGTCATCGTCCTCTCCGTCAGCGTAGGGACCTCGCATCATCATCTCGGGAAGAAGTGGCGCTAGACCTCTCTAGTCTACTTATATTTATACTGAAATTTACTTTCTAAAAAGTAACATTTCTTTATTCAGAACGGATGAATGGCGGAAATAATGTCATCTTGGTACTTTTTCGATATTGTTCGTGTTATTCTCACGCATAGATTGTCCCAAATAATGAATAGCAGAATTGAATGTTCATGACTAATTCGCAACATCCACAGATGTCTCTATTAGGTGAATTTGTTGCAAAGATGGGTTCACTCTGGGTTCGTATCAACTTTTCCGTCTTTCAGGGGCTTTTGGCTGATGTCCCAGACTTGTCATCATGCTTATGGCTTTTCGGTTCATCGGAAGTGCAAGGTCACAGGCACAGCGATGCCTTTCTGTAAATTTCCAGCAACTCCAATGCAGGCTGCGGGTGGCGGCCATTTTGTGGCAGGCCACAATGGACAACTTAAAGCAAGGTAGACATAAAACAGAATTACTGCATAGAAATGATTATACAGTGTTATTCCCCTGCTAATACCCTGATGTGTATGTATTTATCTAGCCATTTGTGACATCAGAAGCCATTAATGCATATTAATTATAAGCGCAAACACCATAACATCACATAAGCAACATCGTTTTCTGTCAATTTGCTCACCAACTTAGTTCACTTGTTATTTAGCCATGCAATAGCATTCCCACGTGTACTTCTCTTGTTAATAAGGTTGATTAGTCAACATTCGACAAACTTTTTAATACTTAATAATTAATTAGTAGTACTTTTAGTTATAACATGTGAAAATGAAACCGGTATTCCGTTTCAGAGTAAAAACCCTGCTCTATCAATCCCCACTTTGGTGATGTATAATCACCACAAAAATCAAAACCCCAAAAATCAATTTAGTTTCCCCTTTTAGAAGAATTTGAAATGTCTTCTTGTTCTTGTTTTTAGACCCTAGTTTCCATCTCATCTTCCTTTTTAGTTTCTATATACATGCTTTCTCTTAATTCTTCAAGTTCTATTTCTTGTGGATCTCTTTCTGATTTCTTTTGGCTCTTTTTAACATTTTCTTTTATGATTTTCTTTTTATTTCTTCTATATCTACAACACATACATCCTAATCTAAGGACCAATAATGCAACTACTACACAAGTTAATGGAAATAATATCTTACCAAAAATGGTACTACCTATTTTAGCTACAAAGTTCTTAATAGCAATCATCTTATTAGCCATTTTAGTCCAGATACTTTCAGCTTCCAGTGGTACTAATTCTTCATGCAAATCAGTAATATTTTTGATATAGACTTTTAGATCTTTACTTTCGTCAGGAATGTAAGTGCAACAATGTTGAACTTTCAGCATTCCGCAGACTCCACCCTCTTTTGCCAAAAGAATGTCAAGGGCAAGTCGATTTTGCATTGCCATATCACGCAAAGCAACCATTTCTGTATTAACCAAAAGAAAGCCTCCAGCGGTGCTTGTTGACAAGCGATCTACCACTGTTGACAGCTTCCGAATGCCATATGCATTCAAAGAAATTCCCACTGCTGGAATTAAAGCTCCAAAAATATCTCCTACAATTTCTGTCCAGGTTTCTCTTTTATAGCGTGTTAATGTGTTAGAATGTTCAGCATCATCTACTCTATCCATGTGAAAAATCTTTGGAAAGACCAGGCCAACATAACATGTACCAAACCAATGGTCAGGCAAACGGTAATAAGCCTTGTTCCCACAAATATAATACACTCCCGGAAAAACTGGATCTTCACCTCCTCTAAATCCCCATCCGGTTGCAATAAAGTATGTATCATGGCACTCACTAGTCCCTATGAAATAATAATCATATTGGGATCTCTTCCTGGTAATGCACAGTTTTCCTTTCTGTGGGGCATCTATAGCCATACTTGGACTGGCTCCATTTTTCAACTCCTTTTCTTTCTCAATATCCCACATTGTGTCACTTATTTTATGCCCTTCTGCTTTCTTGTGCATGTTCAACCTTCTTCTCTCAACCATGTCTAGAAAATTCTTCTCTTCTCCTTTCAATTTGCAAGTTAAATTGTTTCTAAAAACATAGTCTAAGGTTAATTCTTTGGTTTCTAGAAAAATCTCACCTAAAGTGTTAGCATCTTTTGCAGGATTCAGTGCTTTATTCATAGGCAATTGCCCAAGAATATTATCTACATTAGACATATTATAATCTAATTTCCCTAACTGATAAAATATACTAATCAACACACTACAGGAAATTCCATACGTAGCCGGAAGATGATGATAAGTCACTCCTTCCGAAACAGAGGCAGGTAATTGCATGCAGACGTAGCAATCCCTTACTTACATTGTCTTTACGTACTCATACAGTAATTTAGAAAAAACATTACTAGAAAAATCGTTAATTGACCTATCTTTATGTATATGTACATTACTAGTTCTAGTCGGAACTACCTTTAATGGACTCTTCCCTATATTAGTCTTGTTCTCAGTATGACCTTCTAAAGTGTCTATAGTGACTCTAAATGAAATCAGTAGAGCAAGCACGCTCCAAAGCAGCATTAATAAACCTGTACAGCAGCAGCACATTTTGCACCATCTTTTCAGAAAGGTACATCTACTTTTATTCTCAGTGTTAGCCATTTTGTTAATTTGACCGTGTCTTTTGACTTAGCCTCTTCTACTCCTCTACTGAACCTTTAGGGGCAGCAAGTACCCAACAGATTATTACAATCTACTAATTTTTAGTATTTCTTCTTCTTCTCTTCTCCAAGTGTTTTCTCTTGGATTCACTCAATTTGGATTTTCATCACTTTTCACTGTCTCCTCATCATCATCGAACTGTATCAGGTCGTGAACATCCGTCTCTTCTCCAATGTCGGACAAGATAACTCTCAGGATTCCCACAGCCTCTTCTTCAGCAAACTCCTTTAGTAAAGCCTTCTCTGGACTTCATTGGCTGTCCGCCTCTTCTCCTTGTTCAGGCAGTGCCACATACGTCCATTCCGGTGACTTGTACCTTTGGTTTGGTTTTCTTATTCTTTTTGCTCTTTCAGGTATCTTTGTTTCTTCTTCTTCTTTAGTTGGATTCTGACTTGACACTTCGTTCACTTGTTCAGCTCTTGAAGAGTTAACTTGTGTCAGTCTATACCTCAGTCTCTTTATCTTATTTGGCCAAAGATCTCCTTTAGCATTTCTCTTTTGTTTCACTTCTTTATTGTTTCTTTCTCCAAGCCAAGTTCTCTTTCTCAGAACTCGTCCTCCATGTATCTCATTGTCACTTTCATCAGACTCTGTTTCAATTGTTTCTAGTTCGTTAACAGCTTTCTTTTCTTCAACAACTTCCTTTTCTCCAACAGTCTCTTTTTCCACCACTTGAGATTTCCCTATTTCTGTCCCTCCTCGGATCTCCGACACGCAATCTTCTTGCTGTCTACTTGTCCCTTCACCTAGCTTGTTGTTGATGTTCCCTACACCTCCTCGGGGTTTTTCCGCAATCTGTCCCTCTCTGTCTTTGTCTGTCCCTCCTTCTTCACTATTTATCTCAGGTGGAACTTGTCCAATTCTTTCATGTGACTCAGGTGTCTCTTCTGTTGGAATGTTCTTTTCTTTTCTTTCTTTCTTTTTGTGTGGGTCACTGTCAATTGGAACCTCAGGCAATTCTTCTGAGTCTGAACTCACTTCTGCAGTTTGCACTGTTCCCTTCAGAACTTCCTCTGGTGGAATGAAAGTTTCTCTGGACTCACTTTCCCCACTTTCAGGATTCTTTTTCCTTCTCACTGCCTCACTGTCTGCATCATCACTGGAGTCTGATTCTTCAAAGTATTCTTTTCCAGTACCATCTCTTGGATTTGGAACTCTCAGTGTGTGGCTTGCATGTATCCAATTCTTCACACCAGCACACTTCACAGCTGTCGTTATAGTCAGGATGACTTGTCTTGGCCTTCCCCACCTTGGAACCAGGCAATTCCTTCTTCTGTGGACTTTTATCCTTACCCAGTCCCCTGGGCTTAGATCATGGGCTGGTTTCTTTTCAAGTGTGGTGGCGTCTTCTCCAACCTGGTGAAACACAGAATGAACTGCGTCAGCCAGGCCTTTGCAGTAATCCAAAATCATGTCATCAGTTATAGTCATCAGCTTGTTTACTGGTACATATGCATGCCTCATAGCACGTCCCATGATAATTTCATGTGGGCTCAACCCTGTGGTTCTGTCTGGAGGAGACCTAATAGTCATCAGGACTAGAGGTAAGACATCAGGCCATTTCATTCCTGTGGCTAAGCACATTTTGCCAATACTGTTTTTGATAGTACCATTCATCTGCTCAACGACCCCAGAAGCCTCTGGTCGGTAGGCACAATGTAACTTCTGCTGTACACTCAATGCTTTACAAATAAGACTCATGATTTCATTATAAAAATGTCCTCCTCTGTCTGATTCAATGGTTACTGGGAACCCGTACCTTGGGATGAATTCTCTTAACAGTAATTTGGCCACTGTTATCCCATCATTTCTTCTTGTTGGGTATGCCTCCACCCACCTTGAGAACAAACAGACCACCACCAGAACATACCTCAACCTGTTGACTGGGGGCATTTCAATGAAATCTATCTGCATTCTTGTGAAGGGTCCTCCCTCTCTGCCTATTGTTCCTAGGCTCACCACTGTTTTCTTTCCAGGATTGAATTGCTGACATATCAGACATCTCTGGCAGAGACTTTCTGCTATCAGTCTGAACTTTGGACTGTACCAGGTTTGCTTAAAGGCCCTTATCATAGCATCCCTCCCCAGGTGTCCCTGGCCATGATACATCCTTGCCATTGTTGATAGCATGCTGTTAGGCATGACTGGTCTTCCATCCCTATAGACCCACACATGATCTTTTTCTCTAGGTGCACAGCCTGCCTTCACCCAATCTCTCATTTCATCATCTTCTGCCTCATCCTGCAGCTGTTTTACTTCCTCCCATGTCCCCACTTCATTAGCAAACATTAATGAACAAGAAGACATTTCCCGTTCTTTGCTCCTGTTAATTGAGTGATTGTTCCTTGCACAATATTGTGCTATGTCATTGGCAAACTTATTACCAACTGTTACAAAATCGTCACCATGACCAAGAGCAGCACATTTTACAACTTCTAGTTCTTTAGGCAGCTGTATCGCCTCTAGCAGTTTTCCCACCACTTCAGCATTCTTTATGGGAGTTCTACTTGAGGTCAGGAAACCTCTTTGTAGCCATAGCTGGCAAAAATCATGGACAACTCCGAAGCCATACTGGCTGTCAGTCATCACAGTCACTCTCACATTTCTCCCAATTTTACATGCTTTTGTCAGTGCCACCAATTCTGCCACTTGAGCGGATTTAACTCCTTTCAAGGGTGATGCTTCCACAACTTCCGAGACTTTGCACACAGCATATGCAGCACTCAACACTCCTTCATCTGCTCTCAGACAAGATCCATCCACAAACAACACATGATCACTTTCAGGCAGTGGCAGATCTCTTATGTCTGGCCTTGGTTTTGTGCAGTAACCAAGTACATCCAGGCAGTCATGATCAACATCATTTCTCACTCCCACACATTCAGCATCAGGTAACAGTGTCGCTGGATTCACATTCACACATCTTTCCAGACTTACATTGGTTGCACCAAGAATGACTTTCTCATATTTAGTCAGCCGACTATGAGACATGAACTGTGTCCGGCTCCTTGTTAAAAGGATTGGCACATCATGAGGTACGAATACCCGTACAGGGTATCCCATTATGATTCCCTCACTTTGTTCCAGACTTTTACAGGTAGCAGCTACTGCTTTCAGGCAACCTGGCAGGCCCACAGCTACTGGGTCAAGAGTTGCTGAGAAATAGGCAATTGGCCTTCTCTGACGTCCGTGTTTCTGGATTAATACTGAAAGTGCACATCCATTTCTCTCACTACAGTACAGTTCAAATTCCTTTTCATAGTCAGGCTTCCCTAGGGCAGGAGCTTCACAAAGTCTGTCTTTCAGCTCTCTGAATGCAGCCATTTCTTCTGGGTTTAGTTCTAATGGGTCTTTCACCTCACTTTTGGTCAATTTAATCAATGGTTTGGCAATCAGGGAAAAATTACTTATCCACTGACGACAGTAACCCACCATTCCCAGGAACATTCTCACTTCTCTCTGTGTCATTGGGGCTCTCATTCCCCTAATGATTTTGATTCTGTCTATAGTCACTTTTCTCAGGCCTTTCTCAATATTGTGTCCCAAATACTGGACTTCTTTCTTACAGAACTGCAATTTGGCTGGGGATACCTTTAATCCTCCATCTGCCAAGTGATTCAGCAATGCAATGGTATCTACTTCACAAGCTTCACGTGTTTTTGATGCCACAAGTAGGTCATCAATATATTGGACCAAAACTGAATTTTCAGGCATTGTCAGACTTTCCAGAGATTTCTTTAGCAATTGATTAAATATTGAGGGGCTCTCTGTATACCCCTGTGGAATTCGGCACCATGCCAAAATCCGTTCTCCAAATCTAAAAGAAAATATTGGCTGGCTGTCATGATGCAATGGGTTTGAAAAGAAAGCATGACACAAATCAATTACCGTGTACCATTCTGCATCATGAGGAATCTGATACAAAATCACTGATGGATTTGGCACAATCGGACAACATGGCACAACAATCTTGTTAATCTTTCTCAAATCTTGTACTATTCTGAACTTTCCATTAGGTTTCTTCAGTCCCATTATCGGTGAATTACATAGGCTGCTCAATATTTCTCTTAACACCCCTTGCTGGATCATCTTCTCAATTAAGGGTGTTATCCCTTCAATTATTTCAGGTGTCAATCTGTATTGCGGTATGTTTGGGTAAACCACTCCCTCTTTTACAGTAATCTTTACTGGATCTACATTTCTCATCAGACCCACATCTTCTCCAGTAAAATCCCAAACTGTTGCTTTCACTGTCTGTTTCAACTCTGTGGGTAATGCATCAGGATTAAATATTGCATATGTTCCCAAAGCCTCACATTCTCTGTTATCCATGGTCATTCTGTATAGTACATCCTCATCAGTTGTTTCAAAGGTTATACCATCTGGAGTACAGAAAATAGTGCAATTCATTTTGCACAGCAGATCCCTGCCTAACAGGTTCACTGGACTGGTGTCACACACCACGAATCGGTGCATGTCTGAAAATTTCCCTATTCTAACCCTTACTGGTTCAGTAAGTAGTGTTTTGATCTGTGTGTTGGACACACCAACCACTTGGATCGCTTCGTCCGAGAGAGGAAGATTCTTTATATCAGCTGACCTGACAGTTGATCTCGTGGCCCCAGTATCAACTAGGAAAGTGATGCTTTCACCATTAATTTTCCCATCTACAAAAGGTCCTGCCTGGTCTATTTCCAGAGTAGCGCCAAGTACGCACTCCTCCTCCTCTCTTCGGCACCGTCAGAAGTCTCCCTCAGAGTCACTTCCCTCATTTTTCAGCCAGTACTGAGATACAGCGCTTGCGCGTTTTGGTTTGATTACCTGCTCTTCATCGTAGAACCCCGATTCTTGGCTGTACTTCTGGGATCCTTTTCTCTGTGGCAAGGGTGGTTTTGGCACCTGATTCTGCTGCTTATCAGCCTTCTGCTGTTGCCGATGCTGACCACACCCCTCACTCTGCACCTGCGAATTCAATGATGAATTATCATCGTTAGTGGATGGTGGATTCTTACACTCGGATTTCCAGTGCCCCAATTTTCCACAGTTGTGGCAGGGGAACTTTTTCTTTGCTTCTTCTATTTTCCCTTTTCCTTTTCCGGAACCAAACCTAGTTTTATTCCCTGGGTTATTTGCCTGTTCAACCAGCTGAGCTTCCTGTCTTTCTGCAACTTTCACCTGTGCCCACATTGCCTTTTCTTTCAACTTTCTCTGCTTTGCCTCAATCTCATCACTGAAGTATTTTGCATGTCTCAAAATCTCATCAATCTTCTTACTCTGCCAATCCACGGTATGCTGCCGTATCATTTCACTGATTTCAGGCCGCAAACCATATACAAATCTGTATACAAAATGACTCAGATCCTTGTTACCCAGGTGTTCATCTCCACTGAACTGCTTAAAAGCTAGTATCAGTCTTTCATAGTAAGCATGGACTGATTCTTTTAATTCCTGATGTGTTCGGTCTATTTTAACCCAGTCTGTCTCCTTGGGGGGTACTTTATTTTTCAGGAAGGCCATAACCTGCTCATATTTCTTCATGACCTCCGGGTCTGGAGCTCCTGTTTTTGGATCTCTCGGGTATTCCTTAGTGGGCCAATCTATGACTATTTTACATTCTGCCCACAGGTCTGCTGGTACAATTATATCAAACAGACTATTCAGGTCAAGCCTTCCTCCGCCCGTTGGTTCAGGCAACCAGCACCTATCTGCGAGATACTAAAAATGTCTTACAATTATTACAGGATATTGATTTTGACCCTAGCAAGAATCTCCTCATGGGCCTAGATGTGGAGAGCCTGTACACTAGTCTCCCACATGAGGAAACATTGCTCATTATCGAGGAAGTACTATTTTCAGCACCTTGGGAATATCAGACACCACGCAACCTGGTGATGGAATGCGTTTCTTTGGCACTCACCCGAAACTTCTTCATGTATGCTGATGACATATATGAACAAAGGCACGGTACCAGCATGTGGAGTACCTTTGCTCCTAGTCTGGCAGGCCTCTATGTACACCATCTAGAGGCCACCAGAATTTTGCACGTCACCAACCCTTTCCTTATGCACATTAAGACCTGGAAAAGGTATATAGACGATGTTCTGGTCATATGGGAAGGTGATGCAGACTCAACGGAGGCATTCATGCTATGGCTAAACCAACAAAATGCCTTTCTTAAATTTACCCATACAGTTTCAGTCAACAACTTGGTCTTCCTTGATCTTAATATCTACCCAGAAGAGGGAAAATTGAAAACCACTACACACTTTAAAGAAACAGCAAAAAACTGCCTACTCCTGTTCGATAGCTTCCACCCCCGCCATTTGAGGGAGAACCTACCGTATGGACAATTCTTCCGTTTACGGAGAAACTGCACTGATACCAATGAGTTCAAGAGACAAGCATCTGAACTACGCCAAAAATTGATCAAACGAAACTATCCCGGCAAAATCATTGACAAGGCCTGTAAAAGGGCTAGGAATAACAACAGAGAAGCCCTCTTAGAAGACAAAGTGGTCGCCACGGCTGAAGATAGAACTATCTGTGTAACCACTTATAACACGCACTCCAACCAAATCACGAAGATAGTAAATAAACACTGGCGAATCCTCAACAGCTGCCATCTGAACATCACCAAACCGATGTTTGCACATAGAAGGGGCAGGAACTTGAGAGACATGCTCGTCCATACCAGACCAAGAAACACATCTCGACCTGCAATGGAAGGTTTGTTACCACCTATACAAGGACATTACCTATGCGGTAATTGCAGTACTTGTCATCTTACGAGAAAAAGCAAACATATTCAATTCCGGAATGGTGAGGGGTGGGACCAGAGAAACTTCAAAAATTGCAATAGTAAGAACGTGGTCTACATTATCACCTGCCCATGCGGTCTTGAATACGTGGGGATGACCACCAGACCGATCAAAATACGAGTTGGTGAACACCGAAGCAATGTCCGATGTGGCAGGAGCACTACCAAAATGTCCAGCCACTATATATCCAGTGGGCATGGCATAGACGATTTGAGGTGGACAGTGATCGAACAATTAAGTGGGGAACAGGGTCTGCTTGAGAAAGAACAACGGTGGGTCTTCCGTCTGGGGACCCACATCAATGGATTAAATGACGAAATACCCTGGAATCAATTCCATCTGTGATGTGCAGACCCGCAAATGTCTATGATAATGAGCGGATCCTGCAGCCTCCCCCCTGTGTCATGTAGAGCTATGTCCCCATATGTACCTGCACTGCCTAAATTCCAGGTATTACCGTTCCTCTACTTGTTTCCCCTTCAATCATGCTTGGTTACCCCATTTTTATCTGCAACTTTCCACTATATATAGTCAGTATACTGGTACTGGACTCCCCTTTAACGACAGAAGACCCTATGTCGCCTTATTAGCTCCCTCGTCTGCGCCCAATACTGTACGCCTATCATATAACTTGATGAGTGGGGCCATTAATAATGTCGGAGTCCGCCATATCCATCCTTTTCCCACTCTCCTATACATTCCCCCGGAATTGTCTCTATTGTTATCTCTGACACTTGAATACGGTATGTATCACCTTTTTTAAATACCGATTCCATCCTTATAATTTCTTTTTTGTCATCTGCTAACAGTTAAAACATGTCTGGTCCCATAGAATGTTTATTACCACAACTTTATCTTTTTTTCACCCGTGAACCCGGCCGGTATACATCCGGTTCCGGGTCACAGTAAACAGCGATAGCTGCTGTGTAGTCCTTTTCGCTGGATTCGGGCACGACCGGTCCACTTCCGGTTCCGGGTCTTGACACACAGAGCCAGCGGGCGAACGCGCAATGGTGCAGTCAGCATATTCGCGTGCCAAAAAACCTTGATTGAAGGGACTATTTAATGAGCCACACCCTCGAGCTCAGTATCATCTACGGAGCTGACCGGGGTGGTTGTTCTGGCGGGACATTTTCCCAGGGATTCGTAAGTACGGCACAGCCGGCACCTGTAGGGATTTCCTTTTTCGGACAACTTCCGACACCATCTCCATTTCCGATGGGACTTTTTACTTTTTTCTTGTTCTTCCTAATTTTACCGTTTAGATAGCCGAGTGGGCATTCCCACCACCCGGTCTCGAGCTCATGAGGCAATTTTCTCTTTACAGCAAGTATGTTTATTTTACTCCAAGCGTGTTCACTTTGGCATGATTTCCTTTGTTACTGGATAGTTTTAGAACTCAGGAACTCTGTTCCTGTTAGAATAGAGTGTGTGCTTTTTGTTATTTGTGTGTCTTAAAGTCTATGTTTATGTGTAACACAGTACCTTCACCACAGATCACGTGATAACGTTATGGATAGCGTCAAGAAGAGAATATTGTATCACTTCCTTTTCAGATCACTAATCACACATGATGGATTGATCTTCGATCTACGTGACGTATGGTTTTCTCCCCCCCTTTCTTTCTTTTAGGTAAATGGACCATATAAGACCTATTTAGGCATTACTAACCATGGGAAGTTATTTTCTTCCTACACTGATTCTTTCATTTTGAACACATCACTGTGAGTTTCAGGAAGGGATCCTTAAGGTCCTGAAGAAGAAGCTTGGGGAAGCTTCGAAACATGTCGGCACCATTAGGAGGCACAGCTCATTGAGGCATATTTTCCTCCTCCCCCCACTATTTTACTAATACCAGCTCAAACGGTGTAATAAATTTCTTTCGACCAAAAGAGCCAGGTATTTTTTAATTTACGTTTCCACTCACTCCTGACCCTTCCTCTCACACCCTCGCATTACACATAGTGGTTTCATTTATAACAGTGCTCCCGCGTAGACGTAGGTCGTAGCACGCCCCGTCCCGTAGAGGGGCGGGAAGACCCCTATGATGAAGCATGACACCAAGGGCCCTTTTGGTGTGTGAGGGGTATTTAAACAACTGATTTGTATTCTCCACGGCTGTGGGATACATTTCATCTTCTTGTGGGAGTTTCATGACATACTCAATCTACGGGTGGATCCATATGTTTATTAGCATCTGACCGGGAGGAAGTATCCACCTCCACCACTCGGATGAGTGGTACCTCTCCACTCCCTATTTTGTTTTTGTTTGTATTCAGGTCAATCCACAGTACCTTTGACAGCTTTACAAATCTGTCGACTTGTCTGTACCACTCCACAGGCTTTTCCCTTAATCGAGGGAAATCATTCGTAAATGATAAAATATCCTGTCTGGTCCATGGGACATGTATGTACCCACCTCCTGGAATCTCTCTCATGGGGTAAGCTGTCACTGCCTTCTCTTTTTCTGTCAGGGGAAATGCTGAGTAGGTTCTATCCACTCCATCCTCTCGCTTTCGATACCATCTGTCTTTCCATCTTTCTACATCTCCCCATTTCCTTAACAAGGCAATCATTTCTTTAATCTGTCCTGTTCGGCCTGCATTGTTCAGATTCTCAATATATTTGTCTGAAAAATCCACTCGGTATGTTTTCTGTAAAGCTTTCACCTTATCCATGTCAATTCCCACTTCACTGGCTATTCCTTTCAACCTGTCGTGTATGTTCTTTGCTCTCCATGTGATACTTTTACATAAAAAGAGAATCTCCCCTTCCTGGTAATTCTTCAGTGTATCTGTAGGTATGGTTCCTACTATCAATTCTTCCATCTCCATACGTAGCCTAGCTACATCCATTCCCTGTGACTCTTTCTCCTTTTTCTGTAATGTTTTCAGCCAGTCATTCAAATCTTCAGCAGTTATCACAGATTTTTCCGCACCCCCTGGTTCTGCCACCCTCTGCGGTTCCAAAATTGATCCACTGGTCCCTTCCATACATTCAGAATTCAAACTTGAGTTAGTCTGCACACTCATTTCCCCTCCAAATACAGTACGTCTCCACTGATTTTCTCCTGTTCTCCACTGTGTTTCTCCCGCTCTCATTTCTGCCTGTTCCGGAGGTACAATCAACCTATTGCCCACATATGGCACCGTCAAACCATTTTCACCCGTCCTCTGCTTGTCAAAAATCGGCATAACCGGGCCTATTGTCACAGGCACTGTAACAGCCTCAAGATTCTTCGTCAGCTCCCTGATTTTCTCTGTTAGTTCAGATGTAGTTCTTGCTAGTTCTCTGGTCTTTTCATTTTCAAGTTCATTCTCTCTCTCTATCTCTCTTTCTCTCTCTCTCTCTCTCTAACTCTCTTTTCCTATCTCTCTCTCTCTCTCTCTCTCTCTCTCTATCTCTCTTTCTCTATCTCTCTCTCTTTCCCTCTCTCTTTCTCTTTCTGCCAGAGAACAACCACTTTTCAGCTCAGGGGCTGTAGCCTCTGTCTTTATAATCCGCAGGGTGTTTCTCACTGGGGTGACTGCTGTTCCTACCTCTGGTTCTCTTCTATACGGGGGTGGTCTTTTATAGAGCATGCCCTCTAAGACATCATCATCAGACTCATTTGCCCCATATCTTCTGGTCTCTACATTATGTTCTTTCTCTGTATACTTTCTCCCTCCTGATTCTTCTGCTGTTCTTACAGGATATAACCCCTCGGTCATACTGGCATCACGCCATCGTCTCATTCTGTCATGATGGGTTTCGCGATCATACTTTCGCCCGAACATATACCTATAATTACTTCCACTCCTCTGCTTTTCTCGCTCATGTACTTCATCTTCCCATTCTACCAAGGCCTCGAATTGCGTCGGCCTAGGCCGGGGCTCTAGATTCATCATCTTTTCCCGTAAATTTCTTAACACGGCCAGATTAAATGAGCCATGTTCTGGAAAAGCCAAAACCCCATCCTCTCTAGTATACTTTGCCCAGTTGTCTAACCAAATACAGGTATGATACCCATATTTTGCAACCATAAAGGATGCAGGGGTTCTGGTCGGAGGAAGTAACTCTCCTTCCCTTGTCACTATGTCTTTATCCTTGTCAAACCAGGTTTTAACCTTACTAAATAAGGATTTTTTCTTCTTTTCCTCAGCATGGTAATACATCTTTCTTAATTTCCGCTAGCTGTTTACTCTTACTACAGCTGTACGATCTTTTGTCCAATTGCAGCGCGACTCACACCAACGCACCAATCCTGGAGCGTCTACGTCACTGACTCAGTCTGCGAATCCCAGCGCGACTCACACTAACGCACCAATCTTGGAGCGTCTACGTCACTGACTCAGTCCGCGAATCCCAGCGCGACTCACACTAATGCACCAATCTCTGCGCTTCCTCCGGTCTAGCCCACTGTCCAATCACAGCGCGGTCTCCCTGACGTCAGCAGCCGCTGCAGTCACTTCTGCTCCTGTCTCCTGTCCTTCTCGTCTACCCCTCCTTTACAAGACTACTCGGTAGACTTTGTTTCAACTTCTACGAGTCTGTTAGTTACAACATACAAACATCTCCATTGTCTGCTTCGCTAGCCCCAGAACAGCAAAAGACCTTTCCCACGAGAATTCTGCCTTTCCCGAGAGCAGCGCTTACCTCTGCCCTACTACAGAATCGTTACTTCCGTTGATAAAGTAGCACATCCCTCTACTTTACCCTTCTAACAAGCATCAATTAACTGTTTCTCTCCGGAATGTTCCTAAGAGTCTCACAATTAACTAAAATGCCTTCTCATTCACGCACTTACACACCAGAAAAATGTAGTACATTCACACAGAATTCTATCTTTCCCGAGAACAGCGAACAGTCTGTCCTACTACAGAATTATATCACACGTTAACAAAGCAGCGCTTACCTCTGCCCTGCCCTTCTAACAAGCTCCGAGAATACCTATTACTTCTCCAGCGGTAAGCTTTAACGGCAAACCTTACGGATCCCTGGGACTCAAGACCAGAGTTTCACAGATAACCTTTGCTATCATATACACTTCTCACACACAGAAATACGTTTCTAATGGCAACACACGGCGATGCTACCTTGTCGAACCCAGACAATGCGACGCGCAACTTCAATTGTCACACGTTTTCCCCTGTCTGCATACAGGGCCAACAATCCTGCCTTTTTCCGAGAGCAACACTCCCTCTGCTCTACTACGGAACTGTCACCGACTTCCTACATCCCAGAAGCCGTTCACAATACATAGAACTCAACACGACTTCAACATATAGTGTTAGTACAAATATCAATCAAAAATCAACAAGCCTATATACACGCAATTTCGCCAGATCAAGACAATAGCTAACCATCATTCTGCTACCAAGAAACTGGTGCAGATCAGAGCTTCCGAATCCCCTCTACTTCCACGGACGGAATGATTTCACAGTCACACACGCATACACACATCACACGCTGGTGGGGCCCATTACACCAACATTCACCCTAAATCACTCTATCCGTGCCCTGTAAAGGAGAAAAACACCTTTCACTTATGCTCTATCTAATCTGCCTGTACCTAGAGGTCAATGCGACCAGCTGATTGCTGTAGATCTAGCAAAATACATTTCAAAGAATATACAATAATAATCAATAAACATGACCAGAAATAATCACCCGAGACAGTAATTCAAACAAATTGTTCATTTATCTAAAATTTCAAGAAAAGCCAATTAAATGCAAATTTCATTTTCTCTCATATTTACCTATTCTGTCTAAAAGTCAGATCCTAAGTCAGAACCGGTCCTCTGGGGAAGATTTAGAGTCTTCTGTCGTCATGTAGAGTCATCGTCCTCTCCGTCAGCGTAGGGACCTCGCATCATCATCTCGGGAAGAAGTGGCGCTAGACCTCTCTAGTCTACTTATATTTATACTGAAATTTACTTTCTAAAAAGTAACATTTCTTTATTCAGAACGGATGAATGGCGGAAATAATATCATCTTGGTACTTTTTCGATATTGTTTGTGTTATTCTCACGCATAGATTGTCACAAATAATGAATAGCAGAATTGAATGTTCATGACTAATTCGCAACATCCACGGATGTCTCTATTAGGAGAATTTGTTGCAAAGATGGGTTCACTCTGGGTTCGTATCAACTTTTCCGTCTTTCAGGGGCTTTTGGCTGATGACCCAGACTTGTCATCATGCTTATGGCTTTTCGGTTCATCGGAGGTGCAAGGTCACAGGCACAGCGATGCCTTTCTGTAAATTTCCAGCAACTCCAATGCAGGCTGCGGGTGGCGGCCATTTTGTGGCAGGCCACAATTGACAACTTAAAGCAAAGTAGACATAAAACAGAATTACTGCATAGAAATGATTATAGAGTGTTATTCCCCTGCTAATACCCTTATGTGTATGTATTTATCTAGCCATTTGCGACATCAGAAGCCATTGATGCATATTAATTATAAGCGCAAACACCATAACATCACATAAGCAACATTGTTTTCTGTCAATTTGCTCACCAACTTAGTTCACTTGTTATTTAGCCATGCAATAGCATTCCCACGTGTACTTCTCTTGTTAATAAGGTTGATTAGTCAACATTCGACAAACTTTTTAATACTTAATAATTAATTAGTAGTACTTTTAGTTATAACATGTGAAAATGAAACAGGTATTCCGTTTCAGAGTAAAAACCCTGCTCTATCAGCTGGGCCAGGCACGCTTGTCCGTCCTGTGAAGATAGTTAACTTATTCTTCCTGAATAGTACTTTTTATGTTTTTATTGTAATATCCTCAGCTCTGAACTGACCACTGCAGTCTAAAAAAACCCAAGCAGTGCAGGCACCAGGTGGTGCTTCGGAGATACTTTGGTCTACTGGTGTACCACAATGTATAATAGGACAGGATGCCTGACAGGCTGGACTGGATTGTTCCATTGGGATGGGTCCAGGGCCCATTTGTATAAGGTTGGCCCCTAAGTTGAGCAGCACTGTGAGAAATAAAACAAGCATTGGCATAGCCAATAGGTCTCGTCTTTGGGGCCTTATAAGTGCTTAACCATGCAACAGTTAATGTCTGCATCTTTCATTGGTAGGGCGCTGCAATGTTCTTAAAATGCTGATTTTACCTAGGGTTTCATATTTTTTTAGATCAGTCCCGTTAGAAATCACCTGTGTCCAACTGCAATTACTCCAATCAATTTGTGCCAGGTTTTTATGGGCTATGGGGAACTCCCACAGAGCAATGCACTTTATGACACTACCTCATGAGAAGGGTGGCTGGGCAATTCCTGATTTTACACTATATTATTATGCCTGTATTCTGCAAAACATGCTAATTCGATCAACTGGCGAAGAGGTGTCTAATATAGCAGAATCTCCATCTAGCTACCAGATGCTTTTAGGTGCTGATGCCAAGAGCCATCTATTTGTGATGCTGGAGCTGAGCTACTACAAAAAAAAATAGGTTCAAGGTGTTAAACACTGCTTATAAGGTCTGGAAGGCTTTACGGAAACGGCATCTGTATTCTGGGATAGGACTATAGACAGATGGAGGATTAAAGGGATCATATATATTGGAGATCTATATGCCAATGGGAACATGGCATCTTATGCTATGCTAATGGACAAATATCAGCTACCTAGAACTGAATTTTTTAAGTTTTTACAAATCCGCGACTATTTGTGTAAAACCTGACGGAGCATAGATCCAAATCCTGTTGTTGAAGCTATTATGAAGAATGCCCGTATTGGCACTCTATATAAACTGCTATTGTATACTCAGATGGATGATTTGAATGTCCAAAATCTTAAATGGGATAATAGGTTAGGGTGCCAGGGCACTCAAGTGGAACATTCTATTGACTTCGCAGGGAAGTAATTTATGTCTGCTAATTTACTATCTCAGCACTATAAAACAGTGTTTAATCTTTAGCATACCCCCACCAAAATGTTAAAATGGGGAGGGGTAAATGATGGGAAATGATTTCATTGTGGTATAGAAGTTACCAACATAGTTCATATATTTTACTCATGTGGACAATTGAGCTTTTTTTTGGAGCATCTCGAGAAAGTTCTCTCTGAAATAACTGGGGGGACTGTAAAAATATCTGCCTCCTATATGCTCTTGTGGATAGATGAAAATGTAAGGGGCGAGCAGTTAGTACACAAGTTTAGGTATTTAATTTTCTTAGCCACTGCCATTGCTAGATTATGTATTGCTTCCACGTGGTTGCAGAAGGATGTTCTGACTTTTGAGCTTTGGAGAGCTAGATTTTTTGCTATTTTTAATCTAGAATACAGTTTATATGCTCTTAAAGGCTCACGAAGACGGAAACTGGGTATGGAAATATGGGGTCCAGTGATTGAATATATAAAGGACTGAATATCCACTTTCTAAGAACTTTTAATCACTTTTAAGAACTATTTATGGTGTATTACTGTATGAATATCTATTATATTTCTGTCCCTCTTTCGTTTTGTATTAGAATGTGTCGGATAAAGTAATGCTTTATCTGTCTATCCTATCCTATCCTTTTTAAGACTGTTCGAAAAAGAAAAATTGTGATTTTTATATGTGTATGGTATTATCATGGATTGAAATAAAAAAAAAAAGTATATGTAACTTCCAAACTCTTTCAAACAGCCTTACCTTTTTTCTAGTCTTTGAGAGCAGGAGGAAGAGGGGACTTGTTAGTAAAAGCTATCATGCCACCATCCAGGAAAAACAACAGCAGATGCTGAAATGGGTGGTTTAGAGACAGGTGCAACTGGCAGACAGTACATGGCAGTTCAGGATTGGCCATGTTTGAGAAAAGGTTGATAGTCTTCTTCCGTTTCCAGTCCTGCTTGGCTGGTGAAGATGGCAACTCAGGGGCTGGGCAGGTAGTCCTATGTAATGGTTCCAACGAAAAAAAGCTTGGTGAGGTGTCAGCTCAGCAACAAAGTATGAGCAGGCAGTGTGTCAAAAGCAGCCTACAAGTGAGGTTTCAACGCAATGTGTAGTAGGCAGGTGTGGACTCCAGCCTTCAGCAGGTCACTGAGGCAATGGGTGGGCCAGGTACGTCCATCTGCAGGAAACAGGCAGTGAGTGCAGATAGGCTTCTGCTCTTTCCAGGTTTGACATGCATCGGCTACCAATTACACTTTAATGCTCAGAGAAGTCTTTCCTCTAATAACCTCATTGCAGCACGAGCAAAGTCTCATGATGAGTAGCATGGTCTGATGACGCAGTGGGCTAATGCATCCACTGCAGGGATTTGTGTTTGATCTCACGGTCACCGATTTAATCTACGACCAGTATACTCAGCCTTTCATAGCACTGAGGTTGATCAAATGAGTACCACTGAGTTGGGTACAGTGCAGAAAAGAGGGGGAATTCAGCTGGATCGCGGATCCTGCAGCTGTTATTGAGCTGGACCTGGGATCCAGGCTGGCCCCACTAAAAATATTCTGAATTTGTTCTGGTAAAACTTGCTCATGCTGCAACACATTCAACAGTGCTCACAGGACGTCTGCTTTCCATTCAGAGGAGCAATCAGCAGTGGGTGAGGGAGGTTTCCTATTTTGATGTCCAGCATGGCCCATCTGAAAGGCCTCACTTAAAGGGACATCACCTCTTCTTTTATTGCCATCTCATCAGGGTTGGGAGCTATCTGGAGCCTGACACCTAGATGCCTGTGCAATGGAGGGGTCTAAAGGTGCGCCATTTATTATAACCTCACAAAGGCTTCAGAGAAACTATAATTTGGAGACCGGTTATTAACTTTGTTCAACCCCTGTATATATATGAAACAACGCTGAGGCCCATTTCTGGAGTTGCGGCTTTCATTTTCAAAGGCGCAGCAGCACATCATGCCTCATTACTCCTTACACGTTTTGGCGTTAGCCTTGCTCACAGGATGGGAAACAATTTGCAAAGTGCGTTGTGCGTGCTTTTAAAATCATTAGGTCACATGACTAAAACAGAACTACATCTCCCATAGTGCATTTTACAAGTCATTGCTGTGCTTTGATTAGGAAGTCCTTATAAAATTGCAGTTGTTCAATTTTACCGATTGTAAAGTGCACTGGTGTTGTTTCATGTTTGGATTGTTGGGCTTCTCCGTGCCCAATGTTTCTGAGGCCGCCCTGTAGGGTCGGGGGCTCCTGTGATCGGAGGACGCAGCTTTTTGTGAAAAAAAACATAAATGTTTTTAAAATGTAATTTCTTTTGTAGAGCTATTTGTCCCAGTGTAGGGAGTCAGAGAGATTTGCATCACACTTATATATTGTACACAGAGAATGAATCATTCAACAGTGTAAATCAATATATTGGAATTTACATAAAACAATGAGAGCTACAAGGTGTAATAGTCAGATGGCTTCTATATTGGTTGGCACCATATATTAAGAGTATTTGGTCTGGAGGAACATAGTCAACTTTAAACATCACACAGTGGTTGGGGTTGCCTGTACTAATGAGACTTTATTCCTATTTGAAGAACCCTTTTTTAGCAATCTCAGAATAAAGAAAGACTGATTAAAAAACACAATAAGTCTCTAAATTCATGCTTTGTACTTTGCATGCAACTTCTTGATGCTGGTTCATAGCTCACTGTGCTGCAGAGGAAGTATATCTAGAGTCACTGGATTCATGTGATTCGGTGGCTGCTGTATTTTCTGCAACTTAAATTTGTCGCATTTGCCATTTAATCCATCATCCACTGCATAATCTGCAGATTTTACCCCAAAAAATTGTTTCTAACTCGATTAGTTCAAAAGTTACTAAAAACGTGGCAAGACATTTTGCTGCATGTTGGAGGTCTCTTCACAAAGACTGACTGCTCATCTCTCAGTTGTTTTATTGCTTTATTTTGTTGTTAGGATAATGCTAATAAGGTAAAACATTTGCCCAGACAGGTTTACAATGGTTAACAAGCATTTGCAATGCAAATTGGTCTCACATGTGTGAGAGTTAAAGGTATTGGTGTTGTAAATGACAAAGTGGCATATTTGCAAGAGGCAGCGATAATTATCGCTGACCTTGTATACCCCATTTTTTTCTTTTGCTGGAATATTTCGCCAGACTAGCGTTGTATTAACAACGTTTAGCTCCATGGCGATGTATATTCCAGCGATAGCGCCCTTTTCCATGGAACATCGCTGGTTTTCCAGAGATGTTCCATGTAAAACGGCGATATGCTTAATGATACGACCCCATGGTCGTATTACATGAATCCACCTCCCATATTAGGTATGCCTTAGTCAGGAATTTAACAGACGTTAAATTCCTGCGTTAAGGTATACTTAGCGCGATTAAAATAATCGCTTCCCCGCATTGTAAATATCGCGAAGCTGCCTTCGCGATATTTACCCATGTTGTTTCCACAGACACGCCTACTTTGCATCTCATTAGCGGTGCGAAGTTAGGCGTGCTGGAAACGGGAGCAAAATCAGCAAAACACGCGCTAGCGTGGCTTTGCTCATATCGCGATAAACTTATTGCCGCTTTTCGCCCGTAAACAGACGCTAAAGCGGCGATAAGTTTATCGCCTACCCTTGATAATATGCCCCAAAGTCTTTTATCCACTAAAGGAATGAAAGAGTAAAGAATTTGGAAACAGAAAGGATACTAGAGAAAGGAGGAAAATTACATGGAGTAGTAATCATGGAGCCGTACAATTCTTTTTTTAGAACAGGGTGCAGTTGCTCAATTTTACCGTTTGTAAAGTGCGCTGGTGTTGTTTCATGTTTGGATTGTTGGGCTTCTCCGTGCCCAATGTTTCTGAGGCCGCCCTGTAGGGTCGGGGGCTCCTGTGATCAGAGGACGCTTCTTTGAAGCTTTTTGTGAAAAAAATATATACATTATTTTTTTATGTAATTTCTTTTTCAGAGCTATTTGTCCCAGTGTAAGGAGTCAGAGAGATTTACATCGCACTTATATATTGTACACAGAGAATGAATCATTCAACAGTGTAAATCAATATATTGGAACTTACATAAAACAATGAGAGCTACAAGGTGTAATAGTCAGATGGCTTCTATATTGGTTGGCACCATATATTAAGAGTATTTGGTCTGGAGGAACATAGTCAACTTTAAACATCACACAGTGGTTGGGGTTGCCTGTACTAATGAGACTTTATTGCTATTTGAAGAACCCTCTTTTAGTAATCTCAGAATAAAGAATGACTGATTAAAAAACACAATAAGTCTATAAATGTATGCTTTGTACTTTGCATGCAACTTCTTGATGCTGGTTCATAGCTCACTGTGCTGCAGAGGAAGGATATCGAGAGTCACTGGATTCATGCGATTCGGTGGCTGCTGCATTTTCTGCATAGTTATAAATTTGTCGCATTTGCCATTTAATCCATCATCCACTGCATAATCTGCAGATTTTACCCCAAAAAATTGTTTCTAACTCGATTGTTTCAAAAGTTTTTAAAAACGTGGCAAGACACTTTGCTGCATGTTGGAGGTCTCTTCACAAAGACTGACTGCTCATCTCTCAGTTGTTTTATTGCTTTATTTTGTTGTTAGGATAATGCTAATAAGGTAAAACATTTGCCCAGACAGGTTTACAATGGTTAACAAGCATTTGCAATGCAAATTGGTCTCACATGTGTGAGAGTTAAAGGTATTGGTGTTGTAAATGACAAAGTCTTTTACCTACTAACGGAATGAAAGAGGAAAGAATATATGGAAACAGGAAGGATGCTAGAGAAAGGAGGAAAATGACATGGAGTAGTAATCATGGAATTTTACAATTCTTTTCTTAGAACAGTGTGCATAAGCCCATTTATAGATAGAGGACTAGCAACAAGTTGCAGCTCCTGAGCCCTTTTGATGGTAAAAAAAAAATGAAGTATAAAAAAAACTGTATAGGAAGAGTGGGCAATAGATAAGATGGAGGGTTGATGGAGCACATATACATTGCTGCCAAGCGACGGCTTCGAGTACACTGGCCACAACAGATGGACTAAATGTGTTCCTCGCAACATATGGGCGCTGTGCTATTTAAGTTCTAATGCCCGGCTATTGAAGCAGCGTACTACAACGCACTTTGAATCAACTGACACTGTGGTTTTCTGACACAGAGAACGAGGCGCAACCAGTTGCCTCTTACAGGTGGAAACTTGTAAGATTTCAGAGAGGGGATCCTGCCTTAGAGCATGTCCACTTACCTTCCCCCAGCAGCAGGATTCACATGTCCTGCTTTATGGCTCCGGTTTGCCCTCCATTTCCAGCACACCAGGAGCTGAACTCGATAGCTACCAAGGTTTCAGATTGCTATGTGTGACATTTTCATAGTTTCAGTGTAATTATGAGTGACATTTCAATGACTATGAGTGACACTTTGACGCGAGCAAAATCAAACAATGAAGACGAGAATAACATACAAATATTAGGAATGACTCCCTTCTGAGCAACAAAAAACTCTAAGGATATCTTAAACCTGCAAAGCACCAGAAATGGATAGACACTAACAAGAGATAGACTGCGTGACTGTAGTGCTCAGCACCAGAGGGCAGGCACACACTGCAGCTGCTCAGAAGATGATGTCAGCCGCACCATGCAGATTGTGCGATATTGTTATGTGTGACACTTTGAAAATAATTAGACAGCCCTCAATAGCTTTTTTTGGAAGTTTTATTTTTTTCATAACTTATTCTTGTAACTAGCCTTTCTCATAAGACTCTCATAGACTGCAGTGCAAATCAGAACCCTTTTGACCAATAGAATTTCCTTTTCCTTTACAGACCCAAAATATATTAACATTCTTGATGGCTGCAGATGTAGGTAGTTAGCAATTTAAACCAGTGCTACTCATTAAGACCAAGAATATAACTCAATTTGGATAATAATGTCAGAGATAAATATTTGGTCTCAGGATTGCAGCTGTTCCCGGAGCTGACGCAGGGCGTTTTTTTGCTGCTGACGACGTGGTACAGAGGGCGGGTGAAAATTTACTTTTATCCATAAAAGAAATCTTTAAGTGGTATGTACCACTCTGCTCCTGGGTGTGAGCAACATAGAAGGGCGGCCAACGCATCAGAGACACAGTTATTATGTTGTCTCATGGGCGGGGGGAGGGAGGACAGGAGCACAAGAGCTATGTGAAAGATATGTTCTCGCCTGAACTCCTACTTTGCCGCCGTCCTGGGAGAGGCAGGAGGAGTCAGATCTGGCATGGGTGGCAGGCAACCGGAAACACTGTCAAAGCCCCACCAAAGCATGTGGCGATATAAAAGGAGGACTATGCTGAATGCCCACACACCAATTTAGTAGTAACAGGATTCATGGCGGCTATACTAGAAAGTTACATATTTTTTAATTACAACAATGGTTGGTTGAATGGAAAGCCCAACTCTTGTACACATTTAGGTGAAACTTGCCTATTCAACCGAACCACTTGCAATGACCGGTGCCTCGCAGCACGGCTCCCGGGTCCTGCTCCTCTGACTCTACCTCCTCCGAGGACAACAACTCCCCCACCAGCCTCCCAGGCTCCCACTCCTCTCTGACGCCTCAAGGGGAAAAGACGAGGTGGTCAGCAACCGGGCACACATGGGTAGTCGGGCCCCAGGAGTAACACGCCCCCAAGCACACAGCGGTATAGACGTAACCATTATAGCCAACTTTTTCACTACTGAGCCCCTGTAGTTTAAAGCGATGTGTGGGTGGGAGAGATATCAAACATGCAAAGTGAATTGAATTAAATCTCCACCTCAAGCGAGGATAGCGATGAAGCATTTAAGACGTATGGAAATTTACTTTGAAACAGGCTGCTGGTTTTAAAACGTGTTGTTCTCAATGTTAAGCCCTTGTTCCCGGTGTGCGAGGCCCCTCTCACTCTTCGATCGGGTTGAGGCCAGTCACTGACTTTGTTGTTAGATTTGGCCAAAGTATGCCCCCACTGCGTTTACAGCCGAAATGTGGCCTCCGTTGTCAGATGTAGCAATAATATGCCCCCGGGATTAAGGAGAAGCACAGGCTCCTCTGAGCGAGCCCCGGTACCGCAGCACGTCAGCTGTGCTGGTACGGGCCGTCAGGTATCACAGGGAAACGTAGGAGAGGGAAGAATCAAAATGCACCTTCGGCCATGTTGTCAGCCGGGCTGGCTACTTGGAAGCGGTGGTGTGCGCGGATCCCCCACGCCACTCAGCCTCGCATCACTCCTGCTCTGAGCACCCCGGGCAGAGCTCCAATGCTTTGAGGCTCTGCCCCTGCTCTGGGCTCAGCTGCCTGTGGCTGCCTCCGTACGCCAGCCCCTAGCCCCACGCGCACTCATGACTCGCCCAATTTCACGCTTCCTCGCTGCTAATTTCGCATCGGGTCCTGGAAGGGGCTGTTTCTGTTGCTGCAAAAAGGGTGAGGATATTTCCGTACAGCTAAACTGCGGTTTTTGCAGTTTGGGAACCAGGTTGGAGCCTCGGTGTCCTACAAAAAACAAATACGGGCACCGAAGTTCAACACGCTCCATTAGAGTAACACCAACAGGAAAGAAAACAAGCATTTGAAGGCACATGGTGGGGGGCAGGCGGGCGAGCGAGCGAGAAGGCATCGGACTGCGGTAGGGGGGGAGGGATGGGAAGAAATTGCCTCATACGAAACTGAAACGAGCTTGCCTCAAAGTAAAAAAAAAAAAGCAAGGCACATTTAAAAAAATAGATCCCTGAAAAACAACAGACCCCAAAAAAATGCACTAATACCAGTAAAGGGGCCAATAGCCACAGGCGTGCCCAACAGGGAAAAAGAAGGGACATAAACCACACTTACCCAATAGCAAATAGTACATTTTGAAAGACACACTCAATAACAAATAGGAAAATGGAGGTGGGGACTCCCTCATAAAGCATATACTGCATGTCTCAACGAGACAGCGCATGCGCTGCCTAGGCGAGACCTAAAAATGAGAAGAAAACGAAGCAGTACTATAACAAAATGTACCACGTTATGCACCATAATTTGCCTTTTCTTGCCGTATAATTTGGTCCTTTCCTAATGCATAATTCCAATGGTCCTGATTATAATTGATGCACTGCAAGTAACAAAAGGACGTCCATGACAAAAGAAGTAACTCACTGAGCTAGCTTCATAAACTATATCTGTGATCTGCAAGCTTACACGTTCTTTGCAGCAGGCACACTAACCACATGTGCTAACTTATGATGAGCCAAAATTGCTACTAGAAAGTACACAGATCTCTCCAGAAAGGGCAATTCACTCTGAAAAACTGGGCAGGTGCTAGTAAATTAAATATTAAAATTTGGTCTGGACGGTCTGAGGTGAAAATGGCCACAAAAATTGACCTTCCAGCGAGGCCTCTCAGCCTGCCCTACCCCCCTCCTTCCCCAACTATGACCTATGTGCGAAGGCCTGGGAGGAGCAGGTCACATGAGAAGCATTACTTTAGTTGTGCGCAGGCAGGCCCCATGGGGGCGGAGGTGAGAATGGCCCAGGGGGAGCAAAGCAAGACCTGGCTTCTTAGCAAGGCATTTGAACCCAACCCCCTTTGCCCACTCACCCATGGGCTGATACGTCAAAGATCAGGGAAAAGACACAGCTTCTGGGCTGGGCCAGCCACATGGAGGAAAGAGGAGGAATGAGGGAGAGGAGAAATGGTGCAAAGGACACAACATTCTGGCCTCTTAGCATCTTCACACTCGTCCCTCCCCCCTCATCAAGGCCTCAATGTAGCAGCTGGTGGAGGAGGGGCAGAGGAAGTACACTGCTTCTAGGGCGGGGGCCAGCCCCACAGGGGACAAGGTGAAAGTGCCAAAGTCTTACTACTGGCTGCCCAACGATGCCGCTGCAAGCCAAGCCTCCCTGCCCGCCCCACTTCTAAACACAGCACTACGCGTCCCGAGCCAACCTGCTCCTGTCTGCCCCGTATGACAATGGCCTGGACAGGAAAGTATGGCGGTGGTGCCGGCAGGGAAAGCAGGGCACTGTGGGCAGCTGGCAGGGGCCCTGAAATAAAACGGCCCTCAGCCAGACCCGACTCTAGGAAGTTTTATTTGGGTGGGCCAAGGGTGCATTCGGGTGGGCCACTGTGGGCCTGATTTGTCCTTTATATGACTAGCCAGGCCTATTTCAGGGCCCTCCTTTATCTCCTTAGTCTTACAAAGCCCAGTAAAAACACTCTTTTCCAAATCTCTTTCTAAATCTTATCACTCTTAAAAAGTGTTTTTTTCCATGTAATGTCCCTTTGATGGGAGGAAGAGGTTTTCTGAGGTGGGAGAATTAGGCAAGTGACACTTCTCGGGCTCCCTTTGTGCAAGCCTTCAGGGAGAATCCCTCTTCATACCTACCTTCACCTGAACCCGGACTCTGCAGCGCACTCACTTTAAAATATGTTCCACAGTTGCCTTAATGATCCGACTGCAAATTAAATAAGCAAAAACAGAAAGGCCATGACAGGACCAGCTTTAGCGCTGGTGTGAAAGTCTTTTTTGGGGTCCCACTAATGACCTCTTTCTCAGTAGATACCTATACTACCACCCTCCAACAGTGCCCTTCATCTCTCCGTAGCCTCTCCCCTCAGACTCCCTCACTACCACCCCCATTCCTCCATAGCTCCCCTCCCAATGACCTCCTCCTCGGATTCCCTCACTGCCATCCTCCAATAGTGCCCCTCAACTCTCCATAGCCCTTCTCTCTCAAGACCTCCTCCTCGGATTCCCTCACTGCAACGCTCCACCAGTGCCCCTCATCTCTCCATAGCCCCTCCCCCTCATGACCTCTGACTCCTTCACTGCCACCCTCCGCCAGCGCCCCTCATCTCTCTGTAGCCACTCTCTCATATGCATTTCATTTGTTGTATAGCGCTACTCATATCAGTGTAGGGTGTCATAGTACTTTGCATCACACACACATTATTCAGCTACAATAATTCATACAAGTATGTAAATCAATCTACAGGGAATGTCACATAAGCCAATGAGAAGTGTAGGAATCACGTCATCCATACTGGTGGGTAGAATATTTTAAGAGGGTTTGGTCTGGAGAAGCACAAACTCAGGATTTAGAGAGTAATCCAGTGCTTGGGGGTTGGCTTTACTGATAAAAATGTGTATCTGCCCACACACACTATTTTTAGCAACATTAGAATAATGAAGAGTGGGGAAGTTCTAACTATGTATACACAAAAATGGGCTGCCCCTAGTATGGGTTCCTACAGTTTCCTACAGAGTTATCTATCTTGAAATGCAGCACCAGTGGGGGCATCTCATAAAAAGTTACGGACTGGCCTCACACACCGCCTGGTGTCATGCTTCATCATCGACTGTCCTCGCTCTCTAAAAACTTCGTTTGATAGAGGGCGGTCATACACCTGGAGACAGGGATGCACTTCTAAAGCTAAGTGATGGCCGTGAATAAGTGAGAAGTGATCTAAAAACCATTACATTTGTCAATAGACAATGTTCATTCAAAGAACAAATGTATGGGATTAAAAGAGGTGAGCGGTGATCCGGGACGTTATTCTCCCTTCACCGTGTTAAGTGTGGTCAACATGTTTCTGAATTTGTGTCCCCGAAGGGTACGTAGCATTCATCAGGACCAAAAGGGGTTTCTAACTATGGGCACTGTCGCCTCGCATCTAGTGCAAAAAGAAGCTGCCCCTAGGGGGACGGGGCTGACATCACGGCACATCTGAGCCAATGAAATGTGCTCTCATTGTGAACACACACGTCAACATTGGTAAGAGAAGCAAAATAATACACCTCTAGGACACACGTGCCAGGGGAGAACAAACACAAAGGTACATGGTGCACACAAATTAAGAATCACCGTAATACCACACGCAAACAGTCAGAAATCAGTGGAACAAACAGCTAACCTCTCATCATTTCCTGGAAACCCTGCAGCCATTCCCTCCTAGCCTGTGACATGGATCAACACACGTACGTGTAAGCCACGACTGTCACATACTTGTCGTAAGTGTGTTCAACTTTGACCTGCAAGTAGCTGCGCTGCCCAAACTAACAAACACAAGGGGCATGTATGTCACAGATACCCTTCACAGGAGTAAATATCACTCCACCGGTGCTTGTAAACTTAAGGAACAATAACACATATACAACATGTGCATGTTACATAACTTTGGGGTCCTGCATTGCCCTAGATTACAGATCGTACAATTAAACCAGGCCCTTGATCCCACTGCGAGGCACGCGGCAGGCATACGCTTGGGACCTGTAGTAGCTCAGAGAAGTAGTTAGGGAAGTGAATGCCTACCAGAAACTGAAAATAAGCATTTGCCCCACGTTGTATGGCCTGCAGTGGGCAGTAAGAGCAGAATCTGCACCCACACAAGAGCGGCCGTCATTTTACATTCATCGTTCCCAGCCTGGCAGACCATCCCCCCTGGGGAAACGGAGAGGCGGCTGCGGCTGAAGGCAGCCCGGCTGCATGTTTACCAGCCACACACAAGAAGTGGGGGGCGGGGAGCGATCAGACTTCAGAGACGGGGTAGGTGAGGAACTTTTCAGAGAGATAAACAGCAGTCTCTTTTTCCGTATCCACCCCCGCATTAGAATGCGGCTAACGAGCCTCCGCTGCCGCCGGGTTCAAGAACCAAAGCAAGTTTAGCATTAGAATGGACAAACTTGTGTAACCCTCCCACTGATCCATATAACAGGTACACCACCATTCTCTGAAACCACCTAGCGGGGGCCGGTTGTATATTCCTTCCACACTACAAGGGATTATATGAGCCCCCTGTCCGATCACGGGTACAAGAGCATCGTGCCACCAATGTGAAGAAAAGAAAAATCAGAAAAACAAGCGCGGCCGCGATAGCGAATGCACTGGAAGAAGAGTGATATGCTTTCTTTTTGTTTACAATTCCGAATTGGACTGGGAAAAAAAAACAGCAGAAGGGAAGAGAAAAGTATGCAGGTGGGGGGAACACAGGGGGCAAAATCATAGAAGGGGTTGAAGAACCATGGAGGGAGGTAAGAAGCAACACAGGGCATGTGTGGGGAGAAGCCGCACAGAGCACGGGAAGGGAAACAAACAGACAAGAGAGTGTAACGTGGAGCGGGGGTGGTCAGGCAAGCATGCAACATGGCAAGAGGGGAGAAGCTCACGAGGGTGAGTACAACATAAATGTCAGGTAGAGCAACACGAGCGCAGCAGAAGACGCCTCAAGCGTATAGTAACAATAGCAAGACGCATGCAATAGTAAAAAAAATCATGCCGAAAGTAAATATAAACCGGAAGAAGCTCACGAGGGTGAGTACAACATAAATATCAGGCAGAGCAACATGAGCGCAGCAGAGAACGCCTCAAGTGTATAGTAACAATAGCAAGACGCATGCAATAGTAAACAAGCGCTCGCCATGACGTTTTTTTTCTCCCTTTTTCTGCCGTCCCAGGCCTCGCCTGCTAAAAGGTTTCTTATCTTTATGGGGCCATGTGTTTGGCCCCATAAAGATAAGAAACCTTTTACGCCAGCAGTAAGTCAGGACAGTCAGTCCAAGTGGAATGTCAGAAAGAGAGAAAAGAGTACGTCACACAGAGCTCTTTCTCAATGGCTGGCCACCGTTTTGCATAAACGGTGACGCCAGCCAATGGAAAAGAGGGGCGGTGCTTAATACCCTTTACTAAAAAATCCCCATATCATTAAATCTCACCAGCGAGATTGCGCATGCGCGCAGCCTACGCCAGGCGAGACCTAAAAAAGGGGTAAAGTCAAACATCATAGGTTGCTGTTAAGAAGCCCCCACGCTAATACTGCCTTCCACACACACATGCACAGAAATCTTATGAATGATTGCGTTTTTTAAGTCACTTGTAACGCTATCTACGCAGAACGATCTCAGAGGGCTAGTCTGGGCTTTGCCTTCTTTTGCTCCATTCTTCTGTGTTGTACCAGTTCGTCAGGCACACTCTGTTTATTTAGGCATTATTAATAAAGTGCAAATTGATAATGTATTTATTTGTGCATTTTTTGTAGTGGCAGAAATTGTCCAAAGGTTTTAAAGTGCTTTACTGTAGAAATAGGTAATCACGTAAGACACATGATTACATTATCCTAAGATGTTCCTACATGTAAATACAGTAAATACATTAGAGTGTGGTATAAATTCCACCAATCATAGTATTTGTATAACTGTAGGATGATTGTTGACTGGCGACAAATGTAAAACAAGTCTTTTGATCATGCCTCCTTTCGGCTCTGCTCTGGTGATCACCTCAGCGCAGACCATCACCAAATGGATTGATAAGAGGTGTGCCTTTAACCCTCAGCCTTTCACAGAACACTGAGCAACATCCCAGGGCCCAGAGAGGAGGCTGGGCAGTGGTATGGCAGCTTGCAGCTTGCTTTGATGCAGCTAAATTAGGGCTAAAAAGTTTGTTTTACCACACTGTGTTGCTGAAGATGAAAAGAACAGTTGAACGAACAATGGGGAGAAGGGAACATCAGAGAAGAGCAAGCGGCTGAGTGAGTGGGACATGCTAATAGTGCCGTCTGCCATTCTGGTCTCTTACCCCTGGGTACATTGAACCCCCTCACAGCTGTACCTGCAGCTAATAAAAGCCCAAAAGCAGCCACTTTCTCGGCCAGGGAGGAGAAAATGTTATGAATTCTGTGGTTATACTGAATAAGCAGCTACTTACTTCGAAATCTCTTTATTGATGTCATAACTACGCTTTCAACAATTGTGTTATTAACCTTCTTACCTTCTCAAATTTGCTTGAAAATGCAGCATTTGTCCACTCTTTTTTCAAGATCTTCTTCGGGGGAAAAAATTACCTGAACCACCCTTATGGTTGCCAGGCTCGCTCGTTATGCCAGCTCGACACCGAGCGCTCATTTCAAACTTTTACGCCTCACCATTTTCAAATGCCACAAGCCGCCATTGGCGATAGTGGTGGTTATAGCCCACCTCAGACAGTCGGGAATCTAGTATTCCAGAAGCTGAATGACTGCCTAATCAAAACTGAGACTCCAGAGGTTGTGTTGCGCCATCTGTGTCCCTGCTGTTCGACCTGGGCTTTTCCATCATTAAGCCCGAATCCCACCGAAGGCCCTCCCAGCGACTCCACTTCATTGGGTCCATTCTGGAAACCACCGTTCTCAATGCCTTCCCTCCAACTCAAAGGATTATCAGCTTTCCGAAAATAGTACTGTACTGTTGACAAGAAGCATGAGTTCCAGATCAGAGGGTTCTAAGAGTCCGAGGTCTGCTAGCTTCCTGCATTCTTCTAACCACGCACACACGTTGGCATATAAGGGCCTTCCAGTAGTTCCTCTGCAAGCAGTGGCTAGAGTATGGGGGCGATCTGATAGACTTCATTATAATCTCCACAGCACTGCGGTGGAAGTGATTTAGTGTGGGAACAAGGTGATCCTGAGTTGATGGATTGCATTTACTAAATCCCCAAACCATGACTACGGTAGTGACGGATACCTCCACCTTCGGTTGGGGAGCTCAGCTGGAGGATATGAAGTTCAGGGGCCTCTGGTCTCTGAAAGAACAGACTCTTCACATAAACCTTTTGGAACTGCTGGTGATTTGACTGGTGCTCAAGGCCTTCTTCCGCTCCATTTATGGTCGGTCCGTCGAGATCTTGACGGACAACACAACAGTGAGGTTGTACATCAACGAGCAAGGGGTAGTAGGATCTCATCATCTCTGTATGGAAGCATTGAGCATTTGGTCTTGGGCCAAAGGGATCTAGCTCACAGCTAATCCCCTAGCAGGGTCTCTGAATGTTACTTCCAGAGCCAGCATTATCTTGCCGATCACGAGTGGCGTCTTCTAACTGAGGTAGTTCAGGTCATCGTCCACCAGTCGGGCACTCCTCAAATAAACTTGTTCGCCACATCGGAAAATGCTCAATGGCCGCAGTTCTGTGCCCTACAGTATCCATTGAAGGGAACCTGCATGGGATAGGCTTCAGTTGAGGTGGAACTTTCAGCTGAACCGTGCGTTTCACCCCAAACCCTTGATTCCTTGGGTTCTGAGGAAGATTAGCCAAAACTGGGTCCAAGTAATTATCATTGCCCCTGATTGGCCAAACAGTGTGTGGTATGCAGACCTTCAACACGTCTCCACATGCCCCCACTTAAGCTGATATTCAAAACGGACATTCTATTCCAGTCACAAGGGATGGTGCTGCACCCCAGTCTCTGAGGCCTATACCTACATGCCTGGAGATTGAGAGGGTACAACGAAGCGCCTTACAGCTGCTTCCAGAGGGGGTTAATGTCTGCCTTTCAGCGCGTCACCCTCCACAAATTAGCTTACTGTGGCAGATGGGGTCACTTTGCTCATGGTGGTGCATGGACAACCACCTATAACCCTTACAAGCAAAGCAGTCTCAAGTCCTGCATTTTGCACTTTGCCTTACTCAGAGAGGTTGTGCGATTTGCACTGTTAATTTGTATATGACTGCATCATCAGTGTTTCTCTGTCTTCCAGATCAGCCGTCCCTTTTCAAATCGTCTGTTGTAGTGCATTTTTTAAGGGGTTAACAAATCTGTATTCTCCAACCCCTTTGTTGTGCCCTACTGGGGGCTTAATTTGGTCTTAACTTTTCTTATGGGGACTCTGTTTGAGTCCATGCACAGTTGTCCTTTTCGGATGTTAACTTTGAAAACTATTTTTCTAGTAGCAATAACTTCAGCCAGATGGGTGTGAGAGCTACACGCTCTTAGCTCCCCCTTTGCCACTTTTAACACTGACAAATTGGTGTTGCAAACCAATGCTGCTTTCCAGGGAGGCTGTGTCATATGTTTCCAGCCTATCTTCCCAAAGGCTTAAGATGGAGAGGTGAAGTTTAGTATGCCTGAACTCACAATTAAATAACACATCTTTTTGGGAAGGTGGTTTTTGCATTGTGTGTTTAGAAACCACTCTTTTAGAAGTGGCTGGGTTTTTGTGCTCTAACATTTCTGTGTGTCTCTGCCTGATTGTGGATTGACTGTCTAGATCTGAAAGTGATAGGATCTGGGGAATGTCTTGACCCAGGAGAGGAGGTGAGACAGCAACAGATTGACCTTCATCTGGAGTGTAGGGGGGAGGAGTTGCCCCTGGAGGTGAAGAGGCCTGGGTTGCTGCCATAAAACAATGGCTCGATCTCCTGCTGAGTGATTAAGGATCCAGACCCCCACTATCAAAGGAAGAAGGTGTCACTGCCAGGGAGACACCCAGAACTGGTTTGGACAGGGGTCAGTACCCCCCTGAACACAAAGACTTCAAAGACTTTGAAGGGTATAACTATGAGAGCTGAAACCCCTGAACGCTAGATTGATCAAGACTGAAAAGGATTGAAACTACTTTGTGGTTGAGAGGAACCTCTGCCAAGGAAGAAACAGCTGAAGGAAAGGACTGACCCTTGCTGTGTGTTCTGGGGCTGGCCTGCAGTTTGCTGATTTAACCAAGGAGAGGCTAAGGGACTTTGCTGTGTACTGTGTCCCCATGCTTGAAAGGCCTTTGCTGTGTGCTGTGTCCTGAAGTAACTTGTCCCCAAGGGCCAGAGGAGAGCTGGCTCCCTGTTGTGGAAACTCAGGAACACAAACGTTTCCAGGTGTGTCTCAGCGACGCTATGTGCGTGTGCTCTTTGCAGCCTGAGACCCTCATAAGAATTGCCCTGTGATCATGGGCACCTGGAGTCCAAGCGAGTCTCGGAGACACTGTGTGCGTGTGCTTTGTGCAGCCTGAGCCCTTCATGAGGATTGCCCTGTGATCGTGTGCACCCAGAACTCGAGTGAGTCTCAGCGACGCTGTGTGCGTGTGCTTCTTGCAGCCTGAGACCTTCGTGAGGATTGCCCAGGTATCGTGCACACCCGGAGTCCAAGTGAGTCTCAGCGACGCTGTGTGCATGTGGTTTGCGCAGCCCGAGACCTTCGTGAGGATCGCCCTGTTATCGTGCAGACCCGGAGTCCAAGTAAGTCTCAGTGACGCTGTGTGCGTGTGCTTCTTGGAGCCTGAGACCTTCATGAGGATTGCGCTGTGACTGTGTGCACCTGGAACTCGAGTGAGTCTCAGCGACACTGTGTGCAAGTACTTGCAGCCTGAGACCTTTGTGAGGATTGCGCTGTGATCGTGTACACCCGGAACTCAAGTGAGTCTCAGCAACTCTGTGTGCGTGTGCTTCTTGCAGCATGAGACCTTCGTGAGGATTGCCCTGTGATCGTGCACACCCGAAGCTCAAGGGAGTCTCAGCGACGCTGTGTGCGTGTTCCCTGTTGCAGCCTGAGATCTTCGTTATCGCCACTGCCCGGAATCCACTAAGTCACCTCTGAAGCCCAAGTCGCGAGAAGAGGAGAGCGGGATCGCATCCCCCAGGTAACATGTGTCGCCACCTGGGGCAGGGGGCGGGCTCGGAGAGAGACGCTCTCGGCCTATCCCATTCTTGCAGAGCGAGCCTCTGCTTCAGCTCGTATCGCGGCCCATACTTGCCGAGGAGTGGCAGTACCAGGGCCGGAGTGCGGAGCTGCACTTTGGTTTACACCATACCCGTGTTAGGGGGATGTGTTGGCTGAAGCCGACCGCGAGTCAGTACGAGTGGTGGAGAGACCGTCTAAAGCACCGTGATCGGTGCTGGAGTGTATTACGCATTGCATTATTTCTGCATTACGAACTACCTGATTGTTTCATTACGCATTGCATTATTTCTGCATTACGAACTGCCTGATTGTTGCACTATGCACTGCATTATTTCTGCATTGTGAACTGCCTGATTGTTGCATTACGCATTGCATTATTTCTGCATTACAAACTGCCTGATTGTTGCATTATGCATTGCAATATTTTTGCATAACGAACTACCGGATTGTTGCGTTACGCATTGCATTATTTTGGCATTATGAACTGCTTGATTGTTGCATAACGAACTGCGTTATTTTTACATTGCAAAGTGCCTGAATCTTGCATTATGAACTGCATAGCATTGCATTAGGACTGCATTGGATCATCTAGAATTGGTCATTAATATCGCCAGAACTTACCAGAACTTACAAGTGCTGGCTAGCCTAATAACCGGCCAGGAGGAATATTACAAATACGCATCTGTTGAATGTATATCGTGTGGTCTCATCGTATATCTTTTTACATAAATATATACTTCTTTTTATGAAACTCGTGTGGAGTCTATTTGTGGTGTCATCATTGGGCTACTGAGAGCGTGTTTGCAAATACTTTAGACACTTGCCTTGAAGATACGCCTGGCTGCTCGTACCAAGCTACTGAGGGGGTGAGCAGGGGCTATCTGAGAAGGTGTCCTTCCTTTCCCTGACGTGGAAGCAAGGGTCCCTATTTGTCCTAAGGTACCTACCTCAGCCAACTCAAGACCCCCAGTTCTAACAGTGAGTTTCTTGGCAATCATTTGTTCTTCCTTATCATATTTATTTTTAGAGCTATAGTTCCTTTTAGCACTCAACATTTTCATACAAACAATATTCTCCTTCTGCATTCTAGTGTATCCAGGCTTAGCATGTAAAACACGGTTAACTGCTCTTGATTTCCTTTGGATCCTGGATGACTGAGTGGAGGATTCTGGATGATTAGATTCTTGAATTTTCATACAAATCCAGTCCTAGAAGTACAATATTATCATAATTTATTCCAAACTCAATTTAATGTGGAACCTATTTCTATTTAAATATTTATGATATTCTACTAGGTCCTCCACTGAGACACCTTATATCATAAGGATGAATTCCATATAGCGCCCCAGCAAGTTACCTTCTCTGTATTATTTAATAGACTGCCTCAGGCGTACCCGCTCTCATATACCCCTATGAAATAGCTTAGCATCAGAGGGAGCAAACCTGGAGTCCATTGTCATATCTCGTTTTGTTTATATAGTGTATCCCGATGTAGAAAAAAATGATGATCTAGAATAAACTCCATAAGATTCAAGATTATCCTCGTGGGTTGTAAATAACTACCTGATATCATATGTAAAAGAATTTCCGAGTTTCCTATCCCTTTTTATGTTCTATACTCATTTAGAAACTGACCACATCCATGGTAACTAATTTTTAATCTAGTGCCATTGCGGCAGTGCAATCAGTGCGCCACACTGCACCACATCTACAAACTGATGCATTGGGTCCAATGCGTCAGTTTGTAGAGCCCTGCATCAGATTATACCTGCAACAGGTATAATGTATGCTAGGTAGGCATTCCCATGCAAAACAAGCCACATAGAACTGATGCAGTGAAATTTGCAACTTTTCATTGCATTACTGTACGACTTCACTGCATGAAAATCCTTACGCCTGCTCAGAACAGGCATAAGGAATGACACATGGCTTTTACAATAGGACTGGCCTATGTGTTCGTTTTACGACTGACTCCAGCAATGCGTCATTTTTGCGCCAACAGATGTGTTTGAATTTCTCACCATGGCGCCCTGTATTTTAAATACAGTGCATCCATGGTCACGCAAAGACATTTGGCTCGGCGCAGGAAAACTGACGCATCGATGCCGATGCGTAAGGTTCCTGTAAATTAGGCCCTGCATTTCCTCGCTGTCCTTGCATTGATGAGGAGCTTGCATGTTTGCAGCATTCTGTGTTGTTATCCTTGGCGGTGATGAGTAGGTATGATGCCATCAGCCTGGAAATGGGAGGTTAGGTCAGGGTGGTTGATGCTCTTCGGCAGTAGACGGGATGTTGTCTACTACTCATGATAAGGGTGTTGCTCCTTGAGAAACTAATTTGAGTTAGAGAGGAAAAGTGGCACTGCACACATACATGTGCAAAAACATGCAGTAACATTGGAATAGGGATAGATTTCCACTTATTTGCGTGAAACCGAAAATCTGGAGGTAATATTATCCCCGCAAGATACAAGGATATCATCTTCATATTTTAATGAGAATGACCATAAATGAGCGAGTTAGTGTCTTCAGGTTTTTAAGGTACTATGATGCACTCAGGGAGCAGACAGTAATCGGTTGTCTTTTACCTCTGAATGTAAAATGCATAGGTTGCGAGAAAGTAATAAAACTGGGCTCTGAGAAAGGTAATCTATACAACTTGGTCAGTAAGTATGCCAGAGGTTCGCGGAAAATGATAAAAATAGGAGCGAAGTGCATGCAGCCCCTGATTGTGACTAGCTTTCTCGCATGTAGTTCTTCTTGAAAGCACTAGATGGCAGTATGCTCAAATAATGTTTATATTTCATTCATTCTGTACCCGTTCGAAAGCATCAAGTGGGCGGGATACTTTGACAAAAGTATAGAGAAGGTGGAAAAATATAACTGAGCGTATTTTCTGTTCCTCTGAAAGGGGAATAGGTCCCCAGCCTGCTTCCACAGTGAGGGGTTAAATTAGGGTGACCAACTGGCATCGGTGCAAATTCCGGATGGTGAGAGTAAAAATTCAGGATAAAGGGTCAAAATTCAGGACAAAAATTCAGGACAGGAGGTCAAAATTCAGCACAAAACTTCGGGACAAAAGGTAAGTTTTACAGACACATCAGAGGAGGTCGCGCAATATAATATAATTAAGCCCATCCATATCCTTACATATTCAACCATTTACAAACCTATCCATCATGTTTCCTTCCAGCCATCATTTCACTCATCCATCCATTATCCATCCATCCATCCACCCTTTCACCCTATCCATCGGTACACTCATCCATCCACTCTTCTACCCATCCATCCATTCACTCATCCATCCAGCCTTTTACCCATCCAGGCATCCTTTCACTTACTCATCTATCCACCCAGTCACTCATCCTTCCACCCATTCACCCTTTCAGTCATCCATCCATCCTCCTTTTCTCTCTCCATCAACCCTTTCACTTAGCCATCCTTCCTTCCACCCATCCATCTACTCATCCACTCGTGAATACATACATTGACCCTATCACTCATCCATCCACCCTCTCACTCCTTCACTCATCTATCCATCCTTTTGTCCATCTACCCTCCCTTTCACTCACTCATCCATCCTTACATCCACCCTTTCGCTCATCCGTCCATCCATTCACACTTTCACTTATCAAGCCATCATTTCACTCATCCATCCACCCATTCACTCGCCCATCATCCACCCTTTCACTCATCCATCCATCCACTCATCCATCCACCATTTTACCCATCTAACTACCCTTCCGCCCAAACATCCATCTTTTTACCTTTTCTCTCATCCATCCTTCCACTCACTCATCCATCCATCCTTTCTATCATTATCCATCCATTCACCCTTACATTCATCCATTCACCCTTTCACTAATCTATCCAGCCATCCACCCATCCCTTCACTTACTCACCCACCCACCTTTTCATATTAATTATGAGCTACAGAGAGAAGAGGCCCATCAATAATGTTTCCCTTGCTGTAGGTCCCAAAGCAAGGGGTAGAGTGGGGGAGGGGTTCACTATGCCCTTGCACAAAGGCAATCTGAGTCATGAGTCATGCATGATGCAGAGTGCCAGGCCATGAGGTGACTGTGACATGGTGTTTCCAGGGCTTTAAGTGGGATGTAAAAACTGCTGCGTCTCTCCAAAGGGGGTGTTCGATGTAATTGAGGGCGTGGCTTAAAATACCTAAGCTAAAAATCTGTGCTTAGTATAGTGTACCACTTGACTGGTATTTTGTCTCTTCTGTCATTGTATCCAGATATATAACACAACAAGTAACGTTACACCTGCAACAAGCCAGAACTATTGGCTTTGTCAATGGTTGGTAGGTGCATTAAATAATAAAAATGCCGCAATCATGGCTTCATTGAATATAATATTGAAAATGCATCAGTTCTAAAATGGCAAGACTGTGAAAGAACTCTAGCCCCTTCTTATTAGCTTCTTTCACCAGCTCTTTTCTTGATCTGGATTCTTATGTAGCAGCATTGGCTTTTTTGCACATTTCTTCTGTCTGACAGAATGCCCTGCCCCAGACCAAGGCTGGAGAAGGCCCACCACATGCTTTGCAGCCTAGACTGGCCCATTGTCATTCTGTATGTGGCGATCAGCCAGCATACAGAATGACAATGGGCGGGCGGGTGCCTTGAGGATGAATGCAAGGCAGCCCCATCAGGGAGATGAGGCTTCATGCAGGGAACAGTGCTGTTCCCTCCAAATCCCAAAATTACGGACAAAAGGCGTCCGTAAAAAGGATCCTCACCGACAACGGACGTGATGTCTAAATTACGGACGGTCCGTGAAATTTACGGACGGTTGGTCACCCTAGGTTAAATGTGGGAGAGTATGTGGTGTAAGGAGCAGAGCTGCAGACGAGCTAGGTTCGAGTCTCGGCGTTGGCTCATCCTCCTGTGATTCTGGGAAAATCACTTAATTTGCCCGTGCCTAAACACAAAAAACATGAATGTGTCCATGTGTAATGGATCAGGTGCTCATGTAAAGCGCTCCAATACCTTCAGGTCGAGTTTGCACTATATAAAACTGCACAACAAAAGGGGCTGTTGTGTGTTGATAGTTGCTTCCCTCATAGAAGGTGTAAGTGTCGCCTTCTCTTATTCTATGGTATTGGATATATTTTTTTATCCCATTTCTGATTTTACTCAGCAAAAGGTAGAGCAAGTCTATCGAAAAGAGTGAGAAAGTCTCTTGAAATGTTGTCTAAATGAATATGGAGGGTATAGTAGATGTGGGAAGAGGTACGTCTGGTGGGGCCGCTGTCTTATTTTGTTTTTCCACATTGCTTAAAAAAATCAATATATTTTAAATCATGAGGGCTTCTGTTTACTCCGCCGCACACACCTCTGACCAGCAATACTTTCAAACAAGCATTTGCAATGCATTAGGTCTCGCATTTACAAGAGTTTAAGCTATTGGCATTGTAAATGACAATGCCTTTTACTTATGTGTTGTTTTTAAAACAGATTAATAAAAGGCTTTGTCATTTACAATGCCAATAGCTTAAACTCTCGCAAATGCGAGACCTATGCAAATGTGATATGCGCCCGTGCAAAAAAAAGTGTAAGAGAGTGTGTCGCAGGCAGGACAGAGCTATTTGAGAAAATAGTGCCTGTGGTGCCTCGTAAGAAGCAAAGCAGATCTGAGCCGGATATATCTTTCTGCTGTTGCCACTAAGGGCTGGTCAGAGTCACCCTCATTCATTCACTGACGCCCTGAGTCTACATCCCTGGCAGATCCCTCCCCCTCTGTGCCAGTTTGTCCTTTGGTTCCACTTGCTCCTCCATCCAGCTCCAGTCTCTGCTCCCCTGCTTCCTCATGTGATTGGCCGGCTTCTCCATCATAGTGTGCTGAGGTTTCTCAAATAAAGACACAAATAAACTCCACCTTAACATTAATACTTAAGTTATTGGCAGGTTTGAAAGAGAAAGGACGTGTTCTCTACCGACAGACAAACATGCTAAATATCTCTCCTGTCTCCTGGACTTTTAACGAATTCTTCTTATACCCAACTTAATCAATAACCTTAATAAACTCAATATATACAACTTGTCAAACATACCTTTGTAAAAAGATGATAATGAAAATTTAAACTTTATTAGAATGAAAGCCATTCATAGACACAATAGACTGTGTATTGATTATGAAAGGCAGATATTGTAAAAATCCTCCAAATGTCTACTGTAATATTTTACTAAATATTTTCTAAAAATTAATGTGTGCACAGTTAGACATGATACACAGACGCATTGCAGATGGGTGATTAAAATTATAGATGCATATCTTGAAACATAATATTCCTTCATTATTGGTAATGAACGGCTGCCTATCAATCGACATTAATAATTGAGATTGCAAGCTAAGGCCAGGGCATTATGAAGCCTGTCTCTTTTAACTCCAGTATTCAACACAATACTAATGAGCAGCAGGTGTTTAAAAGCCATACACTGTCAATCAACAAGAACCAAAAACACTTAGTCTAAAATACTAACAATGGTAAGTATGTAAATACCCCCCCCCTAATATTTTTTAAAGATATGAAATAACAAGTACATAAATAAGCCATAATAAAATAAAGATGTCATGCACATGCCACACAACACATATAGCTGCAACAACTATGCCCTAATGCTAATTAGTCATAAAATGTCGTAAGGTTGTGCAAAGAGCACACGTGTGTGTGATGAACAGACTAAAAGGTTTTGGATGTGTACATACACCTCTCACTCTTATGGTAATGTCTGCCTTTTATGTAGTCCAACACTACCCTCTACTATAAATAAAAAACATTGGCACACATAGTTTATGTATTAAAAACAGAAGAGTGATGGTGAAACATTTGGTACTTTCAAAAGAAGCATAGTTGAATAGACCTCACACAAGGCAAATTATTAAACTTCACACAGCGCTAAATAAGTGCGCATGCGCATTTTACATTTGACTGATCTTTCTTTTCAATGGTACCTAAACTGATTGTTATGCACCTATGCTCTAATATTATGATAACTGACAAGTCGGTGTGTCATCTAAAATTCTCGAAATGGTTCAAATATAAAAAAACAATAATATTGACACTTTACTGCTCACGTTATTGACTTTGCCACAATTTTACCTGGCCTTGGAACTTTTTAAAAACATACCTCAAGATAGCCATGTTCACAAACTCTGTTCTGAAATTAACCTTCTTTCTAAAGACTGCAGTGTAGAAACATATATGTGCTGTATTGACCATTATGAGTAAAAAGCAATTGACATGTGAAAAATCCAATCTAGGCAGTTGTTAGATTATAAATATTAATTATAAATCGTTTAAAAGTGTTCATTAGGAAGTCTGTTTTATGTGACCAGACATTGTTGTCCCAGGAGCTCAACAGTAGCACGAAATATGTATGTGCTCGTCAAGGAAATTGGAGTTATTCGGAAAAAAAAAAAACTTTAAAAAGTTTTTTATTGGCATTTGGGTAATCTCCATGTTTTGTCATAACTTACATGTAACATTCACCATTCTTATAGATTTGTTTTCCACCGTCCATAGACATGGAATGTATACAATGTTTATGACATGGTTGACATTCACCTTTTATTTTTCCTTTGCACTGCTCTTGGCGCATTGGGGTGACGCTCCTCCGCCTTGGTGGAGGAGCCGTCGCTGGTAAACCTTGTATATTCTAGGTTAGAAAAATGCCACATAATGGACCCATAGTGTGGAGGCCTTCGCCTCCATTTAGTTCAGGGCGTGCATCATTTTCTCCTTCACTGATACATGCCACAATGTAACAATCCAATGGGCAGGGACTTAACACAGGCCCCCGCATCCACCGCAGTGCGGGGGGGCCCCCAAGCTCCAGGGGGCCCCCTCAGCACTGCACTTCAGCCGGGGAGCTCCTGATAGTGTCCGGAGGGGGCCCCTCCATGTACCTTGGAGGGGGGCCCCCTTAATTATCGCTACGCCACTGCCAATGGTATACATGTGGAGATTTTCTAGTAGAAGGCTATTGATTGCTGTGCATCTCACAGTATGTGAAATATGAAAGCCCATTGGAATCGTATTTCTTCACTATTGTCTGTTCCTAATATGCACACTGATGGGTTAGCTATGATTGGGTATATCATCATATCCGTAATATGGCTTAGTATCTCTTTACAGTATGTTTGTATACGCAAGCTCTGTCATCCTATTACCATTGCAGGTTTTACACAGCATTACAGCATTCACAATTCTTGCCTACTTTTTTTATTTTTATTTGTAGAGTTTTATATAGCGCGAACTAGACCCGAGACATCGGGGATCAGAGGGCTTTACATGAGCACCAGTTTCGTTACATGAGGACACATTCATTTTTGTTAGGCACGGGAAGATTAAGTGGTTTGCCCAGAATCACAGGATGTTGAGCGTCGTTGCCGAGACTCGAACTCGGTTCCCTAACTTCGAGGTGAACCGCTCTAGCCGTAAGGTTAAATCCTCTCCCCAACATTTTCCCTCACTTACTCATGGTTGTTCTCTGCACCTAAGCTCCAAACAAATGTGTCTCAGCCCTCACAATTTCATCCACCATTACAGTAAGCTCGCTCTCAGAAACGCGAGTGGCTCTCCTGACTACAATGGTAGTAGCTTCTAGTGTAGAACGGAACAGTTCTGTGTTGTGAGGGGAAATCGCTTTGATTTGTGTGTAAAGCCTGTTGTGGTAGCATCAGATGTTTGCCAATGGTTGATGACCATAGGGTGTATTTTGATTGATTTTTTGCTTAATTTTGATGTACATCTGCCATAGGTTTTGCTGTTTACCATGGCCATCCTGTAGCACAATGCCTTGTCCATCACACCACCACGGAGGAGAACTCTAGAAATGGCATACTGGACATATGATTGCCACTGGCAGAAGGTGGACCACCAGATGGAGTAGGTTAGGACCAAAAATGGACATAAATCTCCCTTGGTGTTTGGCGAACATGACCAATGATACCTTAAATACGAAGAACTGTAATCTACCGCTGCAACATAGTGAAGGAACAGCTTTCCATCCGCAATACTCCAAAGAAGATCCAGAGTCTCACTGCAGTACTGTGTGGTTCAAAGTTAAATGATGTAGGCATGCAGTCATTTGGCTCTGTAGCAGCAGAAGGTTCCACACATGCAGCTTTCATCAGCTAGAAGTGACAAATTTCATAGCAGTGATGGCCAGCACTGGTATAACATTGATACGTGTTTGTCGTTCTATAACATTATCACTTTTGCTGCTGCCTAGGTTAGTATGACCTGTCTGCATCCATCCATGTATTCACATATTCAACCATCTGTGCACTCACTGTCTTATCCAGCTATCCTTAAATACACATTTATCCATATCCATACACTTAGGGCCTGATTACAAGTTTGGCGGACGGGTTCCTCCATCACAAATGTATATCCCGTTCCCCGTATTATGAGTTCCATTTTACCCAGTTGAACATAATGGAACTTGTAATACAGCGGACGGGAGATCATTCCCATTTGTGGTGGAGTAACCCAGTCCGCCACACTTCTAATCAGGCCCTTAGTCTCTCGTCCATGCACTCACTCATACATCACAGGTGACTCATGAGCACATTCAGCCACCCGCCCATCCATATACACAAACTTCTCTAGCCAATCAATGAAATAGCCTTTTCATATGATATGAATAAACTAAACAACTCTCTTCTCTTAGTCCTTCATCGCTTCACAATCACTAAAATTAGGTATAGTAGAATCCTGCTTTATTTGATGACATCAGCTGGAGTTTAGAGATATATTGTGACATTGTTCACTGGATGGCCCCTTCAATGTGTCAATGCATATAAACCAGGCATTTACAAATTATGTACATCACAATAAAATCTGCCCTATTAGCTTTGCCAGTACTATGAAAAAAGTAGCAAAAAGCATTACTTTCTAAATATGATGAATTTAGAAGAAAAATAATTTATTGTGACAAACAGACTGATGATTGGGTGCATTGTTTCAGACTTAAAGTACTCCCCCATCATTCCAATAGAAGCCCTTTCTGGGAGGCAGAATGATAAATAAAACATCCAATAGCATGAGGTGGAAGGGTCATACCAGTGGCATAGCTAGCCATTCTGCTGCCGCTGCACTCCCTGAGTTTGCCGCCCAGTGTCCGCATGTGCGGGGGCTTCAGGTGATTCCTGCGATGGCCGCCCCATGGACAAAGGTAAGAGTGGGGGGGAGGCTACCGCCCCCAAAACTCTTGCTGCCTGGGGCAAAGGAAAGCTACGCCATTGGGTCATACTCCTCTTGGTAAAGTCAAAGCCCACTTGATGGCCCAGATTTACAAAGATTTTGCTTCGGGTTTGGGCTACTTATTTACTCAGACCTGGTGCAAAATTCAGGTTGGTATTTAAAAAACAAAGCAAATGGTGATTTGTGTTGGTTTGTAACCAAAAGTAACACTGACAGTGCAATAAAATTACTTTGCTTCAAGAGGGCATTCCATGGATGATGCACAGGCGTTCCTGTGCATCCACGCATAATTTGAAGAGGATTCCATAAAAATAAAGAATTGTAGATGTGAATTTGTGCCAAACTTCTGTGCCTCCTTGTGGCTGGCATAACCAGGTGAAATATTTTTTATTTATGCTTGTTTTTTCCTCTTTCCATGTGTGCTGCACTCTGCCGCACACATTCAAAGAGGAAATTGCCATAAAGCACAGTTTTTGTACAGGAAGGGACCACCCAAAAACTATGCTGACTACTACGCAGACACCAGTGCACTACGGCGCAAGGGTGCCTGCATAGATGCATGGCTGCTAAAACTACACCAGCGCAGGGAGAGAGCAGAACTTAGCCACTTCTATGTAGACACGTCATAGTTCTGCTCTCTCTTCACGCAATGCAGCAAAGCAACTTTGCTTGCTGCCCTGCGTCGCTTCAACTTTTTGTAAATCTGGGGCTATGCATGTTGTTAAAGAATTAGGCCCAGAGTTACAAAGATATTGCATTGGGTTTGTGGTCCTTTTATTAGGCAGACCCAAAGCAAAATTCAGGTTGGTATTTTCAAATAATTTGCATTTTAGGCAGCTGTTTTTGATTTTGTTGTATTGCAGTATTTATTTTGCGCTTACTACCCTTCTGTGGTGTGCTGAAACGACTGCCAACATGAGCAGCACGCTACACCATGTAGGGTGTGTGGGTGGAAGGATGTTATCTTTGTTTTGATCCTATGTGGAGGTATTTTAATGTTGTGCGGGATGGCCACCGATGTGCGGCTATCATGTTATGGGACACAGCGCGTAGCAGTGTGTTGGATGATGAAGCGTGAGAGACAGACACACAATTTAATTGTTTCCAGTGTGTTGGTAGCTTTAGAAATGTACCTTTAAGTCACACTACATGGCATCGGAAATGCAGCAGTCCTGCAGGACTCGTTATCCACATACGCTAGATAACGAAGAAGAGAGCAGTGTCTCCAGAGCCGAGCTGGGAATCCAAAGCAGCCCTAGCAAATTTTGTCCGACTGGCCCCCACGAGGGGGAGAGGGCAAGGGCGGGGTGCTGCAATGCTACTTAACAAAACCGCCACCAGCACTGCTGCTTTTGTTACTGGGGGCAGATATTGCAGCATCCCTGCAAAATCGGCCGAAGTAACAAAACTGGCCCCACAACTGCAAACCGGCCCTCACCCTTCCTGCCTCCTGGGGAACCACCCAATGACCTCTACAGCCAGTCTGTCCCTGAGTGTCACTAAAGCCCACGCATGTGAAAGAGTGAGGAGAAGGGTCTGATTGAAAAACACCACCAGGATGGCACCATTATCACACAGGATATGCAAAGCATCACTCTGTACCTGTAGCAGCGGCCAGAGCGGCTGACTCCGGAGCGAGGGAGTCATGGCTCGATCCCGGCAACGGCGGCAGCTCAGCTCAGCATCGCGTGACTCTGGGCAATAGTTCACTCAATCTCCCCAACAACCCCCAGAGCCTGGATACCCTTAGGGGTGATAAGTCATGCTTTACAAATCTTGAAATATTATTAGAGTAGTAGTTATAATGCTGCACTAAACTGATGGAATATTAAGAGCATGAGACTCATATGTGACTGTAGCCAGGCTGCTATGAATGTTTGAATCCGTTTACCTCTATAACCAAGAGAGAGAGTTAGGACAGTATGTAGGCCGTCTTTGTCCCTAATGTAATAATGAAATAATCAACTAAGACGGTCCACTAGCGAGTGGCAAAGTCAACTCCGTAGTGTCTGACACCACAAGGTTTAGTTAAAGGAACCCTCACACAGCAACCTGGTTGATGTCATGCTTCATCATTGGGGTCCCAGCTGGGTAGCCGAATGCTAACCAGCTGTGCTGCAACACCTAATTACAGTGGAGCGGGTTCTTTTGTTTTTGTGTGATCGTGCTGGAAGTGAAGTGAAATTAAAAATACCTCTGGGAAACTCACTAATCTATACTTTATTCCCAGTGGCCCAGGGTATATTAAAAAATGAGATGGATAATGTGTCAGAACTACAATTAGCGTCTGGATTATCCTTTGATCAACATGTTTCAGCTCTCGAAAAAAGTAAAGGAGCTTTCTTCAGGACCTTTCTATACTGACTGTGGTGAAAAGTGAGAAAAGTGAGTGGTAAAAATTCAAACCACTTGTTACTGCATTTTTGCACACTCGCTAAGGTGTGCTTGTCATGCTAGATGGACTAACCGTAAGTCTGGGTCCATCAATGTTAAAATTCCTGTGAAGAAAAAAGGGACAAGACAATACAACATATACTACATAAAATATAAAGCACTCGCTTATTGTTTGTTGTTGTCGGTTCCATACTTATATTGCCCAAGTGGTGATAGTGTGGTAAATAAAATCTTCTTTACCGGACTGAATTTCATACGGGATCTTGAAATAAAATAAAATAGCTCAGAATAACAAGAGGCAGAATCCGTGGTATAAGAGTTTTCTAAATGGGCTTTATTCCATTCAAAATGGCCGACTCGAGTCGCGGCCTTCAGGTTCCGTCACTACGAGGGTTCAGGAAGTGAAGTACAATACTTTATTGACAGACATGCATTTTTATAATAAGTACATTACAATGAAACGAATGTAGAAGGCGTAACATTTGATAAGAAAAGTGACATAACAGGTACGTAATCGAAACTAGGCGTAATAAGGAATAAAAGAAACATGATTGGTTAGGATTATCAGACATAGGTGGATCTATAAGATAATACTTGACATAGATGCGCGCGCAGCAGCATGACGTGTGAGTGACGTGCAACTAGGGGGTGAAGGGGACTTGACATTTAGCTCTACATGTGGAGACGAGAAGTCTGGGGGGTCAAGTCAACCTAATCCCAAATCATATCTAACATCCTATGTTTAGAGAACTATGTTATCCACAAGGAAGGACTCTCGGACAGAATCTAGTCTATACTGACTGTGTGCGTGCACAAACGTCTAAGTGTCTATATGAGATGCGAGAGGCAGAAAACTTTCCATGGCAGCAGGGCTATGAATCACTTGCAGGAGGACGGAAAGGCTGAGTCCTTTGCTTGTGAGCTAAAGGAAATGTTTACCTAAATCACTAGACAGGAATGCATCGGCTAGAAAGCAAAATAGATAATTCGAAGGTGAAATACAGCTTCTTGGCAGGCAGGCGAAAACTGGCCGAGGCAGGCACCGTTAGCTGCACAGGGAGTAGGACAAAGTTCATGGATACAGATGCGAGCTCAAGCTGAAGCTGTCAAAGACAGAGAGCAGGGAAAGGCTTTGAGGACAGAATCGGGCCTACTTGCCTGAACTGTAAAAATGGAGTAACTTAGCCATATAAAGTCGGTGGCCTTTCATACTTAGGAATCGAATATCCAGCCCATTGATGGCGGATCTGACAGAGAACATGTCGACGGTAGACACACATATGTTTGCGTCTTAGAAACTGGAACTGGAGGGAACATACATGTACTTGTAACATGCATATAGAACCGTTGGGGTCCAAGATAGGGGACATAACTGATCAGGAAAATCCACATTTCCACATTCCCTCCTTGTCCCCTACTTGCCCTTCAAGAGATATCAATCTTCATCATTCCATCGATTTGCTCATGGAGCATCATTTCTTCTTCCTTCTTCTTCCGGCATTTTGAACGAGAACTGTGATATGGAATGCATGATGTGGCACACAGACCACAAATCGCTGGTCCACATTGCAGGCATAAACAACAACTGAAGAGCATAAGAAGGCCAATACCTAGGAAGGATAGAACTCTCCATCCCCAGGCTGATATCACACTCCAAAACCACCCGGACCACGTCCAAGTGCCTGGATTTTCGTGTATCTGACTTACAATCTTATGAAGGCGTGTTATAGCTTTATATACAGATGGCGAATTTTCTGGTATGAATATGCAGCAGCTGGATCCGATGACCCTGCAAGCTCCGCCCCTATCGGCCAGGATGACGTCAAGGACAAGACGATTCTGGAGAACAACAATTCTCATCACTGATTGTTCCTCTGTCAGATTGCCTAGGGCGGCTATAGTCTCGTTTACTACAGCTTCAAGAGTCTTGGTGAGTCTGCGTATCAGCTTACTATTTGATATTGTACCTATATAGGGAAAGATACCTTTATTGAAATCTACATACTTGTCCCATGTCGTCTCAGTATAATCGACAACTGGGAGATCTCTTCGCTCTCTATTGTGTACTAAATGAACATTTCGATAATAATCAGGGGGAGCTAGAAAAACAGGTGGCAAAAGGAATGCTATGTAACAGGTACCATCCCAATCTAGAGGCAGACGCATATATGCAGTCTGACCACATATAAAGTAAGAATGGCGAGAAGCTCTAAATGAAGATTTACCTTGATCACTATATTCTACTGTAGTAACGCATTGGCTATGGCCCATGTGTATGGAACCAACTTTTCTTACACATAATTCACCCTTAACTTGAAATACAGACATAGTGGGCAGAATTAGTTCAACTTCGGATTTGACATTCAAAATCATAAGATTAGGCGTAAAATTACCTAATTTATACACTTCATTTTCTAAATCAGTTCCTGTTCTACTGGGGTGACCCTCCTTATTGGGGTGACAGACTTTGAATAAAACTAGATTCAGATTTCCCCATATCCAATGTTGTTGATAAACTGCTGTGTCTGGGTCTATGGAATTTAATAAACTAAACCATGCTCCACAGGAGCCATTGTGTGTGAACGGATGTGGAAAGAAAGGCAGAACTCCTTTGTTATTCTGATAGGGAGGGAGTCGGCCACACACCCAACAATTGGTGGCATTACTAGTCTGATGGGAATGATGTAACATACTAATGAAGGTGTTGTTGCGCAGCGCAAGTCTATAGGACAACTCATGTGGGGGTAGGTCACTAAAAGAATGTTCATCAGTTATATTGAAAGCACGTTTAGAAACAGGATAATACATATGCAACAATATACTTGCAGTAACTATTAAAAAACTCAAGAAAAACAAAATTAATAAAGTCACAATACAGTGGCTACGCAGTAATTTACAATAAGCATGTCGTTTCATTATGATTCTGGACTCTACATCATTCAGACCTAAGGGATACATGTCGGGACAGATTCAACCGCTTCACCTTGGAGAGGACTTAAACAATCAAATCGTCCGACAGTTTGGATCTGGACCTGAGTTTCTGCTTATAGAATTCAGTGCTACTGGCCTCAGCCAAAGGTAGCTTTGAGTCAATGGGGGAAGACACACGGGGAGTACTGTTTGTGTCAGGAGGAAGTCCATGAAATTTCTTGATATGGCTGGAATGCACCCAGCCTTTTCTCCCTTCGATCTTTACAGCTGTTCTGGTCGTCAGCAGGACCAACTTAGGAAGCCTCCACCTTGGCTCCAGTTGGGTTTTCCGATCGAAATTCCTGACGAGAACATAGTCGCCGGGAATTACATCATGAGGTTTCACCTCGGTGTTGTCGGGAAAAGCTGCGACTACCTGTGAACGACAAGATTGTAGTGCAGACATCAAGGAAGCCAGGTAATCTGTCAGCATATTACAGTCAACATCAGTTATTTTACGGGGTATAGGCGTCCCCCACATATTCGGTGGTCTACCAAAGATCACCTCATAAGGGGATAGCCCTGTTCGAGAGTGTGCTACCATCCTCATGTAAAATAGCGCAACTGGTAAGGCTACTATCCAGTCCACACCTTTTTCCTGACATATTTTAGACAATCTGATTTTTAAAAGTTGATTATGTCGTTCCACGAGACCTGCTGCCTCGGGGTGTCGGACACAGTGGAATTTCCACTGATATCCCAACAAAAGTGAGACATGTTTCATTAATTCGGATGAGAAAGGCTGGCCGTTATCTGAATATACAACACGTGGTAAACCGTACCGTGGGAAGAATTCTCGAACTAGCTGCTTGGCAGTAGTCGGGGCAGTGTAATCTGATATGGGATACGCCTCTGTCCAACGGGAGAGAGCGCAGACAACTACGAGAACATATTTGAATCCTCGACAACGTTCCATCTGAATATAATCCATCTGGAGGACTTCAAAAGGATGGTCAGGAGGCTGAAATCCACCCTGCTCTACGGGAACACTCTTTCCTGGATTAAACTGACAACATATCATACAGGTACGAACTTTTTGTTTAGCTGCTGCTCGTAAATGTTTGTTGAACCAAATGTGCTGAATGCTGTCTAGCATAGCCTTCTCTCCTAAATGTGCTGGACTGTGAACTGTAGCTATAATGGCTTGAACCATGGAATCAGGGAGAAACCATACAGATTTCTCCTTCGTCATCCATCCTTGATCTGTCTGGATCCCTCCTAGTTCAGTCCACTTCTTTATTTCTTCTGCTGTGGCATGTGTCTGTATGTCAATTACGTCAAGTGCGGGATCCTTAATTGTCATACACTGTGTTGGTGTCTGAACTATTGGCTTTGTCATGTCTAATATGCGATTCTGAGCAGTCTGTTTAGCTGTTCTGTCAGCTAAATCATTGCCTTGAGAAATGGTATCAGTAACCTTCGTGTGTGCTTTACATTTCATAATCGATATAGCAGTGGGTAGATGTATTGCGTCTAACAAGGCATGAATGAGGGGTCCGTGCTGAATGTGGGCACCATGGGAGGTTAAATAACCTCTCTCTCGCCACAGCACGCCGAAGTCGTGTACAACTCCGAATGCATAACGTGAGTCAGTGTATACATTAACTTTCTTATTTGTGGCTTGAATACAGGCTTGCGTTAGAGCAATAAGTTCTGCTGCTTGGGCTGACAAAGTATCTATACAATTTGTCTCAATAACTTTAGTGTCTGTTGTGACTGCATACGCGGCCACTAAATCTCCTGTACTTGTTCTCATGCACGATCCGTCTACATACAACGTCAGGTCTGGATCTAACAATGGAACGTCTGTCAAGTCTTGTCTAGGTTTCGTCTTTATTTCAATGATTTCAACACAATCATGAGCTAGTGGGTCTGTTCCAATTACAGGTAATAGTGTAGCAGGATTCAATGTATTACACCGTCGGATCTCTATGTGTGGTTGAAACAATGTCAGTTCATAACCGGTAAGTCTTGCTATGGTCAAGTGTTGTGTTTGTGTTCGGTTCACAAGAACCTCTACTGCATGTGGTACTTGAACTGTCAATGGGTGTCCTAATACTATGGCATCGCTTTGTCTGATTGCTAAAGCTGTCGCTGCCACTGATTTCAGGCATGCAGGCAAAGCCTGAGCTACGGGATCTAATGTACTGGAAAAATAAGCACATGGCTTGCGTGATCCTGCTTGATCCTGAGTGAGTACTGACAAGGCAGTACCTTCGCGTTCTGTAACAAAGAGTGTAAAATGTTTGCTATAACATGGTGTTGCTAAAACCGGTGCTTGACATAAAGCTTTCTTTAAGCTTTCAAAAGCTTGTGTATGTTCCTGAGTCCAAGGGAGAACAGTCGATGTGGCTGCCTCCTGTGTGGTTAACTGAATGAGTGGTTTTGCTAGAAATGCGTACTGAGGGATCCACTGCCTACAATATGAAGTGAGGCCTATGAAAGCTCGCACCTCCTTTTGTGTCTGGGGTATTGACATGTTAGCAATTAACTGGATGCGATCTGGTGTAAGCTGCCTTCCCTCCTTGGACAGCGAGTGACCAAGATAAATAACTCGCTGGACACAGAATTGCAGCTTAGAAGGAGACACCTTGTGCCCCTTGTCGGCTAGAAAATGTAAAACTGTCAGAGAAGCCTTTTCACATTCTGGCTCGCTTCTTGCGGTGATCAGCAGATCATCGACATATTGAAGCAGTGCAGTATTGACTGGCATGTGGATACTGTCAAGTTCTCGTTTCAGTGCTTGGCTGTAGATGCTGGGGCTTTCTGTGAATCCTTGGGGAGCGCGTGAGAATTTAAAGCTGCGCCCATTTAAACTGAATCCGAACAAGTATTGGCTTTCCGGATCTATTGGGACGCTGAAAAAGGCATTCTTGAGATCGATTACAGTAAAGAATGTTGCTTCGGAATCAATTGCTGTCAACAATGATGATATATCAGGGACCACAGGGAATTGTGGTACAATGCACTTGTTTAGTTCACGCAAATCAATAACCAATCGGTACACTGGTGGGGCAGTAGGATCAGTTCGTTTAAGAATCGGAATTATCGGTGAATTACATACATTGGAGTCTGTTTCTACAACTACTCCCTGGGCAATCAGCTCATCAATGATTTTCAGCAAAGCCACTACAGCATCATGCGGTAACTTGTATTGTCGCATTCGTGGTAGTACCACTCCTGCTTTCAGTGTGACTCGATAGGGTGTAATGTTCATGCAGCCAACATCCGTAGGGCCTTGTGCCCATAGATGTACTGGTAAAGTCTGTAGTCGGGGATCCATGTCTCTAGACACATAGTGACCTTTAAAATCACGCAAAAACAACCTTACTCCTTCCGGAGAACAACATATTATGGCTCCTAGTGCTTTCAGAGTTTTAATTCCTAACAGATTTTCTGGGCATGATTTAGTAAGCAATAAATCTGTAGTTCGTGTCAAAGGTCCTATCGTAAGTGGTAGAGGCTGTGATACTTCATTAACAATAGGTTTTCCTGAAAAACCAAGGGAAACATTTTGAGAGCCTGAGAGGGGTGCCCCTGGAACTTCACTACGTTTTATAGTTGTTCGACTTGCCCCTGTATCGAGTAAGAATTTTCTATCTTGACCTAATAATTCACTATGTACATAAGGTCCTTCTTGATCTACAGGAATCTCGATAAGCGGTAAGTCAACTTCCCTCTCTAGGCTTGTTCATGCGTAACGCTGATACTCAGGATATTCATACTGTGCAGTCTGATACATTTGTCGTGTTGTGGTTTGTGTGGCAGTAGCAGGCAACGGTGGTGCAGCCGGCACAAACTGTATGGGTTGCTGTGAGGCTGGCATGGACTGTTGTTGAACTGGCATGGACTGTCCATGCTGCATAGCTCCTTGTTCATTCTGATCTTGTCTAACTAATCGTGGTCTCTCCTTTGCAATACCTGTAGCTATATTACGTTTCAGGACTGGACAATCGTGTACATAATGGCCCAGTTGTTTACAGTAATTGCAGGTTCCCTTTACAGGAACTGCAGAATCACCAGAATGTGTCACACCCTTTTTGTGACCATCTGCTGGTACTGTCTGAGAAACTAGCATTTTCATTTTTGTATCCTTCATGCGTCTATGCTCGTGTTCTTGTTCATCCCTAATTCTATTGTGATGATACTGTAACATTTGTAGCATTTGCGACGGAGTGTTACTTTGCCAGGTACTCTCGAATTTCAATATTCTATTCTTTACTGGAGGCAATGCATTTTCCACTAATTTTGTCACAAATAAATGTGGATATGAGTCACTACTTGCTTTTATACCACTATTTATACCAAAACATTTTTCAAATCGAGCATAATAATCGCTTGTGTCTTCATCTTGCTTTTGTTTGCAGGCTGTGATTGCACCCCAATCTTCCTTTTTTGTAGTTAATAAACGTGGCAGTACCTGTACTAGTAAACCTGGTAACAGTTTAACTTTATCCCCGAGCCCTGAACCTGCAGTTCGGCCCCTTTCTTCCTCTGCTAATGCTGTCCAGTCTATCTTTTGGTCTCCCACTTCCCACTCTTTTTCTTTCAGTTTTTCATAAATGCCAGCAGGCAAAAGCACCTTTAATATCGTCATAATATCAGGAAAGGTGTACTCTCCCATCAGTAACATGTCTTTAATTTCTCGGTGGAAACCCGCTGGGTCTTTGTCATGACTAGGTACTACTTTCTTCATTTCCAATAATTCCATTTTTGATATGGGTGTGTAAACAAATACACGGTGAAACTCATTGTCTTCGCCTTTTATTGGGTGCACTTCTCGTAAGGGATTTTGTCTATCCATATAGTACGGCGCTCTCTCTCTGCGGGGCAGCGAGAGAGAATCCGGACTTACAAAAAGGACATACTGCTTACGTGACACTAATATCTCTTTAATTAGCTTGTTACTAGAACCTCCCCATCTGTTTGTGAGTAGTTCCGTTAATATATCAGGTAAAGGACCAGGGTCAGCATGTTGGCTCTTATATAATATGAGGAGTTGCTGAATCATATAGATTCCAGCTAAACGTTGTTCATCTGTACTGAGATTAAAAAACGTGTGTGCTACGGTCTCATCACCGTATTTTTCAGGACTGTCAATCCAGTGAACAGCTGATCTGGCTAATTCTTGCTCATCCATGGAATCGAGGAGGTGGTAACCCCTTCGTTCTCGTAGTACTTTATCTGCGGCTTGAAACGAATGTTCAGGAGACTTCAGATTTATTATAGGCGTCGGATACGTTCTGCTATTATTTGGGCATACAGAGTGTATGGGATCAGAAAAACATCTAGTATTTTCACAGGATCTTCCTCTGCCTACATAGGCTATGGTCTCTGACTGTCTTGCGGAATTCCCTGATTCGGACACTTCATCTTGCTCAAACTCGTCTGTTCCCAATCTTTCTTCATGAATATGCTCTATTTCTTTACGGATTTTTCGGCACATGGCTATTATACAATTTTGCTTATCGTGTCTCCCTTCTGATATATTCTGACTCCATCTTGTAAGAATAAGCATTGCATTTGGGTCTACCCCCGGACGGTCTTGATTTCTGATCACACAGTTTATGAGGAAACGTAACAGTTCCCCCTGTATTTCTACTTTCTGGAATTCCATAGCTCTGTTAATACATCCTGGATCTCGTCCTGTTTGAACAAAATGATATATGTTATCTAGATGCGTAATCATCCCTGGTAACCTCGCTAAATACTCTGCGGCTCGCCTGATACGTAATGATGCCAGGACCATTTCATCCTCTTTACCAACCACCGGATCATATCTACAATTTACAAGGAGTTCTTTAAGCGTACGTTCACTTACGAATTTAGGTGTACGTGAATGTGCTGACTCTTGAAAGACAAGTTTATTTATTCTAGGTGGTGTAAAGGTACTGCTAGCACCTCCCGTGGCCCCATCTGGGGCGTCGGGTGTGAATGGGTTCGTTGAACGTGACACAGCAACTATGGGCGTCGACACCCCTGTAGAATCGACTGCGGAGACAGATGCGGAAACAGATGTGCTTGCCGAAGCTTGTATCGGGACTTGCTGTTGCACGGGGACAGATACCTGATCCTGACGTTGAACCCCTACACCAGACGGTCTATGTGGTGCGGCGTTAGCATACTCGGGAGCTGCGTCGTCTAGATATGAGGAAAGAAAAACATCTTCTGCGGTTCTGGGATGCCCTTTAGGATGTACCTTAATTGGAAATAATGGGGGTGGCAAGTCTTTTGGCATCTCTGGAGCAGCCTTAGGTAGTCCTTCGGCTAGAAGGGGATACATACCATTCATAAGAGCATTTCTTTGTCTATTTACTTGTTCTGATTTCACTCGGATACCTTCCTCAATTAATAGATTTTCTTGAGCTTTATTTGAACTTTCTTTACTCCTCTCTTCTTGTCTACGTGCCTTTTCTGTTCGTCTATGAGATTCTTTACGCCATAACTTAACAGCGTCTTTCTGTGACTGTCTGACCTTTCTTTTCCATAACTCTTCCTCCACTTTCATGATGCACTCTGCATCCCAGGTTCCCGCTACGGGCCACCTTTGACTTTCCGGCAATCCCTTGGTATAATCTACCCATAGATCAAGAAACAATATGGCATCTAAGCCATGCTTATGGTACATAAAATGCCCTGGAGTGTCCCTAGGAGGAATAGGAACTGCTTCTTCAAGCACCCCTTTTCTGGTAGTAATCTGTCTTAAGTTCGAGAAAAGCGGCATATTGACAACTGATCTGATACTTACTCTTGAATTTACTTAATACGAAAAACACAATAATGAACAGTGTACAATGAACAATCATTCATACCACAATATGCAAGACATTTCTGAAAACATTAAACATTAAACATTTAACAATGACCGACAATGATGACAGTCTGCTTAACTAATCACCACGCTGAATTCTTGACAATAACTGCATACTTCGGAATACTTGATATACTGCTAAACAGTACATATACACTGCTAAACAGTGCAGACCGGATTTGTGTACCCAAATCCGTCTTGACCGGCACAACCTATGTGCGCGTCAACACGCCTCCCCGGCGATGGTACTCACCGAGTAGCTCCTTGAAACGGAAGGCCTCAGAGAATGGACAGGACTCGATGACTGCGGACAGCGGACCCTCTGGACATCGGGATTTCGAGAAACCTGGTGGGCCTCTGTATACCTCGGATCTTGCTTTCTCAGCTAGGCTCTGGTCGGGATACTTCGCACTTCTCACCGCCTCGTCTGGGTTGATCGCAGCCTCAGTCGCCCCCGCTTGACCGGAGGGAGCTTACAGGAAATCCTGCTGGTACGCGTTTATGGTCCGTCCAGCTGTGGCAGGAGACCGGGCCTGCAACGCACCGCCGGCGCGTGAGATGAGAAAGTGTCCCTATTCGGGCGCCATTATGTGGTAAATAAAATCTTCTTTACCGGACTGAATTTCATACGGGATCTTGAAATAAAATAAAATAGCTCAGAATAACAAGAGGCAGAATCCGTGGTATAAGAGTTTTCTAAATGGGCTTTATTCCATTCAAAATGGCCGACTCGAGTCGCGGCCTTCAGGTTCCGTCACCACGAGGGTTCAGGAAGTGAAGTACAATACTTTATTGACAGACATGCATTTTTATAATAAGTACATTACAATGAAACGAATGTAGAAGGCGTAACATTTGATAAGAAAAGTGACATAACAGGTACGTAATCGAAACTAGGCGTAATAAGGAATAAAAGAAACATGATTGGTTAGGATTATCAGACATAGGTGGATCTATAAGATAATACTTGACATAGATGCGCGCGCAGCAGCATGACGTGTGAGTGACGTGCAACTAGGGGGTGAAGGGGACTTGACATTTAGCTCTACATGTGGAGACGAGAAGTCTGGGGGGTCAAGTCAACCTAATCCCAAATCATATCTAACATCCTATGTTTAGAGAACTATGTTATCCACAAGGAAGGACTCTCGGACAGAATCTAGTCTATACTGACTGTGTGCGTGCACAAACGTCTAAGTGTCTATATGAGATGCGAGAGGCAGAAAACTTTCCATGGCAGCAGGGCTATGAATCACTTGCAGGAGGACGGAAAGGCTGAGTCCTTTGCTTGTGAGCTAAAGGAAATGTTTACCTAAATCACTAGACAGGAATGCATCGGCTAGAAAGCAAAATAGATAATTCGAAGGTGAAATACAGCTTCTTGGCAGGCAGGCGAAAACTGGCCGAGGCAGGCACCGTTAGCTGCACAGGGAGTAGGACAAAGTTCATGGATACAGATGCGAGCTCAAGCTGAAGCTGTCAAAGACAGAGAGCAGGGAAAGGCTTTGAGGACAGAATCGGGCCTACTTGCCTGAACTGTAAAAATGGAGTAACTTAGCCATATAAAGTCGGTGGCCTTTCATACTTAGGAATCGAATATCCAGCCCATTGATGGCGGATCTGACAGAGAACATGTCGACGGTAGACACACATATGTTTGCGTCTTAGAAACTGGAACTGGAGGGAACATACATGTACTTGTAACATGCATATAGAACCGTTGGGGTCCAAGATAGGGGACATAACTGATCAGGAAAATCCACATTTCCACAATAGAAACATCCGGTGTCACTCATATGTGCATGGCCACTCATACATATGCAAAAATATACAATTTATTCCATGCTTGCTTGCGTTTACAGTGATCATGCTTGCGATATTGACTGGCCCTGGGTTAGTTCTGCACCCTGTGTTGACTACCGTGGTGAAATGAGTGATATTATTCGCTTAAGACTAGCATGCTTGTGGCTAAATAAGGTGAACATGCCAGTGTATCCTATTCTAAAAGCGCGCCTCGTGAACTATCGACTATCGCTACAGATATGAGTAACAGTGACTTATAATAACGATTCTGGGCCGCAGTGTTTAGTGACTCGCAAGCACACTGCGCGTGCTGTGCTGCAACGGCTTTCGTTCGTGAAACTAAATATACGGCATTTCTCCATGGTATTTACATAATTCATGGTATTTCCATGGCCGTTCGGTTCCAGGGAGGGGTAAGCTCCTAATAAGTACTCTAGATGAGGATTAAAAAGGGATAGATGAGTATTTTGCCACGAGTCAGAAGGGTTAATATATCTGCCAAAATTGGATTCTGCAAGGAAAGTTCTTACTTAGACTCAGTGCTCGCCCGCGTCTCAACCTATTCCGGTGTCCTCTGGAACTGGATGTGCCTCGAGGATGGGGGACGGCATGTATATAAACATGACTGGGCGTGAGCACTTCCTGATTAACGACGTCATGCGTGTAGAGAACACTGGGCTGCTGACCTACACAGCACGACAGGCGCGTGGTGGTCAGAAGCGACCGACTCGGCGGAAGTATCATGACGTGTGAGAAATGAGTTTTAGATACCTGCCGGTAAGACTGTTTACACATGGAACGCATGCGCATGCGAACCCAGGTGTAGAGAACACTGGCCCGCTGACTTGCACTGCGCGACGTGCGAGCAGAGGTCAGGTACGTCAAAAGTATTGTGACGTTTGTGGAATGAGTATCGGAGCCTGTGAGCTTAGCTGCTTCTTCACATAGAGCAACGTGCACAGAGTAGTCTATACAGATGGACAAACGCAACTATGCCTAAATTACATAAAATATGATTAGGTGCTACTCTTTTTGACAAATAGAGCTCAAATAAATCAGAGGGAGCACTTAATGTGTTCTTTAAGCATTGTGAGGCTTATTGTAGGGTGCATTATAGTTTGATAGATAGGTACAGTCTCCACGGTACCCGGCATACTAAGAGTGTCTAGAGGGCATCACAGTATCCGTTTACCTACAAAGCGAAGGATAACATGCTTAATTGTATTCCTAATGCCGAAGGGAATCTTTATTAAAGTCATAAAAACTTGAACATTCCCACCCCTATGCACGGTCCATTTAAAAACATACATGCTTCTTATATAGACTGCAAAAACCTATAGGGGTTAACGGACCGGGCCAGGTACACTCCTACTACTCATGGAGTAACGAACAGTCAACTCTTTTATCTGTCCGAATGGAATTTTTATTAGACCATTCCTGTTTCTTATTAATTTAAAAATTGATCAAAACAATTTTTTGGACTGAAAAAGAAACACAGACATCAAATTCACACATGAACTTACACGTATATACAATTCACATTAACATACAGTTAAAGACAAAAATGGACTTAGACACTGTGAAAAAGTTATTGGCAACAGCTTGCAACATGACAATAGCAGCAAATGAATTCATACATTAATCTGATGCAAAACACATTTTTAGGAAAATTTACATCATATACAAAATTTAGTAATAAACATGAAAATATCCAATGTTATGAACCACATGTGTTATTCCAACTCCAGCGTCTATAGACTGGACATTTTTAAATGCAGTATCAATATACAGCCTATCAAATCATACATTTAGTGAATTTTATTATTTGTTATAAATATATCGAATTAAAGCTGTTGTGCTGACAAGCCAGGCCTAGAAAGAACAGAGCCCAGTTGTATTTGTGTCACCATTTCTGTCCCACGGGATGAAAAGGACAAATCTCTTTTGAGAACATGTTCTGTATAAATATGTTTTAGCTGATGGCGCAAAAGTAAGAAAAGCCCCTTTGAATGCAGCAGCCTGTGAGCTCAATGAGCGCATTGTTCGGTCTGTACAAAGCGCTTGCGCGTCCCCTGCATTGTGTGAAAAGCTTTGCTGTGCTCCGTTGTGAGCATGGTGGACCCTGGACTGAAATCCCAACGCAGGGAGTTCAGCGCTTTCAGGGGCCCTTGGGGGCAGTATTGCTTCCGGAATTTTCTCAAGATGGTCTGTGAGCAGCAGAACAGCCAATGAGCGTGCAAGAAATGGCCCACAGGTTTAATGTCAATTATAGAGGAAATGGAGATTCATTCAAACATTAGTGATTCGATACACTAGATAGCAATACCTGACTCTACCAGTATTTTACCAGCCTGGCTTGTATTTTCATTCCAAGACAGGCAAATAATAGAGGAAATCATTAAAATACGGTATTTCCCCGCTTTGAAAAGTGAACTGATGCAAATAATTAATAAAAATCAAAATAATTTTATTGCTTTCTACAGTTTTTTTTCTCCAGCAAATAGAGGCAGAATTGCTCCAATTTAAACAGAGAATTCAACATAAAACCATTACTCGAGTATAGCTCTTGGGCCTTTCAGAGCCACAGAACGTGCACAAACGGTCGAGGCAAAAACCACAGCACGACGCGTAAGCCAGCACCAGCCCTTCTCTGAGCTGCAGCTGTTGTTTCCTGCGCGTAGTGATGGCGTCATCATCAAACCAGCAATGGCCTTAAATGCCGCCTCATTAGAAGAGGCCTCTAGAGTAACACCAGGCCCAAGGGGCCTTCCAGTGTTCTCAGAGTATCTAAACAAGTCCCGGGCTAGTTATTAATGGCATGATAATGTAAACAGTCAAACATGGCGATGCTGGCGGCATTCCAGAGTGGGGATATGTTTGTAGATCTACCAGTGAGACATCAACTGCCAGTGTTAATAAATCCCCTAGTGATGATGGTATTCTTCTGCTACTGCCTACAAAGGTGTAGGATTACTGTAGCATTAGAAGCCTTAAACGATGCAAAAACAAGCACCATAAAAGGTAATACGCCTACGAATTAGCAAGATGGTGCAACTATTACATTTTGTTGTTGTTGCAAGAACGTGCTTCAAGGACTTTGCTGTATTAAATGGCAAAATACTTTGTCCCTTCCCCTTTTAGGCTGTGCTTAAAAAGTTTGTAGAAAAACAAACATTTTAGGTGAACAGATTCAGAGTGTTGCTGGTGTTGTAGGGTTCTCTATGCAGGAGTTGCTCGTCACCTAAACTTGGGAGCTACCCAGAGTTCTCTACTTCTTTTTTTTAAGCCTGAAAGGATATTATTTTGACTTATACTTGGTGCTCCCCAGTGTTTGGACAAAGCTAAACCTCTCTGAAGAGCTCTAATGATAGCGAAGTACTCGTCCAGTGCGTCTATGACTGAGAAGCAAAGGACAGTTGTAAAGCACAACATTCGAAAAGCTGTGCTTCCTGCTGCATAGCGCCACCTGGCTACACAGGAGTGCTACTGCTCAGAGAAAGGTTTCTGAATCAAGAGTATTGATAAGGGGAGTCAACTGCAGCATTTCAATTACATGTCTAGCCAAAGTAATTAAATAAAAAAAGAAAATCAACATAGCCTCAGTTTGGTCCAGATTATTTTTTGCTTCCTTAATTCCAGGGATGATGCATACAGTTTTTCTTTTTCAATCTCTTTATGATGTATATGTTACAGTCAAAGTGTGAAATCCCGCATTCTATAGAATGCCTAGGTAATGTATAGAATGCCTGAAAATGCCTGAAAATCGAACGTCAAAGTATGAAATGATTGATATTTTATACATTGCCTAGGCATTGTATACTTTGCCGGATTGTCTGCCGGCAAAGTATATAATACGCCTAATCCCGCCATTTTATTCCCGCCCGGCAATGTATGAAATCCGGCATTCTATAGAATGGCTAGGTAATGTATAGAATGGCTGAAAATCGAACGTCAAAGTATGAAATGATTGATATTTTATACATTGCCTAGGTATTGTATACTTTGCCGGATTGTCTGCCGGCAAAGTATATAATAGACCTAATCCCGGAGACAGCACAAGTTATCAGCAAGCGAGGGGCAGAGACAGCATAAGTTATCAGCAAGCGAGGGGCAGAGACAGCACAAGTTGCCAGCAAGCGAGGGGCAGAGACAGCACAAGTTGCCAGCAAGCGAGGGGCAGAGACAGCACAAGTAACCAGGCAAAGAGCAGGTGGCAGCCGTGCGGTGGTGTGGGGAGCGACCTGACTGCAAGCAGGGTCAGAGGTCGTGTATAGCATCCGGCTGAGGTTCCACAGACGCTCTGCCGTCATCCTTTCCTGTGGTTCTTGTATCACCATGTCGGAAGGGAGTGTAGTGCCAAGACAGGAATCACGCCATGCTGACATGCAACGACGGTTCTGCGATGAATTATCTCAAGTAAGAGCCAATGCTTCTAAAAACGGTGTTTTCCTAACCGAAACCAGTTACCAAAAGTTAGTGGACGATGTGAAAAAGGCTAAGACGACCATTAAGAAGGAACCACAGGACTATTGGCTGGTGAAACACTATGACGTAATGATGGTCGAGAATACGACTAAGTTGATCTATCCTGTTAAAGAAGGTACGAGTGCTATTCAGTTTTACTTCGCGGACTCCGAGTTATTTAACGTACTCCATAAGGCCCATTTGGCTATTGGTCATGGAGGACGGGACAGGATGTTGAAAGAACTTTCACCTAAGTATAAGAACATTACCCGTCATGATATTGAGCTGTCCATTCACCTTTGTGAGCCTTGCCAGAAGAAGCAAAAAGGTGTTAAAAAAGGTGTTGTGGTCAAGCCAATGTTTTTTTCTGAATTCAACTCCCGTTGACAGGTCGATCTCATCGATTTTCAGTCCCATCCTGATAGAGAATACAAGTTTATAAGGTTGTACCAAGATCATCTCACTAAGTTTGTAGTTCTCAAGGCTCTGAAATCAAAGAGAGCGGAAGAAGTAGCCTACAAGCTCGTCGACATATTTACGTTGCTTGGTGCTCCAACGATTCTACAGTCCGATAACGGCAGGGAATTTGCAAACAATGTGGTAAGCAGCCTAAAGGAGTATTGGCCCACCTTGAAGATCGTCCATGGTAAGCCACGCCACTCACAAAGTCAGGGGAGCGTCGAAAGAGCTAATCAGGACATTGAAAATATGCTGTGTGCTTGGATGCAAGATGAAAAAACTAGCTGCTGGAGTGAGGGATTGCGGTTCGTCCAATTTATGAAGAACAGAGCTTTTCATTCTGGGATTAAGAGGTCACCATACGAAGCTCTGTTCGGCTGCAAAGCTAGAGTAGGTCTCTCGACGTCGTCCCTGCCTGACGACGGTTTACAAGACGTAGAGACTGAGGAAGAGCTCGAAAAAATAATAGAGAGCGTACAAACAACACAACAGTAGGAAGAAAGACGAGATGAATCAATGCAAGAGGCACAGCTCCCTGCAGAAGACATAGCTGAGAATGCAATCCATGATGGAGGAAACCAAAACAGTGATGAAGCCATGGTTATCGAAGAGCCTTCCATTTCCGTTGTTACCGAAAATCCTTCTTCTTCCGCTATCTGTTGCATCTGCTTAAAAGAAACCAGCGGTGCTCATACATGTCAAAAGTGTGGCCGAAACGTTCATGCCATCTGTGGACATTCTCCTAAAGACGATGACGGCGACGAAGTAGAAGGTTATGGGGTTAGCATTTTGTGCAATGTTTTGCTTCAATATTGAGAAAGCTATCCAAAGTAAAATGGAATCGAAATCGAACCTTGAGATTCAGGCCAAAAAAATGAAAAGGTATTCTGACAAAAAATTCTTCCTGTGCCTTTGGGTGCCACTGTGCGAGTTCCGATTCCCGACGTCGACAAAGGGCGGGGTGATTCACGCAATCTCTTGGCAGTTGTTATGAACGTGACGGAAGATGGCTTTTACCGACTTGGAACTGCACAAGGAATCTTGAAGCAACTCTACGCCAGATCACAATTCACCGTATGTCCAAAGAACTTAATGAGAATTGAAGACGTTCCTGACCACGAAATACCTCTCCGATCTGCAGCTACTTCTCAGTCCACAGTAAGCGGCCAAGGATTCGTCAGGTGTATGTGCAAGACGAAATGCCAAAATATGAGGTGCCTTTGTGTGAAAAAGAAAATTAATTGCAATTCAAAATGTTACTCTAGCCTTCCCTGCTGCAACAAGTAGGTCATGCCAGTTCTGCTTTGTGTTTCACCGGTAACAATATTCTGTTCGCATTCTTCTTTAAGTCGTGAAATGTATGTAGAAGATCAAAGTGCCAAAATAGAAGGTGTTTTTGTGCTGCAACAAGTAGGTCATGCCAGTTCTGCTTTGTGTTTTACTGGTAAGAATATTCTGTTCGCATTCTGTAGGTCATGCCCGTTCTGCTTTGTGTTTCACCGGTAACAATATTCTGTTCGCATTCTTCTTTAAGTCGTGAAATGTATGTACAAGATCAAAGTGCCAAAATAGAAGGTGTTTTTGTGCTGCAACAAGTAGGTCATGCCAGTTCTGCTTTGTGTTTTACCGGTAACAATATTCTGTTCGCATTCTTCTTTAAGTCGTGAAATGTATGTACAAGATCAAAGTGCCAAAATATAAGGTGTTTTTGTGTGAAGAATAAAAGTGAGTACAATTCCACGTGTTACTCCGGCCTCTCTTAGTGTAACAAGTACTTCAATCTCAGTTCTGCTTTCATTGTTTTCCGGTAAGAATATCCTGTGCTTTATTTCGTAGTTTTGTTCTTTCAGCTTCAAATGCGTATTAATTAATAAAGGCTTCTCATCTTGTGCCCTTTTAACACTTTGCGTAAATGGTACTGGTCATTCTGTATAATGCCTAGGAATCTCATCTTGTGCCCTTTTAACACTTTGCGTAAATGGTACTGGTCATTCTGTATAATGCCTAGGAATTGTATAGAATGCCTAGGAAAAGTATGTAAAATTTTCACAAAAAACTTATATTTCATAGTTTGACGAAAACCATCAGGCATTCTATACATTACCTAGGCATTCTATACAATACCGGGATTTCACACTTTGACTGTAACATATACAGTATTGAATGTTATTTGTGTATGAGAGAATAGCGCTCCGTTTTAGGTTAGTATCATGCAATAGTTCTAAAGAGGAGTACAATTTACTAGCATATACGCGACTGTTCCTGCAATAATTCTGAATTTCTTATTAGGTTAAGGAAAGGTATTCATGCATATTTTATTTACAGGTTTCCCCTTAAAGGAGGCCTACCAGAACTAGAAACAGCCTCTCAGTGACTCTCAAAAAATACACTTTGTCACCATAGTGCGTCAAATGATTCTGTCAATCAAAGCCTTTTGTGACTCCCAAGTAACCAATTGCACACATTTATATTTTTTTCAGGTTGAAAGCCCCCTGGATAGAAGGTTTGTTTCTTCTTTAGTAGTCAGTCCCTGCTTCATTTCATAGTAGGGAAAAAACGAATTTCTTTTAAATCTGAGGAAACTAAAGGTCGGCATGAACTGTGCAGAAACTGTTGTTTTTTTAATCAAAAGTATGGAAATTGTTTTGCTAAAATTAATGAGCATGGGAACGCCGTTCCTATTGGGACCTGTACACTTCGACTTTTGTTTATAAATGATCCAATGGCTAGCACTGACTGTGGCTTCTGGGGGATGGAAGATGATGATGAAGAAGCTTGCAGCAGTCCCATCACCTGAAAGACTGGGTCCTGGCTGCAGGCTAGAATCACGTGGCATTGGTCTGCACACCTTGTCCCCTCTGCCCACAAACACATCCCTATGGGCTTGATGTCTGCGCCCAAGATGACCCAGTAATGGGACATGGTGATGGAGAGAACTTCATCACATACCATAACCTATGGCAGAACGCAGGATTATGTCCACAGCCAAAACAGTCACTGATTCAGAAACTGGTTTAAAATGGATGCACATGGACCTATGTTCCCACTAATACAAGCTAATGTAGCTACTTTTTAATTAATATTCTTTATTAATCTAAAACCGTATCATCTGAGCCATAAGTAAACACCTAGTACAGCAAACAAGGCAAAACAACCAGAAGAAAATGAACAGGAATTGGATCCATAGCAGTTTGGGATGGGAAGGGATGACTCTTTCTATCCAGTGCATCTTATTTATGTTAATCCTGAAGGTATGGGACTCACTGAAAAGGAAATGGGCTAAGGAGACTGATCCCAAAGTTTAGCCATCTGTTACAGTGTAGGGGTACAGATCCTTACATGTCCCCAATCTCAATGTATGTAAAGAGAGAAAAATGCGGCCCACGTGTGATTGAGTAAGAAGGAAGCACCTCTATTGTGCTAAAGTGAGAAGCACCAAGTAGAGTCTAGTGCATGGGTGCTCTCAAACATTTTCCCAGGGGCCACAAAATGTGGTCTGTGGTGTGACCGAGGGATGCACTGATTACAGCAGGGTGGCCGCCGGGCGATTTTAGGTTTGTAAGGTGGATGTAGGGGAAGCGAAGCATGTACATGTAGTGGCTGAATTGCAATGAGACACCATAAAACCTGGGATCAATCCCGACTTCCCCACTTGACCAAATCGTGTGACACTAGGCTGTTGTTTTTTTTCACTTTGCTTCCTTTTCCTTCTCTTGTGTTTGATTTAATAAACTATGATGCTGTCCATTTATAATAGCAACATATGACAACTGACTTGCCTCTTAGTTCACTATCGGCATTGTGGTCAGGGTCGGTGGAATGTTTCAAAATTCATGTTTGAAAACTATCATTTAAAAAAAAAAAAAAACTCTCAATTCAGTGATATCATTGAATGTACTGCGGTGAAAAAGTTCTGCATGTTCATGAAATACAAGTTTTTGAATTTTGAAGAGACTATCATATTTTTACACATTTATAGTAAGGTGTTTATAAAAAATGTCTTTAAAAAACAGGGGATTAACAACAAAATGGACGGACCCAGTATTGGAATCCAGAAATACAGATAACTCAATGGCATGCACAGTGATGCAAAAAGCGTTAGGTTTTTAAGAAGAACACTCACCCACCAACCTGGTTGGTGGCATGCTTCCTCATTGGGTTCCCAAATGGGTTGCCGAATGCAATTGTGAATAGTGCAATCAAACTTGCCTCTTAGTGAAAAGGAGCACACGTGGCAGACTCCTCTCCACTTTTTTAACTGTGCCCTGGGACCTCAGGAATAAAAATCGTGACAGAGAATCCTATAGGCACTTTTAATCTGCACCAAAAACTCCCCTCCCTCACACACAAAATAACCCGCTCCGCTGTAATTCAGATGTCGCAGCACAGCTGGGTTGCATTCGGCAACCCAGCTGGGAACCCAATGATGAAGCATGCCACCAACCAGGTTGGTGGGTGAGGGTTCTTCGTAAAAACCTAACTTTTTTTGCATCATTGTGCATGCCATTGAGTTATCTCTATTTCTGGATTCCAATACTGGGTCCGTCCATTTTGTTGTTAATTGATTTTATCTGGGGATAAGGACACACCCCCCTTTTTTTCCTCGCTCTCCTTTTGTTTTTTCCTTTTAAAAAAAGGGGTGCAGGATGCCTTAGTTACTTCCATTCTGAATGTTAGTGCTGAGTCTAACAGAACACCAGTGCTGCAGTTCACCAAGGGGCCACATGAAAGGGTCAGGAGGGGCGCAAGCGGCCCCCAGGCTGTACTTTGAGCATCACTGGTCTAGAGAATATTTGGCGCCTGCCTGCAGATGGAAATTCATGAGATGTGCTGATTGCAGAAAAAGACCCTCAACCTAGTCAAAGCATCTCCCCGAGCACTCCTGGAAGTGGGCTAGGGCTGAGAGTCAACAGGGCATGAAAGAAAGGGAACAGCTATGTGCTGTGCTTAGGAAAAATTGCAGTTGTTCACAAATTGCTGGTAGGAGTTTCAGGAGGTAGATAAGTTGCCTTGCTCAGCTAAATAGACCACAATCAAAGTGAAGCCACGGTGCTGGTGTAGCTCAAAGGCACCTTTCTGTCATGCAGACATCAGACCCTGAAAGGTCAATCGTTAGCCATCCTATAAGAAAATGGCACTTATCAAAAAGCAGTCGTTCAAAATGGCTGTTAACCCTTTCTCTAGCAAGGCAGCTTTGTCAGTTTGAGAAACAGTGAGGTACTCTACCATGGCAAGAATGAACATAGCGAATGCAATTAACTAATAGGTCAGTTCACAAAATTCAGAAATATAGTGGGTCGTAATCTGACCTACCTCATCAATATTCATGAGGTAGGTTGCAAATTGCAACTCACTTTGATTGGTAGCCATCACTAGGATGGTGGCCTAATGAGGACAAAGGCGACCCCTTCCTTTTTTGGGAATGGCTTTCCACCCCATTTTGGAAGTTAGTAAAAGTTCAATGTTTTGCAACCAGATTTTGGTTGCAAAACATTCGTACATACCATAACGAATCATTATTTGAAAGTGATGTCCTAAACATTCCCATTCCAAATTGAGATTTGTCATGCCAGACTAAACGCATTTTGTGATTCGGTAACCTGACAGTGACTTACAAAATGAGTTTAATACATCCCAAAAAGCCATTTAGTGGTCACAAACCCTGTGATTTACTGAACTCCTGGGTTGTGACTGTCAAATGGCTTTGTCTACTTGGGCCTTTATTCTTCTGCCCATGGTGTGCACAAGTGAAAGCAAGGATCCTTTGACTGATAATGCAAGAATTTCAGATCAGAGATCATAAGCATTGGTTGTATTTTCTGTAACTAGTTGCACACAGGGCAAAGTAACAAAAACTAAACCCATTTAACTAAAAAGAGCCCTCAATGGAAGAAAATACTGATGGTGACGGGCTCACATCAGGAAACTACTATTTTCTTCTTTTTTGAGCACTCCGTGAGAGAGCATGTGTTTTCTTGCTGATTCCCCCATGAACTTCTTCCCCCTCACACGGTGCTCCCACGGTCTCCATGTTGTCCATGTCGCATAGACACTTTGCTGGGGTTTGACTAAAGAGAAGACATTAGCTGGCTGTTTTTTTATCTCTTGAATTCCACATGTTTCATTAAAGCCCAGGCCTTGGCAAACAGTGCCAATATTTATGGCATTGAGGAAGGACTAGGCTGCTGCAAATCTGCTACCTAGGCTGTAGCAGGCTGCGGCAGAGCACCAAATGGTCAGAACATTTGTTGAGTCATGTGGGAACTACATTAGGCCTTAGCAACAATCTTCCTTTGAATTCTAACACATTCCTAGTCACAGCCTCAGACAGTCATTATGTTCCTTTAAGTACTTGAATTTAGCCATGTGTGTTAATTTCTAAGCTGGATTAAGTGCAAAAGGATTTTTTAAATTCTGCTCAGTTTTCTGTGTGAAACATATTTGAAAAATAAATCATGATGTTTAAAACAATTGAAAATATTTCATTCAGTGTTCACTTTTGAGATACCTTAAGATGTGTGTTTGTTTTTCCACTGTTTTTCCATTGGAAATGTGCACTTATTACATTTGAGTGTGAGTAATTATTTACAAGCAAGACTCTTCTGTGTCTGCTAAAGCTACAGGTACCCAGGATTACTACTAAAAAATTTCAATATTCCAAAAAAGTTGGAAATTTACTCCAACGCTTTTTAAAAGCATTGGGCTTCCAGTAAAGATGGATTTGTTTATGTTACTGCAGCCTCCATCTGTTTGGTATCAGTATGAATATTATAATTTTATTTATATAGCACTTACTAGCCCTGACCAGGTGTTGAAGCGCTTTTCAGCGAGTAGCACGCTTCTCCAGATCCCAAAATGGATTAGTGGTGGATTAGTGTAGGGAAATATAAATTGCTAATTTGAGCGGTGTACAGGTGAGTGATGTTAATAGGAAAAAGTAGGGATAGAGGGGGGAAGAGTCTAGAAGGTGTTGTTTGGGAGATCATAGTATTAAAAGGAGGTATAGAGGAGGGAAGAGTCTGGCAGGGTTTATTAGGGAGATAATAGTAAAATGAGGTTGGATTAGTTAAAGGAGGGCAGAGTCTCAAAAGTGTTAATTTGGGATATCATAGTAGTAGAATGAGGTTTGGCATGAGTCAGAGTGGAGGTAGAGGATTTTGAGAGAGTTATAGGATGAGATATAGAGTAGTGCATATGTTGCTTGTACTGTAAATAGAATTGTTGTTTTTAGTTGAGGCTTACTGGGGTGAATTGGTATTTATTTCTCTCTCATGACACAACTGCATTATCAATAGTCTTGTATCCTAAGATTTTTGGAGAATTTTTTCGATCACTGAGATAGATAACTGGATGACATTTGGGAAAAAATGAGTTTCTGGGTGGTGGCCTTTAAATGCAAATGCCTACGTACTTTCAGTTTGTAAGGGAAGTCCTATGGATCTCTTATTTTTATTTTTATTTTTTTTATTGATTTTACCCCCTTTTATTTTGGTAAGGATAAACACAATCACCTTAAGATGAAATTACAGTACCTGAAATTGGATAAATGCAGTTAACATAAGTACAACAAAAGGAATATACAGTTGAAACAAATCTCATACACATCAATGGCAGACAGATCAAAAGAAAGAAATTTGACAATTTTCGGTTCCTAATTTAATCGTGCAGCATATGATCAACCCAAATTACTCTTAAATCCATTTGGTTATGGGAGACCAGATCTTGGCTCCCATTGCTCTCTTCCTTATACCTTTGGTTTTTATAAATTGAGAATTCCATGTTATACATAGCTAATAGCCTTAAGCGCAAGGTCACAAAGGTCGGGGGGTCAGGACTAATCCAATCCTTAGTTATGCAAGGGAAGTCCTATGGATCCCTATTGACATAAAACCAGAGCTTTGTTTCTGTGGCAGTGCTCATATTTGAGAGCAGGTGTAAGTGCTGCCAAAAATTTGTTAGATGCCCCCAACTCTGTCATCACAGCTATTGCCTTTGGTGGTCAGATGCTGTATCTGGGCCACGCAGGTGTGTGAACACTGAAACAACAGTCAAAAGCGGAAATAATTCTGGGTGTTTAATAAATGGCTAACAGGTATGGATCATCCATCTTGCCAACCAGACTGTGGATGCAGAGGAGTTTTGTGGAGTGGAAGTTTGCGGAGTGCAGTAGGGTGGACTGTCATGGACTAGAGTGGAGTGTCATGAATTATAGTGGATTGTTGTGGACTAGAGTAGAGTGGTGTAGAGTGGAGTGGACTAGAGAGGCAAAGAATGGAGGGGCCTAGAGTAGAGTAGAGCGTCATAGAGTGGAGTGGCATAGAGTGTCGTAGAGTGGAGTGGCATAGAGTAGATTACAGTGGAGTGGTGTAGAGTGAAGTAGAGTGGAGTAGTGAGGCTTAAAGTGGAGTAAAGTGGAGTGGCATAGGGAGAGTTGTGTAGAGTAGAGGAAAGTTTTGTAGAGCGAAGTGGCATGGAGTCTCATAGAGTGTCATAGGTGGGAGGGGCGTAGAGTGGAGTAGAGCAACGTGGAGTGTATTGACATAGAGTGGAGTACAGTGTCATGGAGTGATGTAGAGAGGACTGTGGTGGAGTGTCATACAGTGGAGTAAAGTTACGTGGAGCGGCTTAGAGGTAATGCATGGAGTGGAGCAGAGTGGTGTAGAATAGAGTGTTGTAGAGTGGAGTGGCATAGAGTGTCATAGAGTGGCATGGTGTAGGGTAGCATACAGTGTAGTGCCATATGCTGGAAGAGTAGAGTGTCACAGAGTGGAGTGACATAGAGTGGTGTGAAGTGTCATACAGTGGTGTGGAGTGGCATAGAGGGAATTGCATGGAGTGGAGCGTTGTACAGTGGAGTAGATTGGAGTGGTATGGAGTGTCATAGAGTGGATTGGCATAGAGTGGCATACAGTGGAGTGGCATAGATTGGAGTAGAGTGTCATTGAGTAAAGTGGCATAGAGTGGAGTAGAATGTCATAGAGTGGAGTAAAGCGGTGTGGCATAGATTGGCCTGGAGTAGCATAGAGGGAACTGCGTAGAGTGGAGTATAGTGTCGTAGAGTAGAGTGTCATAGAGTGGAGGGACGTAGAGTGCTGTAGAGTGGAGAGACATAGAGTGGAGTAAAGTGCTGTAGAGCAGAGTCGCATGGAGTGGTGTACAGTGGAGTAAAGTGTTGTGGAGTGGCTCAGACTGGAGCAGAGTGGCGTAGACTGGAGTACAGTGAAGCATCATACAATGGAGTAGTGTCATAGAGTGGAGTAGAGCAGAGTATCATAGAGTGGAGTGGTGTAGAGTGGAGTGGAGTAGAGTGGCAATCAGTGTTGAGTGGAGTGTTGTAGATTGGAGTAACTTAGAGTGGAGTAGAGAGGCCTAGAGTGGGAAGTCGTGGAGTGCAAAAGAGTGGAGTAGCATGGAGTGTTGTAGAGTGGAGTGACATAGAGTGTTGTAGAGTGTCATAGAATGGAGTGGAGTAGAGTGTTGTAGAGTGGAGTGGCCTGGCATAAAGTGGAGTATGCATGGTATGTTAGCACATTCCCGTTACAGACAACACATTTTCAGTTGAAATTACCATTACATTTGCCCACATTGTTTTACTGATAAAACTATACAGCGCACAAATAATAATGTGTAGAAATAGCATCATATAGTATATTGATTTATTTTGATTGTAATAAAATATTTGTTTCCACCATACATCAGAATTACAAACAAATGTGCTTCATTTGTGCTCTTCTAATTCTGATATATTCTGAATTATTTGCACAGTTCATTTATAGACAATTAAATTTTGCTGTGTGCTGGAAAAAACCTTTCCTTTCACACTCTGTGATTATCAGATAAATCCTTTCACTTTGAAGACACAAAAAGAAAAGTAAGCACCAAGCTCCTTCAGAAGACAAAGACTGAGATTTGACCTCTGTCTTTCAATGCGCAGCAATGACAAGATAAGAGCAAAATTTAAAGGCCTACTTATGGAAAGCAAGAACTCATGAAAGAATACAGTAAATAGGCTATGCTCCACAGAGGGATAAATACATGCTGGACATCCTAAAACAAATAAAGCCAGCAGATAGAAAGCAAGTAAATGTTACAAGCCACAACGCCATTGGTAAGCAGTGGGCGACATGCATTCCCAGGGAAGCTTTCAGAATGTCCCAAGATGCAACAAGACACCTGTGCTGTCTGATAGGCTTCGTCCTAAAAAGGGCTGTAGATAGTGTCTCGTTTTATACATTTAAAAAAGGAACTGCAAGGTGGGTGGGTAAATGGAGGAGCAGATTGAGGGAAGCAATTCGGAGTGAGCGGGATGCAAAGGGGGAGGGGTCACCACACAAACAGCATTACAGGGGGCTAGGGGAGCAGCACAGAAGAGGAGCAGCAACACAGATGGGTTGGGAAGGCAGCAGGGAAGTATACAGGAGAGCAGCCATGAGGGAGACAGCAAACACACAGGGGGGTAGGGATGCTTTTCTTTGGTGGAGGAGAAGGAGAGACACACAAGAGGGGGAAAGATCTGGAAAATACATGCACTGTGATGTAGTGCTTAACCAGTCAGAAAAAAAAGTAGTTCACAAAAAACGAACAGTGGAAGGATACAAATAAATAAGCCATTTCATAGGTAAGGGACAAACACCAAATGGACAAGGTAAGCCATTGAATAAGAAGCAAGCGAATGAGAGTTACAATAAAGCCAACCAATAAAACGCATTGTGCAGGGATTAAGCCCACTGTAAGCTCTTGGTAAGCTCAATAGAGGATATGTCCATGTTTTGTGCGATGTCCCTCCAGATGATTGCCTTAACTGTTGTTGTTGGCTGTAGGACCCTGGTACTTTACCCCAGCTAACCAGTGGTAAAGTGCCTCTGCTCCTCCTTTCAACATTGCAAAATTGGTGTTCTCCTAATTGGCATATTTAACTGAAATATAAGTGTCCCTAGTGTATGGTAAAAGTGTTCCCAGGGCCTGTAAGTTAAATGATACTAGTGGACTTCAGCACCTATCATCCACAATAGGAACAGTGTAAACATGACCTCAGGCCTACCACTGTAGCCTGGCTGTGGCAGTATAAACGCTACAATTTGACCTGTCAAATATAAACCCTTTTGACAGGTCAAAACCTTCCTTTTAAATATTAATAAGTCACCGCTGTGACTCCCCTTCACAAAACTCCTCTACAGTCTGCTCTACGACACTTTATTTTGTACCCTTTTGGCATGGTGTGCAGCATTGCCGAAAGGCGTTTGGAATAAAAATGTACGCTAAACCAATTATTTTAAGTGGTGAATAACAAAGCAGGCACTTTCCCCAGATGCCCACTTCCCCCAGATGCCGTTTGAACACTAAAAGTGTGTCCAGGCCATCCATCACCAAAGTTGGGAAAAGCCCCGGGCCCTGGTCAGGTGCCCACAGATGTGTTTAAAAGGAACCTAGACGTGTGGCTGGGCCTTCTGACAGTTGCCTTTAATGCTATCTTACTGGAAGGCGTGGTACCCGATTCATGGAAGACATCCATAATAGTCCCTATTCATAAAAAAGGTCCTAGGGACGACCCTTCTAACTACCGCTAAATTTCATTATTGGGCGGAGTTCATAAAAATCTTTGGCAAGCAGTTGTTGGCCGGTCTGGAGACGTGGTGGTGAACAATGGCATAATGTCACACTTGCGAAGCCAGCTTCCGCAGGGGCCAGAGCACGATCGATCAAGTCTTGAGTCTGCATATGATGTGTTTGAAGTACGTCACGCTACGGAAATCGCCACTCTTCCTGGTTTTCATTGACCTAAAGACCGCTTGCGACAGTGTGGATCAGACTACACTATGGCAGATCTTGGAGGACCGTGCTGTCCCCAAGTACCGACTGAACCTGCTCATTAGTCTCCATACCGGAAATACAGCGGCTGCAAAATATGGCCTCAAAGGCAAGTGCACGACCGTATTTGGAATACACACAGGCAGAGGTATGTGCTGGAGCCAGCCCTATTAAATATCTGTTTTAACGATGTAGGGAAGACACTTATCGACCTTGCCCAGTATGTACCCAAGCTGGGGAGCGATCAATTTCTGATCTTTATGTTCGCAGATGATGCAGTCATTCTAGCACGCACTGAACTGTCTATTGGAAGGATTTGAACTTTTTTGTTAATCCCGTAAAATTGCTGAGTTAATGTTTCCTTTGTGCGCTTCTTGCAGAACCAGAGATATTCGAACCACAGGCTAGAAGAAAAATCCATTCCAGGTCCAAATAAGAGCTCTTTATAACATATGTGCCTTGTCTTAATCCCATGTCCCTGGTCTCCTTCGGCCGGCCTTATACTAGCCTCCTCAGAGCACAAGGTGGGCGGGATAGAGCAGCATTGGAGTCCTGACACCCTCACAGAGGAAGCGTGAGTCTGATACCTAGCGTATAAGCTCAGAGCAGGAGTGTCTCAGTCACCTTAGGATGCGGGGTGGATTGGTTGTACAAGATGACAGCGACACAGTTGAAGAGTTTAGGACATATAATGAAATACTACACTGTAGAGAGCTGATGGAAATGGGAGACATCCGATCCTACATAAAGGACGCCCATTTGCCCAAAATCTCATTGACCCTACAGGAAACCCTGGAAGATCCCATAAAACTGGAAGAAATTCCGAGCCACAGTCAGGCTAAAGAGCCATAAAGCTCAAGTACTGAATAGTTACTTCACCGTCTGCTACAAGGCTTTTGAGGAACTCCTTGCTTTGAAGGTGGCCGTCACCATCCATCTGTGTGACGCCTGAAGTCTGTGTGAAGTCTCTGTTACAGCAGGTCTAAGACGGGCAGGTGCAGCTACATATATTGTATTCAAATAGATCTTGATTTGCACTTCAGTAAGTTGTTACTTTTTAACAGTATTTTTTATTTGATAGTACCTTGCTTTTCTGCCAAAGCATCTTTTTACATCAGGAGGATCCCAATATCCATTACAATAGTAACTCTAACTCAGTGAAAGGAATTCTCCTACTGAACAAGTCTATTCCTCATCTTCCTCAAGCATCTTTGGTTGCTCCAATATGAAGGAGCCTTCACAATTGGTTCATTAACTTTTGCTCCTTCGCTGTTAGATACATTTTTATGTAGAACAAAGTGGATTGGTCCACTTTTCTGCCTTCAGAGTCAGGAATCTAGCAATCTCTCCTTATATGTTATCAAACAACAGACCCTTAGTGTCCTGAGCAGAGATGGCCCAGGGTTACTGCCATCTTTTCTCTGAAAGAGCGCTGTTGTCGCTACTCCCTAAAGCCTCATCCAGACAGTCTGGCCAGCCGTGCATTCTCTCCATACACTTTAGCTCTGCGTAGTTCCCACACACAGAGGCAAGATGTCTGCGGCCTACAACCCACAGTGCCGGACTACTCAGTTCACATAGAACATAAGAGGAAGGCTCTGGAGAGGTTGGAAATGGGCAATTGTTGCGGGACATGTGTCTTTAAAGCTTGAAGAAGAGAACTTCAGTCAAAATACTGGAGCCTCTTAAAGGTGCCTCTGTGCACGATGGATTCACACATTTTCTCTAACCACAACAGGCGCTCCCCGTCTTGGAAGGAGGTGGTGAATGCCTTCCACACACAGTCTCACAGAACACAGTCCCGGGCAAGTAGATGCTTATGATAGATTTATAAAGAACTAGGTGAGACCTCTTGAGACATAATGTTCAAGAGCCTATTGCTATACAAGAGAATTTACTATACGTGTTCACTCTTTAGTGTATGAACTACCAACCACCTCATATCAGAGGTTTTATAGAATTACTGTGGTGACCGGAAAAGGTGTCCTCGTAGTCTAACTTACATATATTTTCTTAGAGATTTATATCACTAGCTTCCCTATAATTATTTGCTTAACAAATCCTCCTACTTGCTAATTATTTCACCTTAACTACATTTAGAGTGACCCCTTCTCCTTTAATATGACGTTTCTGAAGACTAAATACATTTACCACTTTTTCAGATACCAAGCTCCTCCTCCTCTTACACCTTTTTGTTGCCTTGACCAATGTCTTCTAAAATGTGTCTTTAATATGTTAAGCTTTTGTTGCTACTATCCTGAAACACTGTATTCTAAATATGGTCTTGTCAATCCCCTGCCTGAAGGATTTGTTACTTTTAAAACTGGCACACACAACAGCTGGAGCAATACTTCATGGCCACTGATCTCTGTAGTTTTTGCTGCTCTGACCTCATGATCCCGCCTTTTTGAAAGTTGTCAACCATCTTCCTGCAGAAAAGAGGATCTCGTGTAAGGCGCTTGTTTAGACACAAATGCCAGTAGGCAGTAACCCCTCAATCTCCTTCATTTATACTCAAGTCTTCTCTGAAACTACTGATCACTCTGCACTTCTACATTGACTTTTCCAAGCTCTACAAGATCTCTTCAAACAGAATAGCATCCCCAACATGTGCTCTTGAAACCCCTCACTATCAACTTTGCATTTAGAGACCTCAGAATGCAGCTGACCGACAGCTTGTTTAACCTACTCATTCGGGCTCACAACACACCAGCGTTTATACCCTTATGCTAGCTGCAAGCCTGCGGCGAGATGTATTATTACCTGAAAAACAAGGGGGCATATTCACATGGAAATGGCGAAGCGTGGTGTTAAGCAAACATTGCTAACACCGCTCTCTGCCATTCTGAAAACTTAGGGATGAGCCGTATTCACAGGAATGCGGCGCACAACTGCATTTTTCCTAGCTTTGGCACTAAATCGAGCTTCCTAGCGCACCCTTGCACCATAGTCCCTGTGTTGGGGGGGGGGAATGATTGCTTATATGCAGGAAGAGATCCCTTCCTGCACAGAATGACGAATTGTAACTTCTGTGTGTGCTGCATTGTGCAGCACACATAGAAGTTGTAGATCGTCATTTTTTAAATGATTCTTCATGTGTAGGAAGGGACACCTTCCTGTTACATAAACAATAATTCATTTGGATTTGCTGTTTCAACAGCAAAAACTAGGAGAAAGTGAGCATTTCTCCTCGTTTCGACTAAGGCCTAGTTTTCCCTGGCCTTCATTTTGGCGCTGCCTCCTATTTATGCCACCCTTGAAAATATGCGACAGCATCAAAATCAAAGGGTGTTGCGGTGGAAAGCCCACCGCAACACCCATTACACACCCTTTTCACGCCAAGTGTTGTGTGAAAGGGGGCCTTATTTACAAGGCGGCGTTAAGTCACGTTAAATGACTTAACGGTGCCTTGTAAATAAGGCGATAGGTTTATCGCTACAGGAACGTCATAAAAAGTGAATTTTCTGTGGCAATAGGGGCTTGTAAATACGCCCCGATGTTCATTGCACACTGAAGAGTCTGCGGAATTAGACAGTTCTTCTTTCAATCTAAACTCAGCACCTATCACCAAAGAAGACCTATATGCTCTCGCTTTACCCTTCTTTTAACCATCCCTCCTTTCAAAAGATTGCTAACCCGCAGAAGCTATTTCTCTGTCGAGACTGAAAGTCTGAAACTCAAGCCCTTCAGGATTAAGAAGACATGACAGCCACCTATAATGCAACAACACAAGCCCTCTTTGTTTTGCATCTCAATAAAATTGCCAGCCATTTTGCAAATATTATCTTTATTTTCACAGCATAAATGATGTACCATCTATGTACTATTTGTTAAGTGCTCTGAGGACAAACTATATAAATTAAACAATAAAACAAGGCTGTTGATCCAACAATATGTTGAGTTAAGTATGGAAGCAGTTTGGGAATAATTTGACTTTTGGTCCACAAGGCCAACAGCGGTACAGAACTGTGGGTCCTCTATACATACTGGGCTATTTAGTCATATCAGCAATAAGGCTTCCGTATTTGTAAAATGAGGTTCACAGATGCCTCCATGTCAGTCAGGACACCAGGTTCCAGGCCAGGTTGCTTGTGAAATGACCACTCTAATCTAGAACTTTAGTCATTCTCTTTCAACTGAGACAAGCCAGAACTACAAACACCAGAAAACACCAAGCTAGTATATTCTTACTCAGGATTAGGACATGGTGGCCCCTGTCACAGGGATCATCTAGTAATACTACTGTGTTGTTACTTGGTACCGTGCACTGTAATGTGTTTTTAGTTGGTACTGATGCTACCACTAAGATTAGAGTGATCGATCTCACCGTTGCCCCGTACAAATTAACACTCCGAGAACCTAGAGCTATAAATCTGTATGGAAGCAGGCTTCATGTGCATTCTATCTTTGGCCTTTCTGCAGATACTGAGTACAAACTTGAGCCAATGCTGGCATGATACTTAGGCGCAATATGCCCTAATTTTTCCTTGCCACCTCATGCCCATTTTAGAGGGGATGTATTGTACCACCTGGTCAGGCCCTCTCCTAGCTTATCCCTAGAAAGGTGACTTTTTGAGACTCCTTCTCCTAGCATGCCGTTTTTAATTCAATCCTGTACAAGTATGGAAACATTGAGATGCTTAAAACAAAATGTTCTTAAATAAATTCTACAAATCAATCTTGGTTACAATTATTTACCTGCATTTTAAAAGGCAGGCGGATCTTTTGTGAGGCACATGACTGCAGTACATGTGTGAATCAACGAATGCATGCATTAATATATGTTTATAGCATCTAAAAACAAATGGAGGAGATTCATAGTATCATCAGTTCATACATTAAAGAAAACAAGGCAAGGCGGATACAAATATTTCCCCTAGATAATACTGCTTGCAATGGGAGTGGAGATTAGTCTTAGAACTCCATCGATCCTGGAAAGCCCAGAGCCTGCCTCTACTTGTATCTGAGTGCCTAATTGAAACAGAGTCCTCATCCTAGGGTGACTACCTCACTCCATGACATTCCAAACACAGTTTCCGGTATAGCACTTTTGTGTGTCAACCTAATGCATTCTGGATGTGGTAGGCTTGTTTTTCTTCAATTACATAAAGTAGACTAACACCTGATAGCAAGGAATTGTAGCTGGAAGGTTCAGAACTTGAAACTGGGTTTGGAAGGGCTCAAATGACCAAAGACAAATCTGACACTTCTTTTATCAGTTAAATAACTCTACTGTGTAGTAAAGTACTTGTTTTATTAAATGAGAAGGCAGTCACTTCAGAAGAGTGAAATGCAATCTTTGCAGTGACAGCTTTTCCATGACTCCTGTCCCTGATACATTTTCGAAAAGCCCAGACTATGAATACACCAGATAATCGTTAGGGACTCTAATACCATTTATCAGGAACTCTGCAGCCCTTAGAATCCAAGCAGGCGGCTGAGGCGTCAGAGCATCGCAGTTACCCCAATACCTGATGGCCAGCACGGCTGGTCAGCCCCTGTAGCTGGTGCAGCTCCTCCTTAGTCTGCATTCACTGGCCTTATGGTAACAGCCAATTGCTCCATTTGGAAGCAGCCATTTTACAGCTCTTGCTAGAAGCCATTTTACAGCTCTTACTAGAAGCCATTTTGAAGCTTCTACTAGCGACTGAGAGATCAGTCACACCCCTTACTATGTTCATGAAATGCACTCATAAGACACTTTTTATTGGGTCTCCAATCTGTAGCATGAAGGATCATCAACAGCATTTTAAGAAGACCATCACTTTTCAGCGTGGTAGTTAAGAAATAAGTTAGTTGTTCCCTTCATTTTATTTCGCCACACTTGTTGGGACTGACATGATAATAGGACCGGTTTATTCACTGCAGAAAAGAAAAATATTATGACAAGCTAGTTTTATATGAAGTTTTTAAGAGAAACAAACATATTGCTTTCTTTTTTAATTCTGAGAACTAATAGTGCAAGTATAGAGTGTAAATAAATAATATAAAAAAAGATATCTTATTTATAATTCAAGAATGTTTTACTAACTCCATGGTATTTTCCAAAGCTTTTCTCTGGGCGTGTGTGCTGCTCTTGGCCGTTCAGGAATACGTCACACTTATGTATGGTGTACAACATAACTACTGACCAAAATGCATAGTGGCTTGAGAATACATGTTTTTAAGCCAAGATCTGGATGCAATTGTGACGTAGCAGATACACAGCAAAATACATTTTACAAGGTCGACAATGCAAGAGCAGTCCAGCGTGAGATAAAAGGCCCAGACACACACCTGCAAGTCAAGATGGCTGACTATAGTTTCCTTGCATTGTGTGTGTGTGTTTTGAATGTATGCCTTCTAAGGAGTGGTGAGACAGAGGTTTCCATGCAAAAGACTGTTATTGAACAAGTACTGAGGCAGTACTGAGGCAGTATGCAGTGAAACTATAGCTGCTCATACGGGCCTTGTTACACTCTGTTATAGTGCTGCTGCTCAGCCTGAGTGCCTGGGAGAGAGAATGTTGTTGAATGGAATGTTCGTGTGTGTGAGTGTCCGCTATGTAACTCCTTACCTTATTAAACCTACTGCTTGAGCTTTTGTACTTGTGTCACTGTTTCTCTTTAATTTTGTATTATGCTTCTTTTAATTGTCATCTTTTGTTTATCTTGCAATGTGTATAATGCCTTTGTGCATTCTTTCTTTTACATTGCAAAGAAAGGGGATGTGTTATACTGCTGCTGCTAAGCCTGAGTGCCTGGGAGAGAGATTGTGGTTGAATGGAATGTTTGTGTGTGTGAGTGTCAGTTGGAGATGGGCTGAGCAGCAGTGAGGCTGCTCCTGGTGGGGCTCTCCGCTATGTAACTCCTTACCTTAATCAACCTACATGGAAAACTACCTGGATTGAACCATCTTCATTTTACTACACACTCCTCTGAGGAGCTTGAAACTGAGTGAAATAAGTATCAGGGGTGACACTGAAGAAGAAATGAAGAAATGTATTACCAGGTGAAAAACTATGATGGCCAGTGAGCCCTGACTATATGGGACATGCGTCCAAGGTCTGGATGCAATTCTGATGCATACATACTAACTATAAAATATATACCTCCAAGGTGGACAAACAGGAAGGAGCAACCGAAATCAATAAATAAATTTAAGGTAATATGGCTGCTTTAATGCAAGGCACCCACAAAATATGTATTTGTGAGTCACAGAAACACCTTCGTGACTCAGGCCCTTGATTTCACTTTGTATACATGATTCTTAACAAAATTCGAACCTGAAGGACATAACTCTGACAAACCTTATCCGAGGAATTCGTTTGGCCAAACTTTAGATGAACATAGCCAATCTCCTTCAAATTCAATAATTTTCCACTTCTTACGTCATGGTGGAGGACCCTAGTCCAACAGCTAGGAGGGCTTTTTTCTCTGATTCCTGTCTCCCTCTTTGCGCTTCCTTTTTCCTCCTACTTTAGGCGTCATTTTGTTGTTCATTTACATGGTGACTGACCCATGCCCTCGAACCACTCTTCAGCCTATTTCCTCACCTTATTCTCTCCTCCTAGTCCCTAACCCACCTATTTAGTTTCATTTTCTGCACTGCTCCGTCTTTTACTGTCTCTGTAATTTACTGTAATTTATTTTACCTCTCCATACCCCTTATCTCTTCTCTGCTACCCTCTTACTTCTACATATTGCCTCCTTTCTCCTGTCCAGACTGGCCTTCCCCATCATTGCTAGATTGCTTATGTTAAGGCAAACATAGAAAACAGATTTTTCTTCAAGGGTTTTCCTGCATCCCTTCATATTTTTTCCATTAGACTTTCATTTCATGTTTCCTTTGGAACTAAGAAAGGTTTTGGGCCTATTGTTAATACCAAACTTGGAATTCAATACAAAATCCATTTATTTTTGCTATATTATAGATCTATTTTTATTTCCTAAAATGGAACTGGTCATTTTGAAAGTTTGACAAGTTGGAGATTTGTCAGTCTGGGTCTCTTTGACTTGGAAATTTGTAAAGATGACATACTTCCCTTGTAGGTTGTTTTAGATGTCATGCCCAGCTGCAGAATCCTATGCCATGTGGTGCCTCTTTCCAAGTAAACTCCCTAAAGTGAACGGCCAATCTGGGACAATCTCTTGCGTCCTGGATAGGGTTTTGTTTGTAGATTAAGATGTGTATTTACAAATTTACACCATTACTGAACCTGTGCCTCTCGCGATAAGCAGGATTAGGTGCTCCTAAAAGGTGAGAGACTACAGAATGCTTGATACGGTTAATGCATGTTGAGATAATACCTGCTCCAGGGACATCAAGCACAGGTGTGCAGCCCCCAAAAGCCTCAAGACTGCCTCTGTGGGATTTGCCAAGTCACTAGCAGTCTTTCATTGCTAAAGTACGCGACAGATCTCCCTCTCGCTCTTCCCACTCTGACACGGAGGTGAGCAGAGAGGGTTCATAACAGGAGGGGATCCTGGCACTACCCGCACCAGCACAGGCTTGCTTGAGTCGCTTCATTGACATTTTACTGGTGGTGGAGTACCTTCAACAATCGCCCTGGTGTAAATTCCGGGCGACGGTATACGAGGTACAGTTGCAGCAACCTTATGGAACTGGTTATTGGATCCTAATCATGTCTATTGGTTCAGCTGGTATAGTTTTAAGCAACAAAATGAATCTAGTTGAACTGGCCACGCCTGGGCAGCTCACAGGTAGAAGATCCTGCACTTTGGTCTGGTTTATTGTGATCCCTTCTGCATTTAAACTGAGCAATTTCTTGTGTTTTTTGCACAACGTTTTACCACTGTGTAAACATGCGCTATGCCGGCCTCATGCATCTAGTTGGACAATGGTTAAAGTGCCATTCAATTTTTAGACCCACACCATGGGCCAATTCACAAAGACATGTAGGAGTACATGAAAGGGTATTCCTTTAGTACTCTTTTACATACTCTTGCATGTGAACTAGCCCAAACATTTGAAATACGAATCAAATGTACGAATCGGGTCATATTCATATACAATTAACACAACTAGACATGACTGTGTACTTTTACTAATAGGGATTTGGATGTTTCGGGCTGATTCACAAAGGCATGTAGGACTGCTTCCTGTACTCATAAATGCTTCTCAGAACTGGCTGCTATATGTGCAAAGTTTCAAGTAAGTGCCTCCAGATTTAGTTTATCGTTAGTTTATCATTCGCAGTACAGTGCGGCTACCGATCAGCAGGCCTTTTTCCACAGTGCTGCGCTGTTTTCAACAAGGCAACAGGGTGTAGATAAAACAAAATAACAATTGGTTACTTCAAAGTCCTTTTTTAACTGGCTTCATCTGAGCTGTGTATTTTAATTTGAACGGTGCTCTTATAAATCTTTCCTACTCAGTCGCTCCGTAATCTTGTAGCGCAGGTAAAATGCAGTTGCCATGCTGAGCAGGACGAGTACAAAAAATAAGGTGCAGTCAACGTAGGTGGAGGCCTCGGTGTGCCTCGCTAGGAAAGACTCTTGCCTGTGTTGGTAATCCAGGAGCACGGCCTCCAGTTGTGAAAGGGTGCAGAGTCCTAGGAACACATGGAAGATCTGATGGCCATGCCCTACAATGTCACAGGCGCCCGGGAAGAACTTCTCGGGCACAGGGCAGGAAAAAAAATATGCCCCAATGAGAAAGAATATGATCTGCAGTATGTGGTACTGCAAGGCTTCTTCTGTGCAACCAACCTGCTGGCAGCTAATGAAACGATGGATCACAGGGCTAATGTCGAGTATGTAAGCCACGCCAGCAGGCGTCACCTGGCATAACTTCCTCATAACAGGATAAGGGCGCTGGTACCGATATTTGGCGTAGCAGCAACCGACACAGGACAGCCAACCAAGGAGGGCAGCCCCAGGTAGAAAGAAAAAAGCAACCTTTTCATACCAGAGTTGGTCAACGCTGTAGTAGAAGTGGACCAAGGCGCTCCCATATTGGTAAGCGCTAACACCGACATAGTCCAAAAAGTAGAATGTGTAGTGTGCCAGTTCTGACTTGGATTGCAGCAGGTGAGCTAAGGTGCTGCAGGTGAGGTAGGTGAGAGCAGCCAGGACATATATAAACAGTGGCAATGATATAAATCCCCACGTAAACGCCTCCGATCCCAGAAAGATTTTAAACCTCAGAAGAACGGTGAACGCTGCTACCAAATGGGTCCAGACATTGACAGACTCGTTGTGCTTCTGAAAGAGACTGAAGAAGTAGTAACGCCACTCCTGGTCCACTGGGCGGTAGCCTGTCTCAATATACGGTTCCCGGAGAAGGCGGGGCACGTCCTTTTCTTTGACAGTGGAGGGCATCTTGGGAAGGCCATCTTCCAACAGCTGGGGGATGCGACGCAGCTGCTGGCCACTGATGGACAAAGTGCTGATTCTTTCAAGAATGGCAGTCGTCATAGTGCCTACGAGGCATAGGCAGTGCAATCCTAAGACCGTGAAGGCAAGCCTGTGGTAAAAGGAAGAGAAAATAAATTAAAAGTTTGCAACTTTTGAGGTGACATTCAAACTTAGGAAAAAAGTTGAATCCTCATGAAGTCTTATGTACAAGGGCTAAAATAGTTTACATTTTTCTTTACAAGGACCTATATTATGGAGACTCTGCGGATCTCACTACTGAGCACATGATATAAGGGATACAGTACTGTCTGCAATACATTACAAGGATATTGCAAGCCATTGGAAGAGTTCCATCTCCATACAGAGGAATGAGGCCAAAGAATGAGTTACTTCATAAGGTATTGGAACTCAGTGGGTTGTAGTCCTTCCTATGACCTTTGTATGTGTTCCCAATCACGACATTGCATTTACGCTTATTCACAGTACTTAAATAAGTCTCCTGTAATTTGTCGGACCCAATAAATGAAAATAACAAAAAATTATGTGAAATGCCTAAATGAATATTAATTTCTGGCAATCAGTGCTTTATATTTCATTGTTTTTGCTCTCTATGTGATTACAAACAGAAACCATAATTAAATTATTCTTGACCCTGCTCCACTCTTCCAACTCCCTCCTCCACCCCCTAAAGGGCAACGTACCCCTTCAGAGAGGTGGTGCCACACCACGGCCTTGATCCTACTCGCCTTCTCCTCTTCCTTCGATACAGTCTCCCACCACACACTCACCACCAGACTCTTCGACGCAGGCATATGGGGAAACGGCCGCGAATGGCTCCGCTGCTTCCTCACCGGCAGGACCCAGAGAATCAGACTGCCATCCTTCCTCTCCGAACCCACATCAACTGCTTAGTGCCTCAGGGATCATCACTCAGCCCTACACTCTTTAACATCTACATGGCCCCCCTCGACGCCATTGTCAAACAGCATGGACTCAACATAGTCTCCTATGCCGACTACACCCAACTCATCCTCTCCCTCACCAAGGACCCCATCACCACCAGGCTAAGCTTTGAAGAAGGGATCAAGGACGTCGCAACCTGGATGAGCAACAGCTGCCTGAAGCTCAACTGAGAGAAGATAGAGGTTCTCGTCCTTGGACCTGCCCCCACCGCCTGGGACACTATCCGGTGGCTCACCGCTGTTGGCAGCAAACCCACCGCCACCCAACACGCCTGGAACCTCAGCATCGTACTCGAATCCTCCCTCTCCATGACCTGACAAGTCAAAGCCGTCGCCTCCACCTGCTTCAACATCCCCCACATCCTTCACAAGACCTTCAAATGGATTCCCCCCGAATCAAGAAAAACCGTCACCCATGCACTCATAACCAGAAGACTAGACTACGAAAACGCCCACTATGCCGGAATCAACAAGTCGCTGCTCTGCAAATTCAGACCATTCAGAACACCGCAGCCAGACTCGTCCTCGGCGTCCCCCGACGGGAACACATCATCCAACATCTGCGAGACCTCCACGGGCTCCACGTTGAGAAAAGAGTAACCTTCAAACTACTCACCCATACCTACAAATGCCTCCACAACACTGGACCACAATACCTCAATGATAGAATCTCCTTCCACGCACCCAGGAGAAACCTCCGATCCACTGAACTCGCCCTCGCTGAAACTCCAGAACGGGTGGAAGGGCGTTCTTCTACATCGTGGCCAAGAACTGGAATGAGCTCCCGATGAACATCAGAGGCCCCCCCTCTCTGAGCGTCCCTGAAGACACTCAAGACCTGGCTCTTTGACTGAACGGAGCTGCTCATCCCCCCCCCAGCACCTAGAGACCCTCACGGGTGAGTAGCGTGCATACAATTCCCTGATTGATTGATTAACTTCACCAAACATACTTCAGACACTGACAAATAACTACCATTCAGTCTGATAACAGTACAGCCTGCTATCATAGTGTCTGGAAGTCAATAGTTAGTAGTGCTACAGGAGCATAATAACTTAACTACCACCCGTTAACTTTGTGGTAGAGCTGCCCGCACATCGGTGGGAAAGGATGTAGGCATGACGTGGTATCCTCCGGAGCTCTCCTTCTGTCTGGCCACTTGTGTCAATATACCTTTCTGCCTCGCAAAATCTAGGACATTTGCTCACACCTTCAAGTCAACTACTGGTTTACCACTTCAGAATAAAGATCCATTGATTTTCCTTTACTCTCTTAAACCTGTCCTATGTTTATGGTACCTATACAAAGGCATCCTCTTTACCATATTCACAATGTACTATTTCCCCTCAGTTCTGAGCCTGTAGAGGGCATTCACCTGAAACTGCAAAAATATCAGTATACAACTTCCTAGCTGAAGATCACCATCTCAATTTGTCTTCCATATTTTTGTTCTTTTAGATTCCATAATCTTAATTCTTTATCTACCTCTGGTCTTTGCTAATATCTTTCTCATTCTTTTTAAGTTTCTTGAAAGTTTCTCTTTCCCCTCATTGTCACCAGCAGAGAGGAACCACGAGGAGAGAGAGGTAAGGGGGATTGTGCTTGGGGTGCGGGTTATTTTTTGGGGGTTTAGGGTAGTGTCGAAGTAGTGTTGTAAGTGTTTGTGTAGTGTAGGGTTGTGTTTTAGGATTTAGGGTAGTGTCGGGGGGTCGTGCAGGGTAGTGTTAGAGTGTAGGGGCCGGACTGGGGGTCGTGCAGGGGCAGTGTTTCACGGTTTAGGGTAGTGTTGTGGTGTTTGTGTAGTGTAGGGTAGTGTTTTGGGGTTTAGGGCAGTGTTGGGTGGTCGTGCAGGGTAATGCTAGAGTGTAGGGTCTGTACTGGGGGTAGGGGAAGGGTCGTGCTGGGGGTAGTGTTTTAGGGTTTAAGGTAGTGTTTTGGTGTTTGTGTAGGGTAGTGTTTTTGGGTTTAAGGTAGTGTCGGGGGGTCGTGCAGGGTAGTATTAGAGTGTAGGGGCCAGACTGGGGGTCGTGCGGGGGGTAGTGTTTTAGGGTTTAGGGCAGTGTTGTGGTGTTTGTGTAGTGTAGGGTAGTGTTTTAGGGTTTAGGGTAGTGTTGGGGAGGTCGTGCAGGGTAGTGTTAGAGTGTAGGGACCGGACTGGGAGGCTTGTGCAGGGGGTAGTGTTTTAGGGTTTAGGGTAGTGTTGTGGTGTTTGTGTAGTGTAGGGTAGTGTTTTAGGATTTAGGGTAGTGTTGGGGGGTCGTGCAGGGTAGTGTTAGAGTGTAGAGACCGGACTGGGGGTATGGGGAGTATCATGCCGGGGGTAGTGTCTTAGGGTTTAGGGTAGTGTTTTGGTGTTTGTGTAGTGTAGGGTAGTGTTTTGGGGTTTAGGGTAGTGTCGGTGGGGTCGTGCAGGGTAGTGTTGAGTGTAGGGACCGGACTGAGGGTAGGGGGAGGGTCGTGCTGGGGGTAGTGTTTTAGGGTTTAGGATAGTGTTGTGGTGTTTATGTAGTGTAGGGTAGTGTTTTAGAATTTAGGGTAGTGTCGGGGGGTCATGCAGGGTAGTGTAGTGTTATGGTAGGGAGAGTACTGGGGGTCGGGAGGGTCATGAAGTGGTCCTACATAAGGGTTTAGGGTAGGGTAGGGTGGAGTCACTTAGCTTGCAAACGTTTACCATGAGTATACCTTTACCACGCATGCCTTTGCGTTGAAATGGCATAGTCGTGGTCAAATTTTGCATTGTAATGGTACTCGTAATTGACATCACATAGTAATACCCGCGTTGTAATAGCATGCGTGGTATTGCTATGCGCTGTAATGAGTCATATTCATTATAGTACACTATTATAGTCTATTAAATCAAACACAACAGGTGTTTGTACAACTAGTATTCTGAGCTCACATATTTGTAAGTGCTATCATACATAATAATGAAGAATAAGGAGTTTTTGGTAAATGACAGAACCCCTATCAGAGGGCCAAGGGGACACTGAGCCTAACCGTGATGGTTGAGGCTCTTTACTCCTGATGTTACCAGGGCCCGGCCTTCTATGGGTCCTGAGCAACTGGGCCAAGTACCCCTTCTGCTCTTGACTCTCTTTGGTAGCTGTGGTAGAGCAGTCAAGGCTCCCTCTGGGTGATGTAGATTCAGATCAGTGAACACAACTCATAACTCAAAGTGCAAACCGTGCACACAGTAAATCAATGATCAGTTCAGTACTCACAACTCACATTTAAAAAAACAAAGAAGTATGCAGAGGCATACGACATTCAGAAGCAATACCACAATCCCCCTCGAGGTCGGGCAGGAAATGCAAACTATTAGGACATTCTCAAGAATTCTCTCGGAATTAGTCAAAAGTGTCTATGGTGCTGCAACACTGTTCCACAGCAAGTACCCTAGGGCCTCATAGGCCCGGTTTCAGTCGTACCCACTCAGGCGGTATGACAGTGTTTAGTGGTGCAGCCAGTGCCCTCTCCTCAGGTCCTCTCAAGTCCGGATCCGGTACGATCGAAGACAGGCCGCTCGTGAGGGACACAGCAGCACCCCGCGACACAAGGTCTTCCTGTTGAGCTGCGCTGACGGTCCAATTTCAGTGATCAGAGGAGCTCCCACTTGGTGGACTCAAAAGGCAAGTGATGCTGGTGTGATCTGCTATCTCCCTAACAGAGTTCCAACGAGGGTGTGACATCCTCGGTGGCATCTCGGTGAACCTTGGGGTCTGCGCCAGGGGCAGATTACAACGTGCGGGCTCGAGCTGCTGGTTACAGCAGTACTCCTTTGGTTCAGGCAATGCCCAGAACCCTAGGCCAAAGTGGTACCGGTAGCCCCTCCCAGTTACTTTGATAATCACATTATGGGCACCAACTCTCCTTATGCCATTGCCCTCACTATGGCAGCCAGTCCTGTCATACGAGGTTGAAAATCTCGACAATCACAAGTCCTGTGCATCTGGCTCAAACTCAGTTCACTGGTGCCCTCCTCTAGTGTACGGGTTTACCGTGGCAATGCAGCTTGGTGCTTTCCGCCCAGCACTTCTGATACAGCTCAATCGATGCACAGCCTGACACCTCGCTCAGGGAATCCTTGTGCGGGGCTCCCCGCTGAGCCTTGCTCCATCCAACGCTCTTCTCTCCCTCACAGTGCACACTGGTCTTTGTAAACAGGCAGTGCTACATGCTCTAAGGCAGGTGATCTTGGTGCCCTGGGTGATGTCTACTCATCCAGCAAAGAGACTCCAGTCCCGGTAACAGGCAGAAGTCTTGCAGAGCTACGCCTTCTCCCATAGCCAGTATGGCTGCTTGGCAGATGACAAATTTTGGGGGACTCAACCTCCCCTTATATAGCAGAGTTTTATATAGCGCGAACTGACCCGAATCCAATCGGGTATCAGAGCGCTTTACATTATAGTTACATTACATGAGGACACATTTTTTTTTTTTTGTTAGGCACGGGGAGATTAAGTGATGTGCCCAGAATCACAGGAGGTTTAGCGTCGTTACCGAGACTCGACCCCAGTTCCCCCAGGTCCGAGGTCGAGCACCCTAACCGTTAGGCCAACTCCTCTCCCCTTCTTATAGTCCTTTTCCAGACACCAAATGTGATTTAGGATCGGGGTCTTTGAAGTTTTATTTTCAAGTTAGGGTTCTGTGTCTTTTAAAGTGGACACTTCTATTTAGTATGCGCACAATGCGACATTCACTCCTCGCCATTTCCTTTATCTTCCAAACACACTCTGCCCAAGAACTCCCAGAAACAGAGCATATTGTTCAGGGCGTAGCCTTTTTATTCACATCAAACCAGGTAATACATCTCAGATCAATAGGAGAAACCATCCCGTTAGGATATATAAAATTATTCACAGCATCATGCTTTAGTCGCATCAACCTGTCACAGGCATTAAGTAAATTAGGCACGATATTACACTTGCATTTCAGTTTGGCCGTACACTTTAATGGCAACAACATGAAAGTTTCAATCCACATGCGGTAATGCAAACCTGTGCATGCGTCTAATATCCGTCAGCGGCAGGGCATAAGTCAGGGGTACATGTGGGTAAACGGCATCCACCCACTATTTTCACAGGGTGGACGCCGTCCACCCTGCCAAGAAGTTGTGCCCCACTGAAATATGCTGAACTCTTCCTGGTGTAATGTTCAACACAGGGACCCATTTAACAGCATCTGCAAGTTGTCTACTTTTGTTTTGAGCAGCAACGTGCAGGCATCACGAGGGGGCTTGTTATTTTCAATTCGAGCAAGGCCTTCAACAAAGGTCGAAGTTAAGATGCCATCAGGACTCCTTTTGTTAGAGTATAGGGGTTATCGGGAGCCTCACACCTAAATACAAATAACATGGATGGGAAACAAAGGCACACACCTTGTTGTCACTTTACAGGTACTTAAGAGGCATGGTTTGACTTAAGTCAGACGCTGTAAATAAGAGATATGTATTTGCTTTAAGAATGTCAGATGTGTTGGTCTGTGCCAGTATTTACACAAATAATTTAATATCACTGTTCTGTTTGATTTCTTTTATAGAGCTACATATCCCAATGCAAGGTGTCAGAGTGTTTTACATCACACGTACACATTATACATTGACAATAAATTATATAATTGTGTAAATCTATTTACAGGTTGTGTTACATAAGACAGGGAGGGTTACACGATGTAGGAGCCATGTGTCCTTCCCAGATTACTGTGCTATATTATAAATGTATGAACTACAAGAAAGAAAAAGGATCTCTGTGTTAAAAGCAGTAGCCCACTATTTATTTAAAATAAAAATCTGTCTTATTACATGCTGTGCTTTGCAGTAGACACATTAATCCTAGATGCTACTTTGATTCAAAATCTGGGACTAGACAAAACACAGATCTCTCCAGCAAATGTGCTAAATACCAGAGTTGTCATACCATTATATTATTCCCTGAGATGTATTGCCATGTTTTCCTTGCGTCAATTTCTTTGTGGCAGAGTTAAAACAAAATAAATGTATAAATTGAGGTCCAGATTTTGTGTCGGGGTTATTTCACATTTTGGCAAAACCCTGATGCCAAATCTCATTTGTTAAATCTGGTAATGTGTTTAGTGTACTCCTTATAGACCTGGTAAACATATATGTGATGTCTTAAGATCTGATGTCCTTTCTTGTGATGCCACTTCCTTTGAAGTTTTGGGTTGTAATGCCCAAGCCTTTAAAGGCACCAGCCGCAGGCTTGTAAGCAGAACTTTGGGCACCAGCACTCATTATTTTACAAATTAAGCACAGCCTTAAATTGCAATTGCAGTTACAGGGTTGTAATTGTGGTTATGCTCCCCAGAGAGTGTTACACCCCATTTTTTCGAAATCCTCATCCTGTGATGCCACTTGCCATGAAACACACGGTGATGTCTGACGCGGTAATGTCACACGCAATGATGCCACTTGCATACTGGCTAACTTGATTAGTCCTCCCACTTCTTTTTTAGGTCGAGCCTGGGCACTGCATGCTGTATTCGAGAATGGACTTGAAGCTCCTCTCACTCTAGGCCCATATTTTGTTATTGGCTTGTGTCACTGTCCTTTGTAAATGCTGGCCTCTGATTCGTTAATAGGCTTGTTACTCCCTCTTTAGAACCTCCTTGTCTTCATTGGTAACCTCCCATGAGGTCTGGTCCTTTCACTTCTGTTGTTACACGGTATGTCTTATTTAGGGGCATATTATCAAGAACAGCATTAAAAATTATCGCCGGTTTAGCAGCAGAAAACTGCCGCTAAAGCGGCGATAATGGGCTTAATAATATGCTCTGGAGAATTCCAATAGAAGCCCATGTTCTGGTGTGAACCTGGACTTCTATTGAAATTCTCCAGGGCATATTATCAAGCCCATTATCGCCGCTTTAGCGGCAGTTTTCTGCCGCTAAACCGGCGCTATTTTTAACACGGCCCTTGATTATATGCTCCACAGTCTCTAAGCACTATTTTCTTTGATGAGTTTCTCCTACTGCATGCACGACATGCTTTCCTGCAACATTCAGCGCGGCCATAGGCGCTTTCACTTTCCAAGTAGCCCGGGACAATGGCCGTCGCTTCTTTGAAGTGAAATAGGTCTCGCATTTATAAGAGTTTGAGCTATTGTAAATGACAATGCCTTTTATTTATGTGTTAATTGTCAAAACAGATAATGAAAAGGCATTGTCATTTACAATGCGAATAGCTTAAACTCTCTTATATGCGAGACCTATTACATTGCAAATGCCTGTTTAGGACTTGTACCCTGGTGACTGCTTGGAATGGAGACACTGTCAATGCTGGTGTGAAGAGTACATAACATGTGCTTCGAAAATTAATTGCGTACTTTTGGAAACAAGAACACATCTAAACATTCAGAGTTTCTGGTTCCTGAGTGTGTGTTTTTCCCCAGCAGTTATAAATTAACATTGCATTGCTCTTGAAAACAAATTCAGGGATGTAAACGGGCATTTTACAGCAGTCCTACTCCTGACACAGCCATTCAGTCCATTTCATTATTTAAAACAGTCCATTTTGTTAGTTCCGCGATTTTTCACGCTCCATCTCCCTCTGAAAAGAGCCTGACCCCTCACCTGGTTCCTTCCGGTAGTTTTACGGCTGTTCCTATTGGAATGCTGCTGGCGCTCCCCTCCAATCGGGGCCGCCTCTCGGCTACGCTGCTCTTAGCAATCATGATGAGGAAACTCCCCCTTGAATACAAAAATAAACCCCCCAACAAAGCCATGCTTGGGGTTTTTTAATTTTGGTGTCAGCTTTCTGAATTGTGATGTCAGAGCTTGAAGCGTATGTAAATGAACTCCTGACATCATCTTTTGTTGAGACTGGATATGTTCATTTTAACCAACGTGTATACATCTCTGCATGTACAAGGAAAATACGTAAGAAACTGCTTTCACCTGACATCACCCACCCTTCTGCTTCAAGGTTTATATGTATGGCTGTCTTTTTGATAGCTAGCTATTCCGTATCTTTCATAGTTTTGGTGGTCTGCATATATCGAAAACCTTAGGTAAGGAGTGCAATATTTTTTTTCAGGTGTTATTTCACATATAATGAATAATGACTAAGGTTCCCATTTTTACAGATCTTTACAGACAGAAAACTAACTATTTCTCTGACTGTATTTGTTGTTAAATATGGAAAAATACATAAAATAGATGTTCTTTTGAGTAATCTTTAATTCCGTGCATCATGATTGCTAGGCCAAAAGCTGTACCGATTTATACAGGGGAATGAAAAGGGGCAAGTTGTCCTAATGAAACAGCAGTTGCAGATATACAACCATACATAAATGATATTGTCATGTGAGTACTGCATAATATCAATATATTATTTATGACTTGTTCTAGAACTAAAACCAACATGGCATTAAACTCAAGTTTCCCTTTGGCAGTTAATTAAATGTGGAAAAACACTAGTTTCGTGTACATTTTATCATAAAACCCAAACTAAATGTGCATAAATGTAGATAAAAAGAGCAAAAGGTAACTAAGGATAATTACAGAGGGAAATGTCTAAAAAATAAATACCATAAAACTGGGAGTCCTAATGACTTAACAGGCCACTGAGGATTCGTTTTGTTGGCATGATAAACCACAAGACCAACAAGCATTTGCAATGCAATAGGTCTCGCATTTACGCGAGTTTGAGATATTGACATTGCAAATGACAATGCCTTTTATTTTTGTTTTTAAAACCTAAATAAAAGGCATTGTCATTTACAATGCCAATAGCTTAAACTCGTGTAAATACGAGACCTATTGCATTGCAAATGCTTGTTTGTTGCTGGAACCGTAATCCTGCCTTCCTGTCCCTGCTTAGAGGGCAGCTAAGGAATGAGCTTCCCAGAGATAAGCACCTGATTTATGAGGTCTTTGAGCTCTACATGAAGGCCCCTTGATGTTTACAATCCCTTGTGTTCGCACTGAAAGGGGGGGGGGGGGTTTATGGCCTTTACAGTCGCCTGCTAGAAGCTTCTTATATGTTAGCTGTATCTGGGCCCGTGTTGTAATTGTGCTGCATGCAAAAAAAAAAAAAAAAAAGCATTTGCAATGCAATAGGTCTCTCATTTACGCTTGTTTGAGCTATTGACATAGCAAATAATAATGCCTTTTATTTTTGTTTTAAAAACATAAATACAAGGCATTGTTATTTACAATGCCAATAGCTGTAACTCTCGTAACTGCGAGACCTATTGCATTGCAAATGCTTGACATCTGTGACACTTCCGCTATCCACCTTTGCTTCGCCCCTTCCTTCAGTGGCACAGTAGATTGCACTCTGGCTGCAGGGAATTCCCGCTGAATAAAGTCACTGTGTGCCCGTCTCCCTCCTCACAGCCACAGAAGAGCCATCTCACTTTAAGAGGGGAGAGGGTGCTGCTTTAGGGCTAGAGCGAATCACACTCCGTGACGAAAACCTCACACGTTCTTGGTGACAAGACGGGAAGTGACATGCAGTTCTTTTGTCCTGGGGTGGGGGTGGGGGGAGCACCACTCGAGATGACATCATGAAAGGAGTAAACAGTTCTGGTTTAAATATACAATACATTCTGCATATTACTGATACAGCTCACTGACACTTCTAGGCACTACAGCCCTATCTGTATAATTGCTCAAAATAATGATTCATACACGTTAGATCAGAGGATGTGCAAAGACGTTATTGGGGTGACAGCAACTCCACAGAGGAAGGAAGTCTATCTGGCAACTTCATCATTTCTAAAAGCTGTCAGTTCAACGATTTTGTATACACGTGGAAGTAACGCACACAGTAAAATGTGAATGACAATCAGAAGCGCAACTAGAGCCAGATTTCGGGGGGGGGGCTGAGCAAAAATTTCGGGGGGGGGGCTGAGCAAAAATTTCGGGGGGGGGCTGAACTTTAAGCAATAGGCAGAGTGGAGCTGCAGGGGCTCTTAGAAGGGGTGAAACAACAGCGAGGCCTCATTAACATGCAAATGGTCTTTTAAAGACCTGTGAAGTGCTCGGGTGCGGCTGCTTTTTTGCCCGGGAAGGTGTCTCATCCCGGGCTGCCACACACGACGGGGGGGGGCTGAAGCCCTGTGAGTCCAATGGGTGTTGCGCGCCTGATGACAATACAGGCAGTGACTTTTAAATTAGCCCCTTTCAAAATACAACTGTATTTTGCCTCCTGTTTGCTGCTGTGTGTATAGCAGTTGGGGAATGCCACGTCTTAAAATAAATCGCGCCGCCTTGTCTTTTTTTTTTTTTTATAGAAACCGCATGTGCGTTTAAGTAACATAAAATAACAGCACTCAGTATGGGTGTACATACTATGTTTTCCTTGTCAGTTTGTTGGAAGGGAACTTCATTTCTAAAAGCTGTCAGTTCAACGATTTTGTGTACATGTGGAAGTAACACACACAGTAAAATGTGAATGACAATACAGGCAGTGACTTTTAAATTTGCCCCTTTCAAAATACAACTCTATTTTGCCTCCTGTCTGCTGCTGTGTGTATAGCAGTTGGGGAATGCCACGTCTTAAAATAAATCGCGCCGCCTTGTCTTTTTTTTTTTTAATAGAAACCGCATGTGCGTTTAAGTAACATAAAATAACAGCACTCAGTGTGGGTGTACATACTATGTTTTCCTTGTCAGTTTGTTGGAAGGGAACTTCTTTCGAACAACTAAAATGCAAGCCTAAACCGTTTGCAAGTGTGTGAGGGGTAGCCCATACATTAGAACAGAGTACATTCTTTCCCAGAACTGTTTCACCTGAAAACGTTTCTTTGTATGCTGTGGTTGGTGCAAGAGTGTGTTGTAATTTATGTAAAACGCGCACGAGGCACACATTACAGCGTCTTGACACAATGTGTACATTGTATGTTTAGACTGTTTAATTGTAATTGAAGAATATAACGATGCTGTTTTCTTTTAGAGTGCTCTTTGTACACGCAGGCTGCCACAGTGTGAAAGTGATCGCGATCACATCAAAGCGGCCGTGCCACACTTCAAAGCGCGGCTGTGTGACAGGCGAAAGTGAAAGACGAGTGCTTTCAGGCTGCCAAATGGTGCGCGCGCCCGGCACACATGCACAGTAGTTGGCGGCCTGAAAGCACTCGTTTGCACTTCCAAAAGTGCTTACTATAAGTCTCGCCAGAACAGCGCTAAAGCGCTGTCTCAGGCGAGACCTAAAAACCAAGGCCCTAGTTTTGAGTAGCTTGGATTTACTGAGCTCTAATTCTGTATTAGGGTGAATGCATTAAAATACCTTCTCATTACTATGGCTTTTTTTTCCCCCTCAAGACAAAATGACCACACAATTCTGAGATTTCCTGCTCAGAATGAGGGATAATGTTCGGTATTGGCGATACCAGAACTGATTTCTGCATAATTTCCCTTGTTCCATTGAGTTTTCTCTCCTGTAAATTTCACTAGATTTTGCCTGGCGAAAAGTGCATCGGGAAAAGTTGTGGAATGTAAATGTAAATGTAGTGCATTTATATAGCGCTCCGCACACCCCCGAAAGGGTCTCTCAGGCGCTGTGCACATACCGCTGTGGAACCCTTCCTGGCCTTTCCCTGTGAAGTGCCCACTCCTGGGCACCCCCAAGGTGAAGCCAGGCATCCTAGCGCTGTTGGGGCCGTTGTGGAGATTAAGCAAGCTATTGCCCAGAGTTGCAGAGTGGGACCCATGATTAGAATAGGCACCGAGGCGAGAATTATCGGGTCCGGGGAAATTGAGCCCAAGACCCGCCAAGGCGGGAATTGAACCCTGGTCCGGGCCAGCCCTCTGCATCAGGGTCTGCCGCTCTAGCCATTGAGCCACACTTCTCAATGGTTTACAGCATTCTACAGCATTCTGAATACTGTGATAGGGTCCAAACGACCCTAGTATTACACCGCTCCTCAGAATACGTAGCTGAGTATTTGATGCCTATAATTATGTGCATGTTGAATAGGGGGTGATCTCTGCTAGTGACATTGAACTCCCAGCTGCTTTTAATGAGATGAGCTGTGAGAAGAAAACACATATAATGTCTACCATTAAAAATATCTACATGCATCTATTTTTGATCAAGCACTTAACCCATTGTATGCTAAGAAAAGCTACAACAGGTAGGAAGTTAGTTTGGCTACGTTGGTAATTTTAAACAGATTTAATTTTTGTTTGCAGATATTTTCTATGATCTTTATTTGGAAATCATACGTTAATAACTAGGACCCCCTGAATTAATGGAAATAAAATTCCTAGGACAGGGTAATACACAATAAAACAATAACTTCCTAGGCAATAATTAGATATAAGGCATTTCTATGTTGTATGTGTCAAATTAATGTAACCACAAAGTAATTAAAAAGTACAAAATACTATTTATTTATCATATCTCATATATCACAAAGTATAAAAACCACATTTGTACGGTACATACATACAATATATAATCACTTATTGCAATGATCTCCTTAAAATTACAATTGTTATAAAATAAAATAGGGAAAAGACAATCCTGTGGCAAAATCTTAGTCTTCGACACGCGTTTCGGCATAAAGTACGCCTACGTCAGGAAATGCCACAAATCTTTATGTGCTATCGCCAAGAGTAGAAAGTGTCAAAAAGTATATATTATTCCGATGATTCGAAGGAACTTTTTATTTTATAGAGAATCCACTTGGAATGTGGTGACGTTAGTTACTGCTATAGGTCAACTGGATATGCCGGAAAATATATGGCGAAACGTTCTATATTTTTGGTATAAATCTGATTTTTTGTATATATAAATTTCCCAGGTATAAATCCAAGGTGACGTGCTGCATGGATGGCGGGCATGTGCAAAACTAGTATTTTTTTCCTGGGTAGCGTTATTTGAATGGATGAACTGTCTCGGTTCTATAGATGACTGATGTGGAGACAGGATAGCCGGAGATGATAGATCTTATGTGGAAATCTACACTTTTTATTTTTGTAATTTGTATTACCTAGGCTACACTTTTACATGCAACCCAGGTCATCGGGCAGTTGCTTGAGGGCATTGGTTGCCCCTGGACATTGCTCGGGGCTTGAGACCGGAGGTCATCTTTATTTTAAGTATTTTATTTAATCATAACTACACCAAGTGCATTTGGTGAGGAGGGAAGAGTGTAGTAGTTACAGCAAGGGATGAGGTATTTGCGGTAGTCATCAGAAGTCCAATGTATGGGTCTACCCAGGGGTAGGCTTCAGCATATGCTGTTGGGCTACTCAGGATGTGATTATAGTTTATTGGAAGAACAGAAGAGGGATAAATACAGTCCTTGCCAGCACTTCATGAAGTTTTTGTTTGATAAGAAGCTTTGTTGGGGGTGTGGGAAGGAGACCGTAAGCATCTGGTCAGCTGTAAGGGGGGTTTGTTTTGAGAAGTCACTCTTAGGCAAGTGATAGGTTGATGTGGTGAAAACAATCTAGTTAAGCAACTGTGTGCAGGGACAAGAAACGGTTCGGTTTTTTGCAATGTATTTTTTATTTTCTAGCTTGTGCTGCTTGAAGACAACTTTATAGTGGCAGGCCTATCTCTTTATGTGCAGAGTTCTCCGCCTGACAGCAGAGTCTTCAAAGTGGTAAAGATACTATTATATCATTTGTTTGTGAATACCGAAAAAGATTAAACTTACAGAAAAGTGCATGTTTACCTTTGTGAATCGGGACACATTGTGTGGATATTTTTCTTTTTTGATGGCTGCAGTCCAGCGCTGGTGGCCATTTGAAATGGAAAACGCAATTTTTTCCTGAGCAAGTAAAGTGTTGGTCTTAGCATCTTTTTCGCCATGGAAGATGTGGTGAGAGCAGTGCTTTAAATGGGCCGGTACTCACCGGTACCGAGTACCGGCACTTCTGAATTTTCTGGCCCTCAGTACCGGCACTTCTCATTCGCCAGGGAGAGTACCGGTACCCTAGTAGATGGCACTGCAGGCTCCGGTATGTATCTCCTCTAGCACAGGGCAGATGCCGCTCTGCTTTTCAGGAGCTTGTAAGAGCGCCAAGCCTCCTGCAGAGTCCCTGCTGGAGATTCCAGCAGCGCCCGTGTGAATGGCCTGAGCCTGCAGGGGGCAGAGGGCTTGCCGTGCGTCACGCTGTGACTAACAGTGCAGGGTCTAGACAGACCCTTCACTGTCGATTATGTGCCCGAGGACTATTCCGCTGAAAGTGCTTTAGCCTCACCCCGCCCCTCTCCATCAGGTGTGTAAATGGGTCGGGACGGGCAGTCAGTCAGTAATCCAGGCTTATTTTAGGATATTGATTGCACTGGCCATTCTAAAGCAGTGACAGCCCAACAAAATCCTTTACCTTCGCCAAAGCCGGTTTTCTTTTCAGCTTTTTGTTCAGGACAGGAGCTACTTCTCTTTGTGGACTGAAGGAGTAGGGATGAATGTAAAGACGTGAGGTGGCAGGTTAAGGTAGGATTGCCACTTATTTTCAGATAAAAATACCAGATATTTGAGTATTCAAATCATGAATCGTCTCAGAAATTGTATTTTAACACACATTTCTGTAAAGTCAAATCTGGTGCATTTCTTAACTTTAGTTTTCCAGATGGCAAATTTAGGGGATGAGTACAGCATTCAGGGGTGAACAGGAGACAAGTATGGAAAAACCAGGGAGAAAATGTAAGACTTGTGGAGAGTAAGCAAAAGGTGGGAGGAAGAGGAGCAGAACTAGTGAGAAGTTTATAGGCTGGGTGAAGATTAGAGGCAAGTGAAGAGAAAAGGGAGAGAATCAGGACACTCAGTAGATTTTAGAGGGAATGTGGAGAGAGAGAGAGATAGTGCGTGTGTGTGCAGCTTGAGAGCATATAGTATTGTGCCACATAACAGCATGGCATTAAGAAGCAGCAAATATTACAAAACGATAAACTGTTCACTTATCAGCCTTTTTGGGTTTCATTTTGTGTAATGAGTTAACCTGTTTCGGTTACATAAACACATTTCTAATGTGTTTTTCATAGTTGCTGCAACTGATATAGAAGTCATTATGTATCGTCATATGTTGCCCTAAGCCCCGCCCATAGCCCCGCCCACTCACCACGCCTCTAGCTCATATTAATGAGTACCTGCACTTATTTTTTCCCATTTAAAGCACTGGGTGAGAGGACAGTTCTTTGGTGCACTTGGTGGACTGGAGGCGGGTGGCGGGTGGCGAGTGCAGTTTCTTTGCCTCTATGATGGCGTGGTGGCAGGATTTGAGGGCCGTCTTGAAGGCTGTGCTGTTGCCTGGGTCTTTGCTGGTGCACCTGCGTCTCTCCAGAGGTTTGCATTTGTGTTTTTCTTCTTTGAGTTCGGGGGTGAACTAGTTGGCGTTCTTTTTGGTTCTTCCTGATTTAGGCTTTGGAGGGAGGCCTGCAATCTGCCAAGGGAGTGGAGGTAAAGACCGTCACTTCCCAGGCAGACTACCACCCTGCCTCATTTAGAAATCTTTGTCTGCCTGGCAAACATCTCTATGACTTCAGTGGAGCTTCCACCACAGCCGCTCTTTCCAAGGCAATCTAAATTCTTTAAATGGCAGCTCAGTAAACCTTTTTGTTTTACAAAAACTGATTGCTAAAGTCTGAGCTTGCTTTTGTTAAACAAACAAAATTATGCTGACACCATGGGAGTTTTCTCCTAAGATTTAGGGATCTTTCTCTTTTTTTCTGTTCTGGACTGCCAGGTTTTTCCTGAAGGAAAAAAATCGCCATCAGACCATCTGCTCCACATAGGGCGGACGGTCTGATGTACTTACACCGACAGACGAAGTCCGTAGGGCCTTCAGCGCAAGGTTTCCGCAGGTGGAACCAGAGGGACAATTCCGGCAGACACACAGTCTGACCCAAAAACAATCACACAATGCTGTTTTCCCTCATAAATATTTTTTGAAAAAGAAAGTGTCAGAATCTGTCATTCTGAACCACTCCAAGGGCTAGCCTTTGTTTATCTCACCCTGGTTGAAACTAAATTTGGCGTCTCTCATGATCCTCTATGGCTGCCTCGTCACCTCCCCCAGCCATGGCGTTATCTTACTTCACCTCTTCCTCCTTGCTGCTGCTAGTGATCCCAGGAGGGGAGAGGAAGGAAGGTGAAAGGGTGAAGGGCGGAAGTGGCTTTGTGTTTACTAGGCACATCCTGGCTGATTACCTCTGAGCAGTGAACACACATGCCACCGATTCCCTCCCTCTACCTGACTCACCTATGACGTACCAAAGCTCTATTCGGCTGACACTGAAGTGGAGGGGAAGGTTAGGGTGTGAGAGGGAAAAAGGAGTTGGGGTAGAAAGGGCAACAGAGGAGGGCTAAGCAAAGGTGAAGTGAGTCTGGCCAGAATCAACAGCCACTTCGAGACCTGGAATTGAAAACAAGCACTAGCAAAATCTATTGACCTGGCGTCCAGTATACGTCTTAGTTGAGACATTTAAAAAGCCTACTGCAGTGAAATGAAAATGATTGCATTCTGTATACAATACATCTATAGAATAAATTTAATGTGAAATAATACAGTATATTTTTGAAGTGTAAATCAGTCCCTATTGCCAACACTCCAGAAGAGGGGGAATGATACACCAAACAGCAATATCAAGAAGTGAAGGAGCAATACTCTTGTAGGTGGGACCAATGCCCATTGCGCTGTCAACCAAGACCTTAAATGTTAATGAAGAAAACAGCTATTACCGCACACCCATAATAAAGTTATAAACAGTTAGATATCAAACTGATGTTATGAAACCAATAGTTGGAGTAATGATATACTCAGTGTCCTTTGAAAAATTCAGAGTGCTCCAAAATTTCCATAAAATAATTCAAGTGGAATACAAATCTTCCCAAAACGTATTCTTTTTAATAGTTCATCTTGTGTCCCAATTCGCACAAAAGATATTTCACAACAGCCAACACGTGTTTCGTCCGTACATATGCGTACTGTGACTTTCTCAAGGCTGTAGATATAAGAATACAAATATCAATAATCACATAATGAAAATAAATAAATTAACCGAAGGCTGCCAAACACCTGAGATTCACCAATTGTGAAAAAACACCAGGAATATGAAAAAGTGTATGAAAAAAAGAAAACATATAGCCATAGACCGCAACATAGACCCAGAACAATTAATAATGAAATGAAAAAAGACAAATAGCAAGAAGGAGTGCCCCAAAATGGTGTGAAAGTCAAAAAGCACATATGACAAGAAATGTAGTGAAAAAATAATAATGAAAAAATAGTAGTGAAAAAACGGAAAGAAGAGACCCATATGTTCTCCAAGGAAAAAATATATATCCAAAACTACCCACCTAACAAGCCAAATACTAGATAAATGGCGACGTCCAAGTTAAGATAGGTTCAAAAAATATCACAAAAAGGCTGTATAAAGATGTCATCAATTCTAATTGTAAACCTAAAAGGAGGAAATCCTATTAGCCTGATGAGATAATAACTGCTAATATATTAACAAAACATCCAAACTGTAATGTATCCTAAATTAAATCACCGTGCACGTAATCAAAACCAATGAAAAAATGCCATGAATGTGTGACGAGCCACTCACCCTAGCTACAAACACTCAAAATTACTAAATTGGAAACACTCCATGAAAGACATCTAGGTATGGCCACTCACCTAGTAAAATGCAAAGCGGAATGAATAGTTGTCCATAATGATCCAAATAGATCACCAAACACCCACAAAAGTAAATGGATCAATCAATCGCTCCTGAACAAATCAAAAAAGTATAAGAAAGATAAGTAAAAGTATCAGACAGTAGTCTCAATTATACATCAACAGAGTAATATTCAATTCGCAGCAGAAACTGTCCATAGCTGCAATCCAACTAAGTTAGTACTCCTAAATCTGTCGAACCCACAATAATGTATATCAAACAAACATATCACTGGTCCCGGGAACCGACATCCTTGAGTCACCCGGCCCCGTTATAAAGAGTCCCCCGTATTAAACATGTCCCATGTAACCATCCCCCCAATAATGTAGCCAGGAGAGATCTTACACTTAAAACTGTACTAGAATCGGGCAAATCAAACATATAGACCATATATCACTCAAACATCTGAAAACGAAACATCCAAGATGTCATTCCGAATATTATCGGCGTAATCTCCTTACCATGTAAAACAAAATTCGATCCTTAAGTATCCCAGTGCGCTTGATAACGCTCCCACAAGAAGACGCAGTCGCCATGCTTCCATTTGCTACTCCCAAATAAGGAAATGCAACCCACGCGATACTACAGTTAATCGCGGGTGAGATAAGTATAATAAAGAAAGGACTCAAAACCAAAGAAAATAGTGCCATCTTTGAGAAGTAAACGAAAAAGACCCAAATCCCTGTCCTGCTAAAAAAATTAAACCAAATTGTGGTACAGTAAAATATGACGTAAATGTAAAACAAGGACTATGAATCGGCCCTCGAGTAAATCTTAATTAAAACGACTGTGTTTAAAAAGCGTCTATGATATGATGCCAAAATCTTCTAATACAAAAAAAAAAAATGTTTTCCGTTATTTTTTGTTAAAAGGAGTAACTTAACGAAGAATGGATTTGAAACTACCGTCAGTGAAATGAGTCAGAATATAACCCAATCATCAAAAAGGAATATTATTCAGCAGAGAAGGTGACCAAACCAAGAAATCCCTATGTTTAAAAGCACAAACTATAATCAGAAGTATGAGTAATTAACCCCTTCGGTGCTCATGACGGAACGGTTCCGTCATGAGCCACGGTTGAGCTGTGCTCATGACGGAACCGTTCCGTCATGACCACGCCCGCGCAGGAATAGATCAGCACAGCAGGGGAATCCGTCCAGCATGGAAGGGGTTAAGACAAAAGTCAAAACAATAAAGGTAAAGAAGGGACTAACAACAAATCCGTAAACTTCACCTCACTGCTCTTGACAAATGGTAACGACCAAATGCTAATCCTGATAAGTAGAGAAAAGCAGCAATATGTTGCTAAAGTGTCCACACATAGATAATATTGCGTCCTGTAAATATTAAAATTATATAACATCCCGAACGCAAAAAAAGAAAAAGAAAATGTTAATTCCCGCAAAGGAAGAACCAGACAGAAAATAAACATGCAAGAGGAATAGGTATGGAGGAATATAAAATCGCAATAACCAGAAACAACAGAAGAAATCAAACAATGTTATCAACAATGCTTACAGACAATTACAATTCACATCATGACTCCAGAAATCAATTTAACAACCCGATGAGGCTTAACAAATCCATATAGATCAAGTCATGTGTCATTCTTATTATAAAAGCAATTCTTCACAAACATTGGTATAGATCTATGAGATAGGTATCACCATCCTCATTTGCATACATGAATGGCCATAGTAATGCGTTACATAACAGAACATTGACATTTCGTTGAAGCCTGCTAAAGACAAATTATATATATTCACCCTATAAAAATATATAACCTCACGAATAAATCATTAACATGAGGTCTCAAAAAATATTGAAGAGCCAGAACATATATCAAAATATACGTGCCCCAAAACTTTCATGTAATATATTTAGTCTTTAAGGAACACATATAATTCCCTATCAATGTTAAGTCCATGATCGACACATCTCCACTTGATCAAACATTTGGACTCTAATTTCCTCAGAGCCAAGATTTTATTGCCCCCCCGAGGATCATCGATGATTGCAGCGATAGCATGAAACTTAATATGCAATACCTCTGATGTTTTATATGCTTCATTATAGTGCGCTGCCAACGGATAATTAGCATTGTTATTCCTGATCGCTCGTACATGTTCTTGATTGCGATCTTTCAACGGTCTCACCGTACTGCCCACATAGATCAACTTGCATTGACACACAATACAATATACAACAAATTTTGTATCACAATTGATAAAGCTCTTAATGCTATGTACTTGCCCAGTATTATAGCTGAAGCTTGTCAATTTGTCGTGTGCAAATTGACACACATTACACCTGGTACATTTAAAAAATCCCTTAGGTTTAGGTGGCAGCCAAGTAGTTGTTTGATGATTTATTGCATTTTTGAAATTCAAAATACTCTTCAGAGTTCTTCCTCTAGTGTACGTGATCTGTGGTTTGTTCCTAAGGTATGGGTCAAGTTCATGATCAAGTTTCAGAAGATGCCAATGTTTATGAATTGTTCGGTATATTTCATTATTGTAAGCATGGAATTGTGTAATCACAGCCACTTGTTTTTGCTGTGTACCTCTCTTGTTCGGCTTTTTAGATTGTAAAAGCTTTGTACGTTTAGTTCTATTGATTCTGGTAGGCGCTTTTTCAAGTGTTGTTTGATCATAACCTCTGCTTAAAAATCTTGCTTTCAAATCAGTTAGCTCTTTTTGGAAGATAGTCTCAGTACTACAATTTCTTCTCAATCGCGTCATTTCACCAAATGGGATGGCACGAATTTGAGAAGCAGGGTGTGCACTGCTAGCATGTAGCACTGAATGGCAAGCTGTGCTTTTGCGGAACAGTTTACTTTCCAATATCCCCTTCTCAACAAAAAGTGTAACATCCAAAAAATCAATTTCCTGCTTGCTGAAATTGTGTGTAAAGCTGAGATTATAATCATTGGTGTTGAGATGACAGATGAACTTCTCTAATGTTGTAGTGTCACCTCCCCATATAAGTATTATATCGTCAATAAAACGACCCCAATACAAAATATGGTTGGTGAGTTCTGATGGACAGTTTTGCCAGATGTGATAATGTTCATAAAAACCCATATAAATGTTTGCAAAAGATGGGGAAAATTTAGCCCCCATGGCAACACCTAAATGTTGCCTATACCATGTGTCCAAGTGCTTGAAATAGTTATAGTCTAACGTTAATTTGGTCAATTCTATAACCATTCTTGTGTGGTCATATAGGGTTGCATCTCTTTTAGATAAAAAGAATGTCAAAGCTTCTAAACCCTTGTCCAATGGAATGCTGGTGTATAGTGCATTCACATCCAAAGTGACCAAGGTAAGGTCCTCTGTCCATGAAAACTGTTCTAATTTGTTTAAGAGATCTTTAGTATCTTCAATGAATGCAGGTAACTGACGTACAATGGGTTGTAGGAAGATATCAATATATTCAGATATATGCTCAGTAAGACCACCCAAACCTGAAATAATCGGCCTGCCAGGTGGTGCTGTAATATTTTTATGAATTTTTGGCAGAGTATATATATAAGCCGTTTTAGGAGTCTGATTGAACATATATCTGAATTCAACATCAGAGAGTAGTCCCATCTGCAACCAGTATCGCAAGGTTTTTTCAATCAAATTATTGACTTCCTTCATAGGATTATGAGTTATTTTGGTGTATGCTTTATGATCTGAGAGTTGTTTATCAATTTCTCCAAGGTAGTATTCGTTGTCCATAAGGACAATATTCCCACCCTTATCAGCTTCTCTAATAGTTAGATGAGAATACTTTTTAAGTTGAAGAAGGGCATTCCTTTCATTCGCAGTGAGATTGTCCCTAAATCTACCTGGTGCACGGTGCAGTCTATCCTCCAATTTGTATAAGTCAGTTGTGACTGCTTTCAAAAAACAGTCAATTAGATTGTCTGGTGACAAAATTGGCGTAAATGAAGATTTAGTTTTGAGCTTCCTCAGCACCCCGCTATACTTATAGCATTTATATACTGAATACGCCAATAACTGTTTTATGATCACTTTGTTGCTACTAATGAGGTGCGGTTTTTCCAATTGTTTTGCAACACTACTACCCTTTTGTATTATATGTATGTTTAGCGGTACCGGCACTCATTTCTGAGGTTTGGCGTGATCTGTTCAAATAATTTTGTTCAGAACTGAATAAGTCAATCAGTAGATTACGAAATGGCAGGTTTCAATGATGAGAGAGATAAGCTGTTTAATGACATTTTCCTAGATCAGGGTGTACATTCTACTAAAATTAGTTCATTGGAAGTTAAACCACAGGGACTAAAACAACTGTTTATTAAACTGGAAAGATTAAGGAAGTCTGAACTCTCCAGATGGTGGGATCTCACCACCTTGAAGAAATACATAGAGATGAAACACATTCCGAGAGGACTAAGAGTTATTATATTTCCTACTTTTGAAGATTTAGATCCAGATCTCTTACTAGAATGGGAAAATCTTATCTCATCCTCATCTTTTGGTATGATGGATTTATTAATCCGCCATGCTGAGAGAAAGAGGACCAAGTTATTAGAAGAGATTGAATAGATAGAAGATGAAATTAAGAAGTTGGGGTTGGAGGAAGCAACTGAGAAAAATTTCAAAATATTAAAAGATGTATTAAGTGTGCATCAAACATACATCCGTGACAAGAAAATTCGCAAGTTAAAGAGGGATGAAAACGACTATAGAAATGGTCGCATTTTTACTTTTGCAAAGAAATTTGATGATCAGAAACCTAGAGCGGGCATCAAAGAACTGGATGCTAAAAGGACTGATATTGAGGTTAGAACTAGCGAATCTGAGTTGTCGAGCATTGCTAGTGACATAAGTGATACTAACCTTGAGGGTGCCTCTAGTTTGGGAATTCACAACAACACTCCTGGTACGTCTTCCTCTTTTTTATCGGAGTTGGAACGGTATAGAAAGGGCACAAGACTCGGCTTCAACACTTTAAGGCCTTCAGGAAAACAAGGACAAGGCGGGGGGGACGGAAAAACAGAAACAGAAGAGGGCAAAAGAATCACGAGATCTGTATCAAAGATTCAGAAGAAATGAGTGTCGGTACCGTAGGACATGTATTTGAAGGTCAGGTTGATGGTATACCACGGACTGCTATCAATACTGAGTTGAGTCTTCACGCTTCTGGTGAGAGTCATGATATATCTGTGACCAATTTGTCCAAACAGAAGTTGAGTAATGCTGAAACTGATGTACTAAAGAAGGGTTTACATTTTTGCCCAATGATAAAACCTGATTTTACTCAAATTCATATTGATTTGTTTAAATTTACACGCAGGCTCAAATTAAAAAAATTCTTTGACAAGCAAAATAAATTGCGTACCATTCCTGTATTTAATAGTTGTGATAGTGGACGAACGATACAGGACATACGCAACATACAAATGTTACTAACGCTTGATGATAGTCTTGATGAGATACCAAACATTGATGTTATTTTGCAGGAATTGGACATTACCACCAATTTACAAATTGATAGTGGGCTCAAAACTAAATCTTCATTTACGCCAATTTTGTCACCAGGCAATCTAATTGACTGTTTTTTTAAAGCAGTCACAACTGACTTATACAAATTGGAGGATAGACTGCACCGTGCGCCAGGTAGATTTAGGGACAATCTCACTGCGAATGAAAGGAATGCCCTTCTTCAACTTAAAAAGTATTCTCATCTAACTATTAGAGAAGCTGATAAGGGTGGGAATATTGTCCTTATGGACAACGAATACTACCTTGGAGAAATTGATAAACAACTCTCAGATCATAAAGCATACACCAAAATAACTCATAATCCTATGAAGGAAGTCAATAATTTGATTGAAAAAACCTTGCGATACTGGTTGCAGATGGGACTACTCTCTGATGTTGAATTCAGATATATGTTCAATCAGACTCCTAAAACGGCTTATATATATACTCTGCCAAAAATTCATAAAAATATTACAGCACCACCTGGCAGGCCGATTATTTCAGGTTTGGGTGGTCCTACTGAGCATATATCTGAATATATTGATATCTTCCTACAACCCATTGTACGTCAGTTACCTGCATTCATTGAAAATACTAAAGATCTCTTAAACAAATTAGAACAGTTTTCATGGACAGAGGACCTTACCTTGGTCACTTTGGATGTGAATGCACTATACACCAGCATTCCATTGGACAAGGGTTTAGAAGCTTTGACATTCTTTTTATCTAAAAGAGATGCAACCCTATATGACCACACAAGAATGGTTATTGAATTGACCAAATTAACGTTAGACAATAACTATTTCAAGCACTTGGACACGTGGTATAGGCAACATTTAGGTGTTGCCATGGGGGCTAAATTTTCACCATCTTTTGCAAACATTTATATGGGTTTTTATGAACATTATCACATCTGGCAAAACTGTCCATCAGAACTCACCAACCATATTTTGTATTGGGGTTGTTTTATTGACGATATAATACTTATATGGGGAGGTGACACTACAACATTAGAGAAGTTCATCTGTCATCTCAACACCAATGATTATAATCTCAGCTTTACACACAATTTCAGCAAGCAGGAAATTGATTTTTTGGATGTTACCCTTTTTGTTGAGAAGGGGATATTGGAAAGTAAACTGTTCCGAAGAAGCACAGCTTGCCATTCAGTGCTACATGCTAGCAGTGCACACCCTGCTTCTCAAATTCGTGCCATCCCATTTGGTGAAATGACGCGATTGAGAAGAAATTGTAGTACTGAGACTATCTTCCAAAAAGAGCTAACTGATTTGAAAGCAAGATTTTTAAGCAGAGGTTATGATCAAACAACACTTGAAAAAGCGCATACCAGAATCAATAGAACTAAACGTACGAAGCTTTTACAATCTAAAAAGCCGAACAAGAGAGGTATACAGCAAAAACAAGTGGCTGTGATTACACAATTCCATGCTTACAGTAATGAAATATACCGAACAATTCATAAACATTGGCATCTTCTGAAACTTGACCATGAACTTGACCCATACCTTAGGAACAAACCACAGATCACGTACACTAGAGGAAGAACTCTGAAGAGTGTTTTGAATTTCAAAAATGCAATAAATCATCAAACAACTACTTGGTTGCCACCTAAACCTAAGGGATTTTTTAAATGTACCAGGTGTAATGTGTGTCAATTTGCACATGACAAATTGACAAGCTTCAGCTATAATACTGGGCAAGTACATAGCATTAAGAGCTTTATCAATTGTAATACAAAATTTGTTGTATATTGTATTGTGTGCCAATGCAAGTTGATCTATGTGGGCAGTACGGTGAGACCGTTGAAAGATCGCATTCAAGAACATGTACGAGCGATCAGGAATAACAATGCTAATTATCCGTTGGCAGCGCACTATAATGAAGCATATAAAACATCAGAGGTATTGCATATTAAGTTTCATGCTATCGCTGCAATCATCGATGATCCTCGGGGGGGCAATAAAATCTTGGCTGTAAGGAAATTAGAGTCCAAATGGTTGATCAAGTTGAGATGTGTCGATCGTGGACTTTACATTGATAGGGAATTATATGTGTTCCTTAAAGACTAAATATATTACATGAAAGTTTTGGGGCACGTATATTTTGATATATGTTCTGGCTCTTCAATATTTTTTGAGACCTCATGTTAATGATTTATTCGTGAGGTTATATATTTTTATAGGGTGAATATATATAATTTGTCTTTAGCAGGCTTCAACGAAATGTCAATGTTCTGTTATGTAACGCATTACTATGGCCATTCATGTATGCAAATGAGGATGGTGATACCTATCTCATAGATCTATACCAATGTTTGTGAAGAATTGCTTTTATAATAAGAATGACACATGACTTGATCTATATGGATTTATTAAGCCTCATCGGGTTGTTAAATTGATTTCTGGAGTCATGATGTGAATTGTAATTGTCTGTAAGCATTGTTGATAACTGTTTGATTTCTTCTGTTGTTTCTGGTTATTGCGATTTGATATTCCTCCATACCTATTCCTCTTGCATGTTTATTTTCTGTCTGGTTCTTCCTTTGCGGGAATTAACATTTTCTTTTTCTTTTTTTGCGTTCGGGATGTTATATAATTTTATTATTTACAGGACGCAATATTATCTATGTGTGGACACTTTAGCAACATATTGCTGCTTTTCTCTACTTATCAGGATTAGCATTTGGTCGTTACCATTTGTCAAGAGCAGTGAGGTGAAGTTTACGGATTTGTTGTTAGTCCCTTCTTTACCTTTATTGTTTTGACTTTTGTCTTAATTACTCATACTTCTGATTATAGTTTGTGCTTTTAAACATAGGGAGTTCTTGGTTTGGTCATCTTCTCTGCTGAATAATATTCCTTTTTGATGATTGGGTTATATTCTGACTCATTTCACTGATGGTAGTTTCAAATCCATTCTTCGTTAAGTTACTCCTTTTAACAAAAAATAACGGATTTTTTTTTTGTATTATAGGATTTTGGCATCATATCATAGACGCTTTTTAAACACGGGCGTTTTAATTAAGATTTACTCGAGGGCCTATTCATAGTCCTTGTTTTACATTTACGTCATATTTTACTGTACCACAATTTGGTTAAATGTTTTTAGCAGGACGGGGATTTGGCTCTTTTTTGTTTACTTCTCAAAGATGGCGCTATTTTCTTTGGTTTTGAGTCCTTTCTTTATTATACTTATCTCACCCGCGATTAACTGTAGTATCGCGTGGGTTGCATTTCCTTATTTGGGAGTAGCAAATGGAAGCATGGCGACTTGTGGGAGCGTTATCAAGCGCACTGGGATACTTAAGGATCGAATTTTGTTTTACATGGTAAGGAGATTACATCTTGGATGTTTCGTTTTCAGATGTTTGAGTGATATATGGTCTATATGTTTGATTTGCCCGATTCTAGTACAGTTTTAAGTGTAAGATCTCTCCTGGCTACATTATTGGGGGGATGGTTACATAGGACATGTTTAATACGGGGGCCCTTTATAACGGGTCCGGGTGACTCAAGGATGTCGGTTCACGGGACCAGTGATATGTTTATTTGATATACATTATTGTGGGCTCGACAGACTTAGGAGTACTAACTTAGTTGGATTGCAGCTATGGACAGTTTCTGCTGCAAATTGAATATTACTCTGCTGATGTATAATTGAGACTACTGTCTGATACTTTTACTTATCTTTCTTATACTTTTTTGATTTGTTCAGGAGCGATTGATTGACCCATTTACTTTTGTGGGTGTTTGGTGATCTATTTGGATCATTATGGACAACTATTCATTCCGCTTTGCATTTTACTAGGTGAGTGGCCATACCTAGATGTCTTTCACGGAGTGTTTCCAATTTAGTAATTTTGAGTGTTTGTAGCTAGGGTGAGTGGCTCGTCACACTTTCAGAGCATTTTTTCATTGGTTTTGATTACGTGCACGGTGATTTAATTTAGGATACATTATAGTTTGGATGTTTTGTTAATATATTAGCAGCTATTATCTCATCAGGCTAATAGGATTTCCTCCTTTTAGGTTTACAATTAGAATTGATGACATCTTTATACAGCCTTTTTGTGATATTTTTTGAACCTATCTTAACTTGGACGTCGCCATTTATCTAGTATTTGGCTTGTTAGGTGGGTAGTTTTGGATATATATTTTTTCCTTGGAGAACATATGGGTCTCTTCTTTCCGTTTTTTCACTACTATTTGTTCATTATTATTTTTTCACTACATTTCTTGTCATATGTGCTTTTTGACTTTCACTCCATTTTGGGGCACTCCTTCTTGCTATTTGTCTTTTTTCATTTCATTATTAATTGTTCTGGGTCTATGTTGCGGTCTATGGCTATATGTTTTCTTTTTTTCATACACTTTTTCATATTCCTGGTGTTTTTTCACAATTGGTGAATCTCAGGTGTTTGGCAGCCTTCGGTTAATTTATTTATTTTCATTATGTGATTATTGATATTTGTATTCTTATATCTACAGCCTTGAGAAAGTCACAGTACGCATATGTACGGACGAAACACGTGTTGGCTGTTGTGAAATATCTTTTGTGCGAATTGGGACACAAGATGAACTATTAAAAAGAATACGTTTTGGGAAGATTTGTATTCCACTTGAATTATTTTATGGAAATTTTGGAGCACTCTGAATTTTTCAAAGGACACTGAGTATATCATTACTCCAACTATTGGTTTCATAACATCAGTTTGATATCTAACTGTTTATAACTTTATTATGGGTGTGCGGTAATAGCCGTTTTCTTCATTAATGTTTCTGGATAAGCTGTTTTTCAACTTATCAACGGCACTCCTGGGTAGTGATCAACGGCACTCCTGGGTAGTGAGAGCCTACAGCTTCCTCAGCACCCCGCTATACTTATAGCATTTATATACTGAATACGCCAATAACTGTTTTATAATCACTTTGTTGCTACTTATGAGGTGCGGTTTTTCCAATTGTTTTGGAACACTACTACCCTTTTGTATTATATGCAAGACCTCAAATGATTAAAAGCAGTTTGTTCGGTGAGCTTCTCATGCGCCCGTCCGAATCTATGCGCTTTGGGCCTGTGCCTAGCTTGCCCATAAGGCAGGACCTCAGCACTCCCACTGATATAAGAGAGAGGGTTTCATGGACACCTTTCAAATTAAATATTTGGGGCTGCTTAAAAGATCAAGAATGGCGTAAAGTTAATGTATCGCTTGTCTTTTTCACTGATGAAGCTGCACTAACCCGGTGGATTGCAGATTTGAAACATTGCATAGGATTTGAAGTAATACCCTACAAAACTAAGCTAAAATGTACAATTTTAAGCATTTTTTGGCTGAGTTTGTTTGCTAAACCTGATACTAATTTAAAAAGGAGTATAATAGATATTTTTAAAGAAGATTGGTGAATAAGTATGACTGAAATATGTGCGGCCAAGTGCTGCAATGCTCATGTTATCCCCTGAGGTAGTTACATGGATAAGAGCCTGTGACAGAGATCACTATGGCTGGTTTTCAATTTGCTAATCAATTTTACTAGCAATCAAAATAGTTTCAACAATCAAAACTGAACTTTTGTAACAATAGCCCTAAAATTAGAACATTCTTATAACTGTGGTTAAGATGTTATTAGTGCCACTGACTAATGTTCAAATTATTAAAGCATCTTATTAGACTGCACCTTTGTATCTTACCTATTAGTATCATTAGTTAGTCAATATCATCAGCGCCTCCGCATCATGAATAGCTTTGTATCCTATATTGCTCCATAAGATTATTGGCTCAATATTTCATTGCCTCTTTACGTATTAGTGGCCTGCAACTGTTAGACCTGGCACCATTGGCGTGGGTCTCCCTTCCATTTTTCGCTGTTGTCTCCTTTGCTTTTGCTGGTAATAGATGCTCTGGGCGCTGTGCACTGCCATTCAGTGCCACAGCGCGAATGCTCCCTGTGTAAAGATGACATGTCAATTGGTATATCCATGACTGGCTTATTTGGTTTGCCTGTTAGTCCCTAGTAGCGTGGCCTGTGTGTGTCCAGGGCTGGTAAACCAAATGCTGCTGGTGGGCCTGCAGCGCTGGTTTGCGCCACCCACAGAAGCAGCTTGTAAAGTGTGTCTCAGACCTGCCACTGCAGTGTCTATGTGCAGTCTAGAACTGCCATCTTGGCTGTGAAGTGCACCCACTTCCCAGCCCCTGAACCTTCCCTTGGCATCATGTAAGCCACCCCTGTGGTAGGGTGCATTGTAAGGTAGGACATGCTCCGATGTGTGTAGCTTGTCCTGGGTGAACTACACCCAATTTCGTTTTTCACTACTGTAAGGCTACCTGTTCTCCATAGGCCAGAATGGGAGGTTTGGCTATTACATTCTATAGTCCTAACTGACCCCCAGAACATGGTAGAAAAACGAATTTAGTATGCCTGAGCTCAGAATATTAAAATACATCTTTTAGTGAAGTTTATTTTTATATTCTGTGTTTGAAAATACCACTTTTAGAAAGTAGGTATTTTTTTGCCTAAGCCTTCCAGTGTGCTCTGCTATTATGTGTATTGGCTGTCTGGTTTTGGAGGGACAGGGCAGGCGGAGTCAGACCTGGGTTGAATAGAGAGATCTGCATTGGAGTATGGGGAGGGGTAGCTCCTGGACCTGAATAGGGCTGTGCCTGGCAAGGTGAATGCTGGCTTCACCTCCCACTGTGCGTCTGATGGCAGACCCCCTATTTCTGAAGGGAAGGATGCAGCCTGGTAAACAAAGTGCTCCAGGGCTGGGCAGAAATGGTTCTGGCTGGGTTCAGTGACTTGTAGCTTCTGAGAACAAAGACTTTTGGGGTATAAATATCTGTGCTGAAACCCCTACAATTTGTATTGCTCCTGGACAACAAGAAGAACCTCTGTCCGTGTAATTGAAGGAATCTGCGGGAGGAGACTGTCCTTGTGCTTGTGTGCTGTTTCTTGGACTGGCCTGCAGTGGTTACTACTGGACTTTGACGAAGACGAAAAGGACTTTAAAGGAACATTTATTTTTGCTACAGCAATCACCCAAGGGCTAGAAGAGAGCTAGCTAGCCTCCTGCAGGAGTCTCAGGCACATCAGACTCCACCACCAGCCTCCTGTTTCCTCCCAGCGAGGATTTCTATCTGCAGGCGAGGCTCCTGTGAGTTCCAGGGCCTCTAGTTCTACTGTGGAGAAGAGAGTGCTGAAAATCGTCGCTAACGCCCGTTAGCGAGCCGCCGCAGCTGAAGAGCGTAAGGAAAATCATCGCGCTGCTGCCGCTGAGTGCTCGCTACCGGAGATCATCGCATCACACGTTTGCGGGCTGCCAAATGCTCGCTAACCCGAAGATTATCGCATTGCATGTTTGCGGCCCTCAAAGTGCTTGCTAACCAAAGATCATCACATCGAGTTCATCGCTTCACGACATCGCAGCGCGGACGCCGAGCGTTCGCCATTTTCATCGCATCGCATCAGGATCGTCGCTCCCTCGCGGAGCGCCATTTCTTTTCATCGCAACAAGATCGCACACGCAACAGGCTCGGCCCATCATTCTCCCTTCGCGGCAAGGATTTCATCGCATCGCCGGCTTAGCGTGGAGAAGTTTGTCGCTTTGTCCTGCACACAGATCAGCGCATCATCCTCCCTTGCGGCATGGATTCAGCGCATCGCTGGTTAGCGTAAGAAAAATCATCGCTACAACTAGTTAGCGACATTTTGGATGCTTTGCTACAGAATCCAGGTATCTTGTGAGTAAAAGGGTCTCAGAGACCACTGCCTTGAACTGAACTCCTCTTTGCACACCTTGAACTATTTTTGCAGCATTTCAAGAGTAACCCTATTTTCTAGTATTGTGGATTTGTAATGTTATTGGTCTTGTGTTAAGTCTATATATAAAGATACTTATTTTTTATAACTACTTGTGTGGTGTCCCTTTGTAGTGTTCTTCACTGTGTTACTGTTTATGGTCATAAATGCTTTACACACTGCCTGTGAGATAAGCCTAGCTGTTCGTGCTACCTTACCACAGGGTTGAGCCGGGGTTATCAAAGGGTGTAGCCCGCTTACTCTGACTTAGGAAGAAGGGTCCCTACTTGGACAGTGGCCAGCCATTGCCAACTAGAGACCCCCATTTCTAACAGCATCATTAATACTTCAGTGGCATTAGAGGTACATAACTAGCAGAGGCTCAGTCCTATCAATGGCTCAGTGTTACTGCTGAAGCAAGATTCTAGCTAGCTCTGCATTGCCAGTGATAAAGTATCACCCAGCATCTCCAGGGATTTAGTATTGTAACTGACTGTGTATTAAAAACTTAGCATCTTCAGTGGCTCAGTGTCGTCAGAGGCCCAGTACGGTCAGTGACAGTCTGTGATCTGGCAGAGTATCCAGCAGGACCGCCTCAGAAGGACCAGAGTGCTCATTTCAGTTGGAAAGCTCCCTGTCTGTGGTAGCAGGCAACCTGCTGTCTAGCAATGACATGGGGCAGCAGGAGGTGCAGGGGCTAAGGTGGGAGGTGCAGGGGTTAGGGAGAGGAGGTGCGGGGTCTAAGGGGAGGAGGTGCAGGGGCTAAGGGGGCGAGGTGCAGGGGCTAAGGGGTGGTGCAGGGTCTATTTGGGGGCTGGCGGTTAGAGGAGTCATAGGTGAAGATTGCCAAATGAGCAGCTGGAGGAGGGATGCACAGAACACATGGGGAAGGGGAAGCAGAGAAGTGATGGGGCAACAAGGGGCGGTGGGGAACAGTGTAGACACGGGGGAAAGGGATCGTGCCGGGGGATATGGAGGAAAGGGTTAGAGGTGATATAAGTCAGCAGAGGAAAGGGAGGCGTTAAAAGGGTGCGGGTGGGTCAAAAGGCAGCACGCCGCTATGGGGGAAAAGGAGGAGGAACACCACAGAATGGGAAAGCAGATTATGCACATACCTGAAGTTCCTGGTCTCCGGCAGTCACTTCCTCCCTTAAGTTGAGGCAGGCCGCGGGCTGTTTGCATAGGAGTGGGGCCCTGTACATTTGCAGTAGCGTTACCAGATAAGCGATAGAGGAAATAAACGCATGTGCTGCCTGCTGGGCTAATATTCACCCTACTTTTAATGTACAAGTGGCAGGAGAGAGCCAATAAGAGGAGGGTCGTCATACTTTTTTTTTTTTATAAGATGACAGTTTTTGTAGATTTTTTTGTAAAAACGACAACATTTTCAAAAACAGTTTTTATCATATTTTTTTGCAAAACACAAAATCTTGAAAGGGAAGGATCTGATCAGGAGCGGCCCGTGCAGGTAAGAGCAGTGGGCCAGGGTGGGGGGGGGGGGGGGAAATCAACAAATGACGAGGGAAAATGTATGATTTATTTAATTTTCCCTTGTCGTGTCTGTCGAGTTCCCTCCCCACGCACTCCCACCACTCCACCGCTCTTGCCTGCATGGGCCGCTCCTGGATCTGATTATAATCAATGGTGCACCTGAATCCCGGGCCTATTAACATCACCAGAATGTTCAGTATGCTTCATCACTAGAAGTTCAGTATCATGATTACTATAGTAAAATTAACGGCTCTACTTAATTAAATAACCAAGTACCAAAAGTGGTTTCAAGTCCGATTTAGGCTTTATATGCCAGCTCTTCCATCGGCAGTGTGGTGTGCCAACATCTCCACCACAATAACAGGAATATGCCTATTGTATTTAAATGTGTCCACCACAGTGGTGGCTGGGCTTCACCCAAAACTGGCTGTTTCCACCATGAGAGGAGTAGCTTTCAGGGGTGAACTCCATGACTGAAATTCCACTATGCCCTCATGGCATGGTGGAATTTCCGAGCAAACAGAAGATGATGGACGGAGCACTGAAACTTTTCGGACACTCACTCCCAGTCACAGATCTGGGTTGAAACCATCATCATTCTTTAGCTCACTTCGCCACCTCAGTTCAGACCCAGCTATATGCAAATCAGATTTGACCCTGTGCCTCATGGGAACAGTCCAGCCCGAACTGCCAAGCCAAGTCTTTCCTGAACCGGAAACAAGCATCCTGGACTGGTTTCTGGGTAATACCCTTCAACCGCCAGGCTAGCTTGAAACCAGTGGCAAAGTGAACAAGGGACCACGTCTTGGCATACACGGCCAACTTAGGACGAACAAAGCAAGCATAAGGAGATGATGGACGGAGTGCTGAAACTTTTCTGACACTCACCCCCAGTCACAGATCTGGGTTGAATACATCATCATTCTTTAGTTCACTTCGCCACCTCAGTTCAGACCCAGCTATATGCAAATAAGACTTGACCCTGTTGAATTTCCGCCAGCATATGGGGAACTGGTAATGTACCCCCAAAGTGGGAGATATGTATTGTACTTCATTTATATTGCACGTCATGCCACTGCTGAGCTGCCTAAGCACCTCGTGGAGGGGTAGCACGCTACTTCACAGGTTGTGCTAGGTTGGAAGAGTGAGTGTGTTTGGAATGCGGCCTACATTGGAAGCATCTTGGAGCAGTGTGTGATGACCCGAGTTGTGGGTACATTCCTAGTACCCCCATGCCCCGACATCCCGCGTTTTCCCCTTCATGTCAGAGAACCTGGAGTAACTTTTTTTAAAGTTGCCAAACCTGGTGGCCTGTCATCAGTGTTTTGAAACTTCCAGAAATGACCGCGAGTCGGTCACCCTAGACTTGGCGGTTTGCAGCCGGGTGGCATCAACGCCACAGCATGATGGGCCTGACAGAAGACCACCCTCCTCTAAAGCACCCCAGAAGTATCATCAGGGAACATTACTGTTTGTGGCCTGGTATCAATCGCTCAGGATTATCAATGCATTTAGATTATCTGCGGATCAGAAATATCAGTGGCGCAGGGTTACCAGCGGCTCAGTAATACCCGAGAAAGAGTCAGCTGTGAGCGGTAGGAAGACCAGATCTACTGGTCCTGTGGCTTTGAGGGCTGGAACAACCTTGAAAGGTCGATTTAATGACGTCAAGGTCAAATTCAAGTATCCTTCCTCAGCACTGTCTCTGGTATGTCAGGCAGCGGAGACCGTCATAAACTGCGGCTACAACGTTATCTGATAAAGCAAGCCTCCTCCCAGGATTGAGGTATTTGTAAGATAGAAAAAGACAAGAAGCGGGCTTGTTAGGCAAGTTGTTATCACTGAGAATCAAGCGCATGCGCAGATGGAACGGAAAGGCTTCTGACCTCTCAGCTCCTGATTCCAGAAAAATACACAAGAACTGCGCAACATGGCTGGTTTCTACCGCTTAAACAATAAAACCCACAGTTCGAGCAGAATGTCAGTTTACAGCCTGGCATTCACTGCACTGCATGACAGCACGGGCTTTAAACCAACCACCTGACAGTGGGAAAGTATTCAGGTAAATGATTCACAGTTAGCACTAAAATATCTGAGAAAAGTTCAGTGAAGTCACAGAATAACAGGAAACCCATAAAGGGCCCATGGAGCCAGGAGCAATTTAAAGACGAATAAAGATTTATCGTAAACTTGTTTTGTTATCTACCTTGCAGAACTATGATGGAGCGCGATGGTGCTCTAAAATTGTAGGGGTGCATTGTAATTATGGATAGTTTGCATTCGCGTATAATCTTATGTTGTATTAACTTTGATCATTAGAAATGTGTTGTAATAACAAAAATGTGCAAGCGAACAAACAGAAAAGTATTTTGTGCCATACAGAAGAGAAATGAAATGGCGTTTATATTTGAAACTGTAACCTTTAGTATACTGCAATTGCAGCTTATGTGTAATGTAATGCATTTTGATTTTAACGTGCACCATGAGGAAGACTGCACCAAAAAATTATGAGTTATGCTTAACATATAATAATTGTAGATGTTTGCAAAGCAAAGCATTATTAACGTGTGTGTAATTTGATGTGTAAAGGCCTAAATGAAATGTTCACGTTATGTTGTGAAAGGCCTAGTCGTTTATTCTTATGTTGGCCGAATTGTGTAGGCCTGGAAATGCAATTTCCCTGGTAAGCTCTCGCATTTAGAGGTAGTCAGCGAATTTCATGTGTATGCAAGGATGTTCTGTTCTCACGTTTCAGTTGCAGGTGGAAGAAGCTGCCTTTGTTAGTTAGAACTAAAGCCTTTGGTTTTAGGAGTTAGGCATGGAGGAGACGTGAAACAAAGTAAATAGTAGGTCGATAATTAGGAGCCGGTGTTCTTTCTCGTTGAGGAGGCCTGGGAACCAAGGTCATCAGACTGCACTTGGAGAAGATGGTGGAAAACTACCTAGGAGAGGTGTCCGTTAGCATGAGGTGAGCTGTGGGCGTGTTTTACATCTTTGCATTTTGTATTAGGGAAAGTGCCCCGAGGGAGGAGAGTCAGAAGGAGACAGGATGAGTTAGGAGAAAGGGTTAGAAGATTGATCTGGGAAGAGTATCTTAGAACGAACTCTGTAGCTTTGGCTACCCGAGTACATTGTGAATGTACTTCTTAGGAAGTCTTCACGAGCTGACACCTTTAACTGACTTTGTTAGGGAAAAGCTAAGTAGGGATGTCACCTTAGAGATAGAGTAGGGATAGTCTAATGCTTTTCACTTTTCAGCCACAGATGAAGTCTGACTTAAATGTTGGCGCAGTTCTTGCTTGTGTCTTATTTCTAGAGCTTTTTATTCTTTTCATGATTCATCAAGCAGACTCATTCGTAGGTTTGGATTTGTATTAGTTTCCATGTATTTTTACAACCTCGTCTTGAGGTGCTTTTTATATTCGGTTGTTTTTGGCTTTTTAATAAACATAAACCCTGAAACTGAAGTTTGGAGTCCGTGATCTTTTGAGTCATGGTTACTACTGGAAGTCGAATTGTTAAAATTGAGTTGCTTCTCCCCTTTTCACTTCTCAGCAGGTAAAAAGAGACATCGACCTAGGGTTCCCCGTTAAAATTTTGGTAGCGGAACCCGGCCTTATCAACTATTACGTTCTGCAGTCCACCTCAAGTGGCAAGAAGCATTGTCAAGGCCAATAAGTCTGACTTGCATTTTGAATCTTAACTAAAACATTATTAAAGTCTGCTGTGGTAAAAAAAATGGATGCTTTCAGTATACAATCTACCTGCGAGTTAAATGTATTATGTGGTGATTCAGTGTACTTTTGACATGTAAAAGAGTCCCTCATTAACTGCTATACAAGCACTCCAATGGAGGCAGCAGTGGCAGCTCCTCCGCTAAGGCGGAGGAGCGTCGGCTGCAGCTCCAAAGGATAAAATACAATGATAATAACGTATGGTTATTATCATTGTATTTTTCCTTTGGAAGTCAGTGGCTCGCGGGACGGGGCTGAGCAGATCAGGGGATGAGGAGTGGTTCACACACCCTAAGTGCGCATGACTGCTTGGCCAGCCTGTTGAGGAACATGCAAAGCCTCCCTGTACCTGTCTGAGCGCCGAACCACGGCACCCAGACCAATCACAACGCTACATTGCAGTGTTGTGATTGGCTTAGGGGAGCCTGCTACCCAGGTGCTTCATTCTGCTGGCGGGTACTGGGACTGCAAGATGAAGGGGACGGAAGAGAGGCGGCCGTCGTCTGTTTCAGGTATGTTAATTTGTTTTTCTCCATTCGACCCCCCTTGACTTCCCTTACCCACCACCCACTATCCGGTAGCAGCTGCTACTGGAAGGCAGAATGGTGCACCAAATAGCCACCACCAACAGGTGAGAGATATATTCCTCTGGGAGGAGCCAAAGCCCACTCTATGTATATTTCAAAGAATTGGTAACATGTCTTGCAGACAGCTGTACAGTTGTCGGACCCTGTTCGGGAAGGGAGGGCACAGGGCAAACAGGGGCTACTGGGCCCCAACTCTGGTGGCTGGGATTGTTTGCCACTGGTGTCTCCGGATCCATCCTTTCTACTTGACTTTCACAGTAGCGAGGGTGAGACGTCACAGGCTTCTCAGGGAGGTACTGAAGTGCAAGAGCTCAGAGCTGCGCAGTCAAACCACTGTCACAATATTGTTCAGCCCAGTGCTTATCTTACAAAAAAAAGTACTTGTAACATGACAGCAAAACACAAAAAAACGACACAGTTCGCTTTATAGGCTTATCATACGTTACTTTAATCATGAGGTACTACACTCTCAACCCTGCCCGATAACCGCCTTCCCTCTCTGTGGGGCCAGGGATCCCGCTATTACCGTCCCTGAGCTTGGGTGTCATCAAGGACCAGGCTCAGCTGCTGATTGCTCAAGTTCTCATGCATATAACGTCTAAGGATTGCTTTGGTACCACACAGTCTCAAGCGAGCACTGCAGTTTTACACGTGCACATCTAAGTCTATCTCGGACCAGGCGCACTTATGCCTTGCGGTTACCTATAGTTGCTCAATAGCCGTCTGGGCTGTGCAGCAGGAATCAGGGCATACCTTCCCATATGAGGACCACTACAGGATGTGTTTATCACAGCGGCAAATGTGTGGACAGGACAAGCTCTGTTCGACTTTAATGAAGTAGGCTTCAGAGGTAGCACAAGTTCTCAGCCGTCCTCAACTGGTGCTCCAGCTGGCTGGCTCTGTGGCTCGAGGTCAACTTCTCTTTGGGCATCAGGGCAGCCTTGGGCACCAGGCTGAGTTGGGGCTTCGAACCTCAGTAGCACTTCCCTCCTTCTGTCCACAGTTGCAGTGGCAGCACCAGTCATGCAGCCCACAGCAGCCTGCCAGGTCGACCTCAAGGTGGCATGATCCGGCACATCTTAGGTGCAACTTCGCCAGTTCTTTGCAGTACTAGAGATATATTTGAGATCCACTCCCGAATACTCTCTCAAGACCACAAGCTTCCTCTTGGTACTCATCACATCGGGAACATGCTGGGCTTCTCCTTCCTAGACAGTCTATCCTGAAAGGCCAGGAATACGCTTTCCGTCTCTTAGCAGGCAGACACACCCATAGGTTTCTTCACGCAGATCTTCAGCTCCTTCTGCAGAAAGTTGTGGTTTCAGGTGATGTCTTCTTCTTCAGCTCCTCCAGCAGAAAGTGGTGGTTTCAGGTGACGTCAACACACCCCTGGGAGACTGGCTAGGAGACTGGCTGTTGGGCTGGTTAAACAGCATCTTTCTTGTTCGAAAAGAGCTTGGGACTGGAACCTAGTATGGTGGTTTGGATTCCACTTTGAGACATATTTTCCAGGGGATAAAACCTTAGAACCTTAGAACCGGTTTGAAGTGGGTTTCTTTCAGGTATCTGTCTGAGGCTGCTCTCCAGACAAAGCCTTTATGTAAAGTGATGCTTCTCACAGCAGGCACTATGGGACTGTCTCCAAGCAAGGAGTATCCACAATATGGGCACCATGAAGTGAAAGTTTTCTGCAACTGGATTTCACCAGCCTTCCTGAAGCAGTAATCAAAGACAGGCAAAAGATCAGACCTGGCCAAGAAACTTCAGTCCTATCCATCACCCCTCTCAATTACCAAATGGCACTGCTCAGGAAGAACTACAGCAGTCTCTGAGTCGCCCCTCTCCAGAATACAGGCAATCTACTACCACTGTCTGGGGAAGCTATCTACACCGTCCGTCTTGTGCCATGTAGAACCAGGGGCATCCAAAATGGATCCCACTGGCTACAGTACTCAGTCTCTCAAACACACACAACCACACAAGTATCACAAGTTCACCATACATGCACACTTAGTCAGTGCTAGGCTTTGACCTTACATAATCCCGGAATTTTATACAAGAGACACACTCTTACTTACAGATCAAAAGGCCTGGTCACACAACTCATCACACACAGTCTGCTTCCACTACTGCTTTATTTAATTAACCCAGAACAGGGAAAGTAGTCCACCGTTCACCATAGGAATACGCTCGGTGCACCCCTCCAAGTTAAAGGGCAAGCCCTGGCCCTTGCACTGTCAGGGACAGGCCTAAGCTCATAAATACATGCTAGATTAGCATGTTGACTGGGCCGATATAAAATTCAGGATACCGGTTTCACATGCAGACAGGTACTCGGGGCAGGGCAACACACCCTCATAGTATTCCCATAGCAACAGCTAGCAAGCCAGACTAAATTTTAAAAAAAGGCGATAGAGCTACCACAATATTGCTTCTTACTTACATTTACTATGTTCCCCCCAAAAATATATATGATCTCCTGACTATACTGTCCAGATTCAGGTTGAGACTTGTGCATGCTTTTGAGAAGGGAAAAAACAAAGAATCTGCCACAATATGCCACATTTCCGATCCGTACATCTGGCAGAATCCCCTTCCTATTTAGGCCCTCGTTACAAGAATCACAGGGCGGTAATAAGGAGCCTTGCATTCTTTACACAACAGGTTGTGGGAATTTCAGCTGTGGCAATACTTCCAAGAGTTTTGTGGACTGAAATAGGGAACATCGTCTTGAATCCACATTTTGCATATTTTTGCCACACGCCAGTCACTTTTCCTGGAGAATGTCGACCTTGTTTACCAAGTGCATCTAGAGGAAACACCCAAAGGTGCAGCATTACCACTCAGCATGTAGTCCCAAAATGTTTATGTCCGTAGTGAGATTACAACAAAAGATCCTTAATGTACATGAGATGGTGGACTTGAGTGGCGGTGTTCTGGAGGGTGAGGTGGGGGCAGCAGAGGGTCAGGACAGGTTCCAGTCTGTCCAGTGGGGGTCACTGTTTGCTCCCGTGTGTGCTATTGCAGAGGATGGGCAGGGACCAGGCTTTGTTCTCGTCCATGCCCCCTGCAGTGTACCACAGGGTCTGGTGCTTCTGGAATGATCAGATCTGGAGTTTTCAGACCACAAACATTCTGAGGCCTGGAGACACTCCGCTGAAGGTGGCAGAATTCCTCACTCCGTATGAAATTCCACCACTCGGAATCAAGGCCTATGTGCGCATTAACAGTAACCATAGAGTGGGAGACATTCACAATGCCCTCACTTACTGGCAGAATGTCCACCTGCACTTATGAACACTGATGGAATTTCCACCTAAATGGCCTCTCCCAAGGTGGATACAACCACTTAGGTGGAGACACCTCCACCACCCTGTCAGACCACCCAAAATATGGCATCGGGAACTGCACAGTCCAACCTAAAATAAGGCTGTTACCCCTGAAATAATGCAGCCAAAGGCAGGCTAAAAGGAATCCAAAAATAAGAAATAACATGCGCTCTTCACACTGTGCCGGTCCCTCAGTACTGACAGGCTCAGAGGACTCATACACAGCTATGATACTATAATATAGCAGACTATCGTGGCCTAAATACCGCCTAACCCACCAGAGCAATATTTTTGGAAACAATATTCAAGCCACAATATTTATGTCAGATGATATGTTTGTTATCAATATTCTGACATAGTAAATGCATGAGGTCTCAAGGGCACGAGCTTAGCAACTAATCCTAGAAGGAGAAGGAGGCACATAGTACTAATCTGCTACCTATTTACCTCTGACCTTGTATTCCGGAGTAGTGTGCTACTTGCCAAAAAATGCTTCAACGTACTTGGGCATCTTGGCAGGGGTAGTAAACTCTATATGAATAAAATGTATAATTACACTGCACGCAACTCTTAAAGATGCATTGGGCCAACACGTCCCAGTAGGGGGTGGAAGTGTTGTAACTTGTATGTTGCTTTACATCCTTTCCCTCCTTTGACCTACTTCATGGCTACCTAGGGACTTCTTTGGGTCACATCAGGAAGCAACGCCCTCTTTCTCGCCAGAGCTATCTTTGAGTTACCAGCTCTGCTGCACAAACTGGCTCAACATGCAGTTTCACAGTTTTGAATCCCAGAGGGCACAATTAAGATTTTCATCTTTCCGAGGCTGATAATGTTAGTACCTCTGAGAACAGTGATACTAACACCTGATAATAACTGCCTCAGAGCAATCCACGTATACTGTACTACACAAGTGGTGTCTGTTTCTTTCATGTACCCCACGCATTCATATAAACCAGATTAGAATGTGTTTTAAAAGACTTAAAAAAGGTCTTTGAGGGATGTAACCAGTTTTGGTTTTAAGTGTCTAATAAAAAAACAAACATATATATATATATTGGGTTGTGTTTCTTCTGCACGGAGCTATGTCTAACTTGCAAGACACAGGTTTCAGTGTCAGCTGTATTACGTAGTAGAAATGCTCCTGCTACAGAGATGTCTACATTGAAAGTTCGATACAATCCAGGTTTGATACCATGTCAGGTTAATGCACCTGTGGCAGATTTCCGTAGTTAAGCCCAAGGTTATACGCGAGTGAGAAACTTGATGCTACACATTTTGTGTGGGCTGTCGGTAGCCAGTTCCAATCCCAGTAAAATGGATCCAGGAGCCAATGTGCCGTCTACAGGGTTGTGTGCGCAGCCTACAGGTTGCATACCCCTGTGACAGTAAATAGCTCAAGTTATTAATGTCCCTAATTTGTGATCTGGTTTACCCTGTCACTTGGGGAAATCGTGGCTTCTTGTTACCGGCAGGTAACAGTTGCTCAGAGGCTGTGGGTGCTGCACTCACCTCTCTTCTGAAATATGATAGTAGTAGTGGCGATGTGCGCCTCCCCCTGGTGAAAAGAAGTCCCAGAATTTATAAACTTCCACTGACATCACACAGTGTTTGAAGACTTCGAGTACTGGAGGAAACAAACAGGGCACAAGTCGGGGGTACACGGCGTCCACCCACTATTTTCACAGATTGGACGGTGTCCACCCTACCAAGCAGTTGAACACCGCAGAAATAAGCTGAACTTGTCCCGGTGTAATTTTCACACACTGGGACAGGTTCAGAGGCGCCTGCACGTTGTTTGCTTTCAAAGCCGGACTGGCTGTAGCGGGCCCCGGGCAATTCCCCGGTGCGCCGCACGGGTGGGGGCCGGTTTTGTGTCCCTGGGGATCGTTTTAGTTACAGGGCCGTTTTTATAGCATAGAAAATCGGCCCTGTAACAAAATCGGCCGAAAACCGGCCCTGGCAAAGAGCTCGGCAGCACCCCTGAGCCCCGGGAGGGCCGGCCGAGCACTTTGCCAGGGCCGGTTTTGGTTCCCAGTCCGGCCCTGTTTCTATTCCCAGTAGAGACGTATAGGCAGGGAAGAGGGCCCTTTCCTTTCCACCTCCAGCTGGGCCAAAGATTAAGGCGGAAGTTAGGGGCCATCAGGCCTCCTTTTGATCGAGTATCCTGACTGGACGTGGTCTGGAACCTCACACTTAACTGCAAATGCAATGGAGGGGAAACAAAAGCACACAGCTTATTATCACTTCTAAAAGAGGCATGCTTTTGACTTTGTACAGTCCCTAGATATAAGTGCATGCACTGTAAGAATGTCAAATGTGTTGGTCTGTATCAGAATTTACACAAAGAACAATTTAAACAGCCCTACTGTATTTCTTTAATAGCACTACTCATCCCAATGCAGGGTGCCAGAGCATGTAAATCAATATACAGGACGTGTTAGGTAACACAGTGAGGGTTGCAAGGTTTAGAATGTGCATGTCCGTCATAGCTCACTGTGCTATATTAGAAAGATTACAATGTATGTACTGCAAGTAACAAATGGGCGTCTCTATTGAAAGTAGTAACCCACTTGCCTATCTACACAAAATAAAAATCTGTCATCTGCATGTTACATGATGTGTTTTGCAGGAGCCACATTAACCCTCTATGCTACTTTGATTCATATCTAGGACAACACAAAACACAGATCTCTCCAGCAAAAGCATTAACCTCCAGAGTTATCTTACCATTATTATTATTCCAGTAGGTTTATTGGGCACACAAACATCTCTCCAGCAGGGTCCTTTAAGCCCATAAAACATTTAAAATGCAGACTATGCAACCATTTAAGCAGAACAGATCTACTACCATGTTTTTCCTTGTTACAGTTTCTTTGTTGCAGGGTTTTGAAAAAAATATATTAATGAGGCCCAGATTTTGCGGCAGAGTTGCACCACTTTTTTGGCTCAACTCCGACGCAAAATCTCATTCGTTAAATCCAATAATGTGCTTAAATGTACTCATGATATACCTGATAAATATGTGTGAGGTCTTAATATATGATGCTACTCTTCTGATGTCACTTCCTGTGATGCCAAATGCGATGTCACGCGTTGTGACGTCATGCGCTGTGATGGCACGCGCCACATGATATCACTTGAAACTGCCATACTTTTTTTGTCCCCCCACTTCCTTTTATAGGACTTGTGCCCTAGAAACAGAGCAGTAGCGTAGAAAGACTTCTATAGGCCATGGTGCACGCAAGGAAAATTGACCATTTTGTTACTGTTGGTGCAGTAAAATAAACAAGTTATCAGGGTGCAATAGGCCCCTCAGGGCCAGGGCCTCGGTGCCACTGCACCTGCTGCACCTATGGTAGCCATGCCCCCTCTGGGAGGGACGCGAAGGGAGCGAGAAGAGGGGCGGAACGTTTCCTTTCAGGCTGTTTCATAACCAGGCAGCAGGGAAAGATGTCCCTTTGGAAGTTCGTTTAGCTCTACACCTTATCTCTAATTTCTAAAATAATGCCAATACCTATAATCTCTAGAACCACGTGGAACTTTCGAGAAGCCAGAAATGATAAACCCTAAGATGACGCTTTCTAAATGAAAGTTTCCAGTTCCCAGCCATAACTAGCCTTTCCCATCAACAGGCTCTGTCACCTTTGACCTTCGTCTATGATGTAGCCGTTATGTTGATCAGAATGCAGGAGTCATAATTCTGCCGTCCTCACTTGACCAGACTGAGGGCCAGATGCATGAAGAAACCGTTTTGCAATTTCCTAATTGTGAATCCTTGCGATTCGCAATTAGGAAATCGCAAAACGGCATGCATGAAAGTGTGTTGAACACTTTTTGCGATTGCTAGGGGATAGCAAATGACCTACCTCATGAATATTAATGAGGTAGGTCGCAATTTGCAACCCCCTAGGAATCGCAAAAATCACAAGGATGGTTGCCTGCTGGGGTCAGCAGACCACCATGTCTATGATTGCTTTTAAATAAAGCACATTTTTGGGGGGAAATGCAGCCAATTTTCCTTAAATGAAAACGGGGTGCGTTTCAAAAACAAAAATTAAAAGTTTTCTTTACATTTTTTAAGAGTAGGCAGTGCCTGCTCTTAAAAGACGCTGTAATAAAGATTCACAAAGGGGAAGGGGTCCTTCCCAATTGCGAATGATTTTACCACCTACTTAAAGTAGGTTGTAAAATTCAAATGTTTTGCAACCACATTTCGGTCACAAAACATTCCTACATACCGATGCGATTCGGTATTAGGAAGGGATGCCCTAAACACGCCCCTTCCTAATAGTGAATCGCGAACCCATTTTGTGGTTTGGTAACAGGCTACTGAATCGCAAAATAGAGTTTGCTGCTTCTGAAAAGCATTTATTGTGTTCGCAAAGGGGCAGATTCTGCAAATCGGCCTGTTTGCGAAGGCAAAAATGCTTGATGCATGTGCCCCTGAATAATCCCAGGCAAACACCTCTCTTCCCTACGTTTCTCTAGCTTCCACAACCTGGGAGTACTTACTAACAAGCGAAATATCTGTATGACAAGCTATATTTAAGTTGCGTGCTCTCATATTTTTCCTCCCATATCCAGTCATCTTTACATTACCCTTCTTGTTTTGCTTCCTCCTATGAGTGTCTGGCGACAATCTCTATTGTTGTTTAGTGACACTCGTGCAAGCTGTTACTCATACTATTTTTAGTACAATTCATTGTTATGATCTTTTAATGAGTACTTCCCATTTCTCAGTCTTAATTGGCGGTTGCAACTGCAGGCTTTGATTACCGACAGGTGTGTCTTGTGGTAGCTGTGACTGTCTATAGAAGAGGATGTCTCACTCTGGCATAAGCATATCCTACTACAGTGTGTCCATCCACACCTCCTACAAGCAATGTTTGCCTACGCCTAACCCTAGTACCAGCCAGAAACAGCAACATCACAAGCCAACACTGGCTGTGTGCATTTTCAAGCTCCTATGTGTCTCAACAACACGTCGCACTATACCACTAGTAACAGCACAATATATTGCCTTTTGTACATGAACAATTCATAACACTTAAACAGACCTTTTGTAACTTATATTGTACAACTACTCAGCAAGCTACAACTTACAACAAAAAACAGCTTATTATTAATCACATATGCAAATCCTAATGTATTTACCAATGCTTGTTCTTTTCAATTGTATCACTGGCCACTTGTGATTTTCTCAATATACGACTCACTATGTTGTCCAGCTTATTCATTTATTGATTTGCATATGTCTTTGCAATATGCATGGAGTGGAATGTTCTCCAGAAGAACCAATGTTTTGTATAATATGCTATTTTCCTAAGTTCTTCTCTATTGTTGGACAGACCTAGTGTTTGGATGGTTGTTACAGAAACTGGGCAGGGCCCTTGGATCCGCCTGCCCAGCTGCTCCCTCTCTCTAGAGTTCCCATGAGGGCCAGCGCGTCGAGCCTAGGCGTAGCAGTACATTTACATGCGATTGCCATCAGGTCATACCCTTGCCTAGAGCCCACAGACAACACTTGCCAGACTGAAAGAAAAATCTGGTCCTCCTCATTAGATTCCACTGCTGACTTGTTTAAGATTTTTTATGCTTATTGATAAATACCATGTCTATATGTGTTACTTCATCAGTTAAGACTTTCAAATATGAAACCTGATCAATGTCCTGCGTGGTATGTACCAGAGAGAAATTTACTTTAAAGCAGTGTACATCGTGTCCTTGTCTGAACTCTATATCATAGTTCAATACTGCTCAAAACAATCTATATCAGTAAATAGGAAACATACCTGGGTCCAATTCAATCTGCCAGAAACATCCCACATATAAGATGTCTTCGAACACCTCCACCCAGCTCTTAATTTGTAAAAGGATCGGTGCTGGTGCTTTTAAAGGTATGCAGGCCGAATACCACGGCTGCGTAGCCTTGATTCCACCTCACGCCTCTTTAATCAACTGCCAGACACTCTCTGTCGCTTTATCGCACTACTGCAGATTCCTGCTTTCTCCCTTTGTGATGTTTTTTCCATCTTTCTCTTCCTCCTTCTTTCCCTTTTGTGTGTTTTTTTCTCTCTTGTTCTCGGTAAATGTCTGATGAGGCAAAAATGTGCTGGCCCCCAGAAATTAGTGCGGCACGTTGTTCAGGACCTCAGGGGAGCCCTGTGCTGCTTTTACAGGGAGTGAGTTAGTGAAAGAGTGAGTACCCTTGGGTAGCCAGCACACTCTACTTCTGGGCTTTCAGCATAATCTCTCTGCGTGATGGAGGGATTCACGAGAAACCACAACGTGGTGGTGCACTACTTTTAGAGTTGCGGCCCTGATACTGGATTGGACGGGGGAATTTACAAAACAATTAAGCATGGGCAAAGCCAATAGGTCTGGATTTAAATTGACAGCACATACACTGCAAACACAGGCATGCAGGAATGCCTTTTCATGTGGTAGAACATAAAAGCCAGACCTATTGACTTGGTCGTGGTGGCTGTGGAGATATTGGTGGTGGTTACACCAGTAGTGTTGGGTGCATCGTTAGTGGTATTGGCGGTGCTGTGACAATGGGAGGATGGGCTGGTGGTGGTTTTCGTGTTAGGGTAATGGTAACGTTGATACTTATTGTTTTAGAATTCACATAATGCGTGTTTGTAAAGTAAACGTTCGCCCAAGTCTTGGGCCTTCTGGCGCTGAAATAACGGATGTTTATTATCATCTAACTCAATGTTACTCATTTTATTGATGTCGGAAGGACGAAAGGCTGAGTGGACCTGCTGGGATTTGAACCTGTGACCATGAGGTCAAACGCAGATCCCTGAACTGGATGCCTTAGTTCACTGATCCCCCACCCTGGTATTAGTGGTAACACAGCTGTCAGAGTTAGTGGTATTTGTGGTGGTGGCATCTGTCATGGCAGGTGGTGGTGTGATATTGGTGGTGGTGCTGATGGTTGTGGGGGTGTTGTGATATTACTGGCATGGTGTTATTGGTGGTGGTATTAGAGGTATTAACCACCACAAGGGCAGCCCAAACCACCTGAACCAGTGGCATTCAATACTTAATCCAAACAGATTGGATTAATTGGCAATTGATTTGCTGCGCTATATTATTTGAATTTCGCTCGGACGTATGACGGGTACATTTACCAAAGGATTCATCCTTCATTGGCCAGGAAAGCTTTACTAATTCAACCAGTTATGGAGGCCATTTAATGAACTGAATTTAAATTACAATTGATCTCGATTACTGAATAAATTACTTATTTGGGATGCTCAGTTAAACTTTATGTCCTGAAGATGACCATGTACTAATGCCAAAGGTCGAAACGCCGTCGACGCAATTGTGGCCGCAATTAATGGAGGACACATTGTTCTGTTTGTTGGTGTTCCTGCAATGTTCTGAAACTCCTGCTTTTATGTAATTTCTCCTTGTCTGCCACCTGTCTGGTTATGTATGTTTACTATATGTTATATGTACCAGCTTACAATACTGAGCCTTTTTGATATATTTTATAGAATACATTTTGTATGTTTTTCTATAAGGGCCCCCCTTTCTCTCTCTTTGTATCTCAATGTGTGCATTGTTATACATATAATTTTCGTTTCATTAATTGTTTTATATATTTGTGTTGTGATAATTTTATGAACACTCTGAACCTCTGTTTGGATTAAGTGTGGTATTGGAGGTGGCAGTATTATTATTAATCTTGGTGACGCTGGTAACATATTGGTAGTGATACTGGTGGTAGGATGTAAATATTGGTGATGGTGATATTGGTGATGGTGATATTGGTGATGGTGTATAGGTGATGTGTGGTAACAGTGATAGTGTAGTTCATCGAGGCGGTGGAGATATTGGTGGCGGCAATATTGGTGCATTTGTTTTGGTTTTAGTACTGGTTGTAGTATTGATGGTATCTGTGCTGGTGGAGGCAGTATTGACAGTGGTAGTGGTATTTCATGTTTGAGATAAAAAAAATGAATGTGACAAAAAGTCTGGTGGTTGAGGGTACTATTAAGATCTAAAATAGTCCCTTGTGCTTTGAAATGCAAGCATTCCATTGGTGGTGGAATGATATACCAAACAGCCAATAGCATGAAGTCAAAGAAAAACACTCCTCTCTGGAGAGCCAACAGCTGCTCTCTGTATATCTTAAATAATTGACAGTAAAAGGTCTGACACAAACTAAAGCCGTTTGTAGCCAGTTTCAAAATGTGTATTCTTTAAGGAAAATAGTGCACGCTTTAGGTTGAAAGGCAACACACTCCTTTGGCTTGTTCTAGGCAGCGACACTTAATTTTGCACCCCACATTAAATGTGTTTGTATTGGAAATTATAAAACATAAACTAGCGAAGGAGCAAAGCAGTGCGGGACACTGCAGTACAACAAGCGCAGCAGCCCCCGAACTCTAAACTATGTCTTAGTCAATGGCACTCATTTTATCAACCTCAGAAGGATGAAAGGCCCAGAAGGGATATACACCTGTTACTTGCATGTCGAGCACAGGTGTTAACAGCAGGTACAATATTTGAGTATAAGAATGAATCATAACCGCAACACATCATTAAAATAAGTGAACATCTTCTTACAGCTATACATAGAAATATAATGCAGTTTAGTTCCCTTACTTGCAACGCCCAGCAGTGCCAGGATCCCCAGGTTCAAGAACAATATACTATATTAAATATAAAATAAAGAAGGGGAGAGGAAAGAAAATGGGGTTGGGTAGCACCAGTTAACGAGAACTACATATGGCAATTTATAAAAATGCCTAAAAACAGTATTAAATGTGATATATTCATGAAAAATAAAAAAGTGCTAAAGTATACAAAGGATTAAGATGTCACAAATATGTTAAGATTTATACATTCACGGGAGCTCTTCATAGCTAATTAATGTAGGAAAGATATTTTGCTGTTCAATAGAAGGAAAGGTTCAAGGAGACCAAATTATTTCTCGTTTGCAAATACAAAGTTTGGAGACGAAACCTTCTAGCAGCAGGTACTTACCACGCCGAGCTATCTTAGAGGTATGGACAGTGCTGGAGCAGCAGCGACTGCACGAATCATAAAAACATCCACTCACGCCTTGTTTTTCTAGCTCTCTTTCATTCCTCACACACATTCCTGCGGGACTCTCCCAGTCAAGAGTTTACACCCTGGGAGGCGCTCACAAGCACTGCGGTGAGTGTGCAAAACGTGCACGAGGAGCGCCCTTTTCCGTTGCAATGACTGGAAGCATGACGTCATCCAGCGCCACTGGAGTGTAACTCCATGAGCCGGAGGAAGAACGCGCTCAAAGACGTTCCAAAACCACGGACATGTTTCGCCCTGCTTGGTGAACGTCAGAGTGAAAAGATGATTGCGCTCTCACAGTGATGGAGCTTCAAGGAGGCACTGGGGAAGGTTGAACGTTCCTGATATTGTGTGCTTGGGAATGGTGCCGCCATCCCTATCACAAACATAGCGCTGTGAGGCATAGTATTTGCCACCGAAGGTGTGGGGGGGGGGGGGGGGGGGAGGGGGGAATAAAGGAAATTCAGAAAAGGTAAGAAATCTGACCTTTGAAGAAAACGTTATTACAGAAAAGAGAAGTACTAGACGTACAAATGTCAGGGCTACAGAGACCAGTTGCCAGTTCTGACGAAGGAAGGGGACGGGTGGCCCCTACTTGCGCACAGATGCAAACGAGGCTCTGCAGGAGCCAATATGCAAAAACGGCAAGGGAATAAAAGGCGTTCCTTACTTTTTCACTCGATGCTTGCCCACTACTCACCCTGCTTGCTATGACTTTCCCTATTGCCCAGATCTCTCCTTTGCGTTTCTAGTCACCATAGGTTCGCAGTTCCTCGAAGTGCCCAGAGAGAGCTGGAAGACAGAATGTAGGCACTATACCGTATCCGAACACCACAGAAAAGAAAAATATATCAAACGAAAGCGGCATGCGGTAAAGGTAATAGTGCTCGGGTTAAAAGGCTGCATGCGGGTGAACGCTGCTGCAAAAACGTAGATTTGGTGGAGGAATTTGGTCCCACGAAACCAACTTTCTACAGATTGTGGCACCTGATTTGTTCGGGTTTTAATTCCTCGGACAGGCAATATTTATCAAGTTTTTGATTTTTTTTAAAAATGCTTAGAAATGTCAAATTCAGGCCTGCGCTCACCTCTCATTATCACCATGGGGCTTACACAAGAGGCCCTGCCCTGCCCAGGCAGGCGGCTAGCATCTTTGAAACCTGCTGCCAGCCTGCTGATGCCAAGCTGACTCTGGCCACCTCTTCTAAGCACCCAGGGAAGGAGTTCAGAGCAGCCGGTGTGAAGGCGCGCGCGTTGTGGCTAAATGACAATGAGCAGGCTTCCATCACACGGACTGAAAGGGTGAGCGACACACGTCAGAACCAGGGGCGCGTGCTTCTTTCAGTGCTAGACTGAGACTGCCTCCAAGCCGGAGCCCGGTCTTGACCTCGTTGAGGTCAGGGATGAAGGACTGTGGAATGTGAAACTGGTGGATTTAGGTTCCAATCCCGGCTATGGCACTTCACTCCACTTAAAACCGTGTGATTCTGGGCCCATAAGTAAACCGTCAGGAATCACAATTATCACATTTGACATTTTGGATTTTTTTTCATACATGAACAAATCAATTTAAATCACCTGCGAAAATGCTTTGCAGCGGCACTTGGAATATTTGTAAGTTTAAGACCAAAAAAAGACAAATTTCAAAGCATTACAACCACACACAAAAATCACTAATGATGAAAAGCTCCAGGCAAAACCACTACAATGGAAGGACTCAGACAATGCCGTGTCCTCGACAAACACCTTCAACAGCTGATTTCAAATGACTATGTTGCTTTTTTAGCGCAGCGCCAACTTACCCAAGATCTAGGCTCTCATCCAAGGCGCTATGCTCGGGATGGCTTTCTGCTCAACTGAAGCTCAAGAGACGAGGAGTGCCGAGCGGGCGACCATAGTAACCACAGCTCCCCAAACAGAGCCACCCTCCCCTCGCACGCTCCGTCGAGTTCTTGGAGCCCAAAGGTGCGGGCGACAATAAGTCACCGAGCAGGTATGCACCGCCACCGAACGGGTTGCCAGACTGCCAGGGGTGTGGCCGCGGGCGAGGCCGCTGTCAGGAAACACAAGATAGGCGGGAATGCCCACTCCACAAACAGGTTAAAAAATACCACAAGAGGGCTGGAGAAACTCGGAAAATAGCACGCGACGTTAAAGAAGGGCAGGGTACGAGGAGACGAACTAACAAGCATTGGCAAAGCCAAAATGCATGGACAGGACAAGGTGGTGTAATGGCTATTTATTTATTGAAAGCATATGCCACAAAATAAAAATAAAAAAAGTTACGAAGAAGATATGGCCACAATATGCTTACAATATGGAATTAAAAAAGGTTCACTGACGTGGCTGTTTTACCCGTGATGTTTTTAAATGACGCACCTTATAGTTGTGGCACGCAGCCTGCTATCGCTATGATTATACAATTATTTAAGGAAACAAGAAAAAACTAAGACCTAGCCAAGCACTCGAATTGCGGACGATTACAATGCCAGACTGACCCAAGCTGTATAACAGCAACTTTAAAAAGAAGGGGAAACATACATCACAATATAACTGAGCACCCGAAGTGCAGGCGACATACATTGTGGCTATTTTAAGTTAAGACAAAAATAAATACGTTTTAAAGAAAAGCCAATTTTAAAGCAGCTTTGTCTGAAGAGGAAGGAACTATGTGTATGCGGATGTGAACAATATGCAGAGGCTTTGTGCAGTCACTCAGAGTGAAGAGAGCCAATGTGTTGGATAACGAGGCAGCATCTGTGAGGCCTGCACAAATAACATGACTACATTTGTCCTTCACTGGGAACCAAACACCCGATTGCAGCGCCTGACTCTCAGAGGGTAACGTTGCAGAGCAGTCTGAGGCTTACTCAAGGGAGGTGGTGTGGGCTAGTAATCGCCATTTGCAGGTGCGCAAAAATAACACTCAATAATTGATTGTCCAGTCTGTACTTTGCTTTATAAAAGGAAGAGTACATTTATTAAACACCCACACTACTCAATACTATGCACCAATTTACAAATATACATAAGCTGTTGGAATTACTTTGTGACATTGCATAACATCTCCACCCCTACCGTGGGGGGTGGGGTCTATTACCACCACTCCCATGTATGCACATCATCTTGCCCCCAATGCGATTAGTTGAACATAACCTGGGGCGTGGGCCCTGCGCACTGGCACCATCCCAGTGGCGACCCACCCCATTACCTCAACAAGCATTAAACATGGGTAAACCTGCCTTGGTGACACATGACCCTGACTGAGCATCTCCTACTGACCATAAAGTATGCACCTCTATATCTTAAGGGCTGGCAGTCTGGGGTCTTCACTTAAGTGCAGCAGCAAGAATACATGTTTAAGCACATTTTGGAATGACAGTACTCAGCACATTTGTGGATCAATAGAATGCATTGCAATTCCAGCCCCTATGAAATCACAGGATTACACCTATACAGCCAGACACTCTAGCAGGAATGTCTGGCAACATAACCCTACTTTGCATGTACTTCACATTAAACACCTAAAGTTCAGTCCCTCTAAAAGAAATAACCGAAAGTAAATGCATTTCAGTGCAATTACACCTCTACACCTCCAGGGGATGCCCTTCTCCAGACATCCCCAACTCAGCCCTTCACTCCATGAGGCACTTCTTATTGCACCCCCCGCTGTGGAACAAAAGTTCCAGCCTAGGAGGTAATGCAATCTTAGCTGAGCCCTTGAGGGGTTGTTTCTTTTAAGTTCCCAGGACACCTAGGGTGGGACTCCTCTTCGTGCTGGGGTGGGGTTGCGCTTCTCCAGCAGCTCCCCCAGCATATTAGCACATGTAGGGTGGTGACCCCGCTCTTTCCGGACCACCACAAGCCGTGAAAATGCAGTTTTTCCCTTGCATTCCGGTCCTGGCCTGCAAGGCATTGTGGGACTTCATGCATTTCTGAACAGCGGCTCCCCCGCTGCTCCTGGGAGAGCCGCGATGTGGGCCTCCGGCCGCCCTGGCTGCCCGTGGGAGGGTCCGGTCCCACCCGGACCCTCAGTTAAGTTCTATGGCACGGGGAGCCCACCCCCGGCCGCTCATTCAATTTTTCTGGGGCCCGGTCCCACCTGGGCCCCTTATGCCTCCATTACTTCTGCTTGGCCTGCGGGGTGCTCGGTTCCACCCGGACACCCTGGCGCATTGCGGGGCTGAGGCCAGCCTGGGGAGCCCACCCTCGGCTGCCCCTGCCTGCTCCCTCCCGGCCCGCACCCCTGTGTGCGGCCACGGGAGCCGGCTGGATACTTCTGGTCTCCAGCGGGCAGACGCGTCCGCCTCCACTTTGGGGCCCGGGGATGGGGTCCCGGGCCCCTCCTCATCTTCACAGGGGGGCGCGACTGCGCTCCCCCGACTTCTGTCTTCGCGGGGGGCGTGACGGTGCTTCCCGCCTCCACCGCAGCATATGGGGCCTGGAGTTGGGATCCTGGGCCCCTGAATCTCTTCGAGGGGGGTGCGATGGCGCTCCCCTCCAGCCACAGTCTGCGGGGGCCAGGGTGGGCTCCTGGCACCCCTCCGGGGTCATTTTCATGGGGAGTGCGATAGTGCTCCCGGCTTCCTCTTCTTGTTGGGGGCAGCCCCCGGGACATGACCCACCCCGGGGGCATCTCTGAGACTCACGGTGGAGCCCCACGCGCTTCGTTGTTGGTCTTCTTAGGGGTCAAAGGTCGCCTACCTTCCGGAGGCCATATCTCAGCCCCTGGGGGTCCTATCTGCCCCATTTTTGCGTCCTCTTGCTCCTGGTGGTGCCCCCAGCCACTGGCAGCACTCTCTTTCGCCCCCGGGTCTCCAAGAGGGTAGATTCAGCAGGGAGCTGTCTTCACTGGCTCCCTGCACCAGCCTTTCGCCTGCTCTTCTCCTGGGCCTCTCTTCTGCCTGCGCAGAGGCCCGTGCTTCTGCGCACTAGTCCTGGACTCTTCTTCTGGTGCTTTTCAGGACCCTGGGGGCATTCTGGGGGTTCTTCCTTCCAACTGCCCATTGCGCCCGCCTCCAGCACCTACTGCTTCAGCAGACCACACCCCAGAGAGAGCTTCTCTTCCTGTCCAAGCACTTTTTAAAAGTTGAGTAGGGGGCTGGCAGGAAGTCTCTGTTGGTCCTATCAAACAGCGACACATCACTTCCCTGCCCCTGCTCCCTCCTTCATGTCCAGCCTCTGGGTTTGTTCAAAATGGCGGTGTCCAGTGTCTCTGGCCACATGGCCTCTGAAACCCAACTCCTTCCCCCCTCACTGCCTTCCCTCCTTGGTGCAGCCTGGTGCCTGGCACCCAGTGACAGCTGCTAATGGATGAGCCTGTAGCCCCTCCCATCTTCTCTTCGTGGAGAGGAGGCCTTAGCTTGTGGAAGAAAGGTTATCAATCCATCCAGCTGAGGGCAGCCCTCAGCCTGGGTCTGGTCATGGCTGGCTCAGAGAAATATGACATTTCTGTATGACCCAAAAGCAGTACAAATATGACTTTGGACTCTGCAGAATACTTATTTTCACATCCGCTACAGTGGATTTTAGTGCGTGTCTGGAATCTGTAGGCCTTATGGAAGTTACCCTAGCCCATGGGTTCCACCTCCCCATAAGGAAATAATGAAGTGAAAAACACAGTAAAACACACTGACTTTCCCAGGCATGTTTCTTTCCAGTGTATAAAGCATATTTCATGTCACCACCCAATTCTGCATAAGTCCTGCCACACCATTCACTTTGTAGCTGCTCCTGGACTGCGCACGCTAGGAATCTCCCCTGCGCAGCCCGTACACGTGTGCACATGCATGTACACATGTGTCTGCATGTAACCATCCCAGTGTCCCTTACTCCATCTGCTGCGCAGTGGCCTGGTCAAACCAGGCGGACACCAGTAAAATCCCCATGCAGTCTCTTACATCCTGAGTTCACTGTGGGTGAGTCCCAACTTATGAGGCTCCCCCACAGTAAAAGTTCAACAATTAGGTGCTCAAAAAGCGAAAAATCCGGGCGGCCCATTGTGTCAGAACCACCTTCTAACACAATGGTTGAAGTGGGCTGCGTCACTGCGCCATGCTGTGGTTGGCAGAATCAAAACGTGAATGACAGTTTAACTGACCAACAGATGGCGGACCTCATACCTCACTATGCATATATGTTAAGTGTACATGTTTCTGAATGAAACACAGTAGTCTGGAGATATAACTGAAGCTATTCCAAAGGGTAGACCTAAAAATAACAAGCATTGGCAAAGCCAATAGATCTGGCCTGGGCCAGTGTAGGATTTCTTTCTTTGCAGCATATGCAGTAACGTACTTGCCTAAAACAAAGTTCTGCATGCGCACACTAATCTAAAAGGTACATTTTGGGTTTACATTACATACAGCTAATTGGTATCATTCAAATCATTCCGCACTACAGTGAAATTGAAAACATATATACAATGCAGAAAATTAAGTGTTTGAAATTACTGAAAAAATATAATAGAATATTTAGAATTGATGCAGCCTATGCATGTATTCATTGTAAAATGTACATTTTCTGTATAACATCTGCAATACACAGTCATTGTTGAGCTTGCAACACTGGTGCAGGATCAACACAATATTCAACAGTAGCACAACATGTCTGACCCTACAGATGGAACCGGTACACAAAAACAAGGTGATAGTGGTTAAATGGAGCCTTTTCCCTGATTAGGGAAGCAGTTGTAATGATTGAGTATGAGCTGGGCTTCTGGAATTATGAGGCATAGGAGGGCCAAATTATGCGGCTTGGTCACTAAATTATGCAGCAGCATTTGGCAAATTAAGCAGCATACTGGAGCACATTCATTCTGCGGCTGTATTATTTCACGTTTATTTTGACAACAAACACTTTTTTGTTAAAATCTGCAAAGTATGCAGCAGATGGTGCTTATGTGGTGAGTATGTTAAAACCACAGTAACGTGGAAAAAACCACAGACAGTGGTCCTGGGTAGAATTTCTTGGTAGTTAAAATAAGAAGAACCACACAGCCTGCTAACTCACTATTTGTTGCAGCCCACAGCTACAAGGGGCCCATTATGGCTTATAAAAAATCTTTTGCATGCGGTGTTATATCACTGTGCGAGAATGTGGCTAATAATGACATTTACTGTTAAGAAATAAATAAGCACATCACGCGTAGACAAAGGTCCTTTCTAATGTCTCTTTTACAGTGTAAAAATACAGCGAAAGAGGTATCTGGTAGATATTATAATGACTCGGTGTGTTACAATAGACTGAAAAGCAAATGCATTTCAAAATGACCATGGTTATATGTTCAAGTTAGCTTGGGGGAACATTTTAATAAACATATGAGGTTGGGAAGAAAAGATGACCCCAAATGTGACATGGGTGAGAACTGAAGCATGTATGCTGCCCCCGAGCTACATGCCATGAGAGTGGGGATATTTTAAAAAGTAAGTCTTCGAAGTATGTGTTTTCACATTATGTTGTATGTATGTAGGTAGATAGATGGTGTTTCTAACGCGCAAACCTAGTCAAAAGGCAGCGGAGCGCTGTACATGGTCAAAGACAGCTCATGCTGCTACATAAGGCCGGTCTTTGCTTAACCAAAAACGTTTGCATGCAGTGTTAAACCACTGTCAGAGGATGTCTGTCTGTCTGTCCAGTTTCCACTTAAGATCTTGACAAACACAGTTACAAACATGTTATAAAAAATAAATAAGCAGGGTGGGATTGTAGTGGGACCCTTATACACTGTAAGCATTCATGGCTGCCCCGTAGCTGAGCTTTACCATTGCATTCACAGGGCACAAACACAACTAAATGGAATAGACTCATTTTGGAGCCTGGCTGAGATTTACATGCCTTTCTGTGTCGCTGAAAGCTGTAGCTCCATTTACATTAATATGTTAAAATGATCGTGGCTCATTTTAAGCCACGGAATAGTTCTTCAGAATAGACAGTGGGCTGAATAAAAAGTAAATACACTGGGGGAACAGAACCCCCTGGGGAGATAGAACTGATAAACCTATACTCTCTCCATGATTTGTAATGCAAGATAAAATACTGGTGTAAAAGGGTGTTTTTTTTAATAGAGTTTTATATAGCATGAGCGCTTTACACGAGCACCAGTTGTGTTACATGAGGACACATTCATTAGGTCTCGGCCTGGCGTAAGCAGCGCATGTGCTGCTCTTGTCATACGTGGCTTCTTGGAATCGATACAATTCCAGAAGCCTCGTCTCTGCTCCGCCTTCAGCTTTCATTCGTGCGCGTCGTTTGGCGTCACAAATTATGCCATAGGCAGTGCAATGATTGCACAGAAGGCAGGTCAATCCTTCCTTGTTGCCACCTTGTCTCCTTTTAGGCACGCCCACCGGGATTGGATCTTTTACCCGCGACGTTACACTATTGCTTTTAATTACTGGGCAAGCACTGTTTGTTTCCCCTTTCGTCTGTCTATCTCAGAGACACGTTGCTTAGATGTTGCCATCTACCAGAATACCAATCTCTCACCCCGTTTCCCCCTTCTTGCAATTTCGCCTCTTTCCCTTTCAGTTCCTGTCACGCTGTAATATCGTCTATCCCCCTTTCCTCCACAGCAGTCCCACAAACGGTTATTTTATTAACGTGTGGTATGCAATTTTTTTTTGTTTAACGTTCCATGCTCTCTGAGGCATTTCCTGTTGCTGACCAGACCGAGTGTTGGTTGCTGTGTCAATGATATGGCTACAAATGTACATGGCGCTAGTGCACATAAAGGTACCGTTGTGGGGCTTGTTTGTGTTTACTCCCGAGCCACGTCATTTGACGTAAACCCCAGCCAAGGCACAGTTGTGCTTAGTGAAAGAATAGGCCCTCCCCATCTCCTCCCCGATCCATTAAGCAGCCCTGCCCCTCCCTTTGTTGGCCTCGCTGTGCTTTCACTTCCACTCATTTCTTTTAGAGCTGCTGCCGTGGGGCAGTGACACAGATGTCCCTCGGAGACAGAGGAGTGGTTTCATCTTCAGAGCCTGTCTCTCTACTACTCTCTCTCTACTACTCTCGCTCTACTATTCTCTCTCTAATACTCACTCTCTACTACTCACTCTCCACTACTCTCTACTACTCACTCTCCACTACTCTCTACTACTCACTCTCTACTACTCACTCTCCACTACTCACTCTCCACTACTCACTCTCCACTACTCACTCTCCACTACTCTCCTCCGCTACTCACCCTCTACTACTCTCTACTACTCACACTCTACTACTCTCTACTACTCACTCTCTACTACTCACTCTCTACTACTCACTCTCTACTACACACTCTCTACTACACACTCTCTACTACTCACACTCTACTACTCTACTACTCACTCTCTACTACTCACTCTCTACTACTCACTCTCCACTACTCACTCTCCACTACTCTCTACTACTCACTCTCCACTACTCACTCTCTACTACTCACTCTCTACTACTCACTCTCTACTACTCACTCTCTACCTCTCTCTACCTCTCTCTCTGCTAGTCTCTACCTCTCTACCTCTCTCTCTACCACTCTAACTCTACCCCTCTACCTCTCTCTAACTCTACCTCTCTCTAACTCTACCTCTCTCTACCTCTCTCTATGCGCACACATATGCACATATATATATGTATATATATGCATGTATATGCATATGCATTTATATATCTGTATGTGTATGTATATACATACATATATAAACATATATATACACATCTGCATATCTATATAAATACAAATATAAATGCATGCATACATATACATATATTCATACATATGCATGTTATGTACATGAAAGTTTGAAAAACACTAATAAAAGCAAAGCTAAAAAGCCACCTAATTACAAACAGATTTGCTTTAACTTAAACGAGGGTGAGACCTATTGCATTTTCAATGCTTGTTTTTGTTAGGCATGGGGAGATTAAGTGATTTGCCCAGAATCACAGGATGTTCAGCGTCGTTGCCGAGACTCGAACCCAGATCCCCAGATTCGAGGTCGACCGTCCTAGCCCTTAGGCCAACTCCTCTCCCTATTTTTGTTCTTTTTGACTATTGAAACATTCTTTAAGCTGCTCTAACAGTGACATAGACAGGAAGTCTGTTATAGTAAAATCTAGAGTGCCTATGCAAGCTGTTGCATACTGTCGGGAGAAGCAGTGGTGGCCCTGACATTTATACCAGGTGTAGCACTGAGGCTCGGATTGCACGGTGCACCACGGTGCACACATTCAAACCCTTTTCCAAGAGGTTGGCACCTGTGTTCCTGCCTGCAGAATAGTTACTTATGCAGTGACTGGGCTGCTCCAAACAGCAATGATCAACTAAGTAATGGCAACTTCTCAAAACATGGATGACCAAAGAATCAACACAAACAGCAGGCCTCTTTATAACAACAGCTGGATGTTGGCATGGAATAGCACCTGTGTACGAATAGTGATGAAACTCACATATTCGCTTACTCTCCACCTATACATTCCTCTCGGTGAGCTAAACGCCAGCTCCAGCGATCTCTCCGTAAGCTACATGTCACTCACCTTTAACAGTACATTCTGTGAGCAATGACATATTTTACTAGTCTGCGCTGCCGAATCTGCTCTGTGGTGAATGGGAGACGGTGGTTGCTGCCTCCTGTATGAGACGGAAGCTTGTTTTGCTGCTGTCATGTACCCTTACTGTGACGATGCAAAGCTAGCACTGTTTCTGCATAGGTGCCAAGTTTTCCCAGGTTCATGCGTGATGTACTGCTCCAGTCCAGACTTTTCACTTAGAACTCTGGGACTTGTACTCCTGTTTTAAAATGAAATAGCCAAGACTACAAGTGCCAGAATTAAAGGAAAAAAAAAGCCTGGACAGGTGCAGCACATCATGAGAAACTTGGCAGGGCTGTTTCTGCCTGGTTTGTATGTGTCCTTTGATGGGGAAAGTCTGTGCTGTGGCAGCCCTAGCTGTACCTATCCGCTAAGGGAAGGAAGCTTGTACTGTTTATGTCCAAGGTGTACCAGTTCTAGAAAAGAGGGTGCTTTGTTTCCACTTCTGTTCCCCCATCTCATGAAATATCAAAGGATATTTTGAATGCACTTGAAAAACATGCCCTATGGACAAGGTTTTACTACACAACATTTTCTGGGAGATTTTGAGCCATACAGTCCTAAGCAAAGCACCTGACCCCATAGGGGAAATATTCAACTGCCGAAAACATGGAGAGAAAAAGAAGCAGAGTGCGTTGCTCGACCAAAAAGCCTTTGTAGAGGGTTGTTGTCTATGGGAGTCAAGGGGCCCGTTGATACTGCTGGTGTGTGTCCCACAATTAAAGCTTAAATATATCCTCTTATTTTTAGTTAGATTTTATAAGCAGCCCTCACATACTGACTGGTTTGCAAAGCAAACTGGGGTGGTGTAGTGAGCAAAAGAACAATAGATTTAACCCAGATCTCTTGACTGGGGGTGTACGTTTGATTTATTCAGCAATCCGTCCATCATTTGTTGCGGCAGCAGTTTGCAAAACTAAGCACACAGCTATATTGAATTTACATATGTCCTTCTAATATGGTATTCATGCGGCCTGCAGCAGCTTCCCTGACTACGGAAATCAGGGCCTTTCCTGTATCATTTTTCTTCTATTTTCTATTTTCTATTTTCCATTTTCGCAAAGGCCTGGCAACTTCCTGGACTCTGTCTGCTACGACGCTCTTGCGTCAGCTCGTAGTATGTACCACCCGTGCCGTCGCTGTTATATTGAATGCAAGCAGCAGTGACAAGATACATATTGACTGAAAGTGGGCTGTACTCAGGGCTTTAAGTGGGATGAAAAAACTGGGGGGGTCGCTCAACGGGGTGTGGTCAATGTAATTAAGGGTGTGGCTTAAAACACATAAGCTAAAAATCTGTGCTTAGCATAGTGTGCCGCCCAACTTGTTTTTTGCTGTTTCTGTCATTACATCCAGATATAGGATACAACAAGTAACATTATACCTAGAACAAGTCAGGACTATTGGCTTTGATAATGATTGTTAGTTGCACAAGATAAATAAGCAGCAACTATGGCTTGTATATAATATTGAAAAAGCTTCCACTTAAAGCCCTGGTGACACCAGGACAATGTTGCTGCTCCTGAGTTTCAAAAAGAGAAGGGAAATCCAGAGAGAAAAGGACTCTCTTTAAAGGAGTTCCCTTCCCCTACAACGCTCACCTGACATGACGTCATGCCCTACTTCTCCACTAGTGAGAAGTGAGCAGTGTGAGCACGCGCACATCCATGTGCCTGCTCTCACTGCAGTCCGGAAAAAACACGGACCGCCTGTGCCTGGACACAAAACAGTCCAGAAAGAGCAAGATTTAAAATCATCGCTACCGTCGAGGAATTTTCCGGTGTAGCCAAGTATTGGGTTCCACATATAGCTCAACTATTGTCCTTTGCCTACACGCTGACTTGCAGATTGAGGTCCAACGTGACCGGCCAGAGCAGCGCGAGATCAAGTTCGCTAGCGTCGTGAATAACCACATGGAGCAACAGCAGGGTTCCTCTGTACCCCATCCTCTGATGTTATAATTCCTACAGCACGACAAGCCTAGAGTCCCCATTGTGGGTTCCACTCTACACCGGTTGTACTTGAATTACACTGGTCCTACATACCAAGTCTGGATTAATACCGTTCCTGTAACACCTATCACACATTAGATTATGGATTCTTATACAGAACAGCCTTCACTGTACTGTCCCCAGAAACGTAGTCCTGAAGAGACCCTGTATCTAGAGAGGGTCGAAACGCCGTCGACAACAGACAAAAGAGAGAGCCTGAATAGAATCATTATTACTGTATTAAGCTCATCCTTTTGTACTTCACCAATAACCTGTTTCCTTTTTTTTGTTCACCATGTCACACAATACTCACCAAATAGGTTATGGTCACTTCACTGGGGCTCACAACATTACTCTAAATGTGTAATGATATGTAAATGTTTTATTGACATATATAATGATAACGTCTGTGATACAGACTAGAACTGCATAATAAAGTTACCTACTTCGGCTGAAGTCAGGTAGACCTGAATAACAAGGTGTATGGGCTTTTTCAATTAATATGTGATAAGAGAATATTTAGGTAAAGAATACTGCGACTCGATAGGGGGGCATTAATGTATAAAATAATTTCTAGTTATGATTTAATCAGAGCAACTACTTGAGTTGCAGATTGTGTACTGATCTAGATAAATGAGTTCCTTGTGAACATTGTTTTGTACTAATTGTACTCACCCAGCTCTCAAGGACGTATGGGTTGCTCTTGTTTTCTAAAATATAGGGCACAAAACAGAGCCCGATAGAGACCAGTTTCGAGGCCCCCTTAAAAAAACTGCTGGTGCTCAGATCCGGTGGACCCGGCCCACTAAAAGACCTGACTATATTGACCAGCTTTTCCTTCCAGTCTAGAACCTTCTTTTGGCTGCGGCTGCCCTAAGAAAAGATCGCCTTCTCTTTCACGGTGTTTGGAACAAACCCCATTTATCCACCCCATTCTGTCGCTTGGAGATAACGGTCATGCGGCCTGCCACAATGAAGGTACTTGATTTATTGATTTGATTTGATTTTTAGTTTTTTAGAGTGCGCAAATACGCAGGAGTGTCCTGGCCCTGCGATCTGTAGGGCAGCAACAGAGTAAATATTGTTGCCAGAGGTGGGTTTTCAGGAGTCTGTAAAATCTGAACAGTCTTGATTCAAAGCAAATACCAAAGGGGGGGCCATTCCATGCCTAGACGGTGATAACCAGAAAAGAACGTCCTCCCAGTCGCCATCTGCGAAACCTTGGGAAGGGCACAAGTTGAGACACTGAAGAAGCAAGAAATCAAGCAGCGAATACCTGCAAAACATCCAGGACTTATAGAGAGTGAGGGGGGACGCGTATAGAGCCTTGTGGCAGAAACAAAGGGCCCGATTCACAGAACTAACTTAAGACAAAATCCTAAACTTACCACCAATTTGGTATTCACAGAAGGCACTTACTCATTTTGGTATTCCCAGAAGGCACTTACTCATTTCGGTATTCACAGAAGTTAGGAGTCCTAACTTTAGGACTCCTAAATGCCTTCTGTGAATACCGAAAGTATTAAAGTTAGGATTTTTCTCAGTTTAGGAGTAGAAAAGTTAGGACTCCTAACTTTAGGAGTTGAGGTTCCAGCATATGTAGTCTATCTATGACAAGGGTCACTTTTTAAGGTGAGTTTAGGTTCCGGCATATTTAGTCTATTTTTGACAAGGGTCACATTTTAAGGTGAGTTGAGGTTCTGGCATATTTAGTCTATTTATGACATGGGTCACCTTTTAAGGTGATTTGAGATTCTTGCATGTTTAGTCTATTTATGACAAGGGTCACCTTTTAAGGTGAGTTGAGGTTCTTGCATGTTTAGTCTATTGATGACAAGGGTCACCTTTTAAGGTGAGATGAGGTTCTTGCATGTTTAGTCTATTTATGATAAGGGTCACCTTTTAAGGTGAGTTGAGGTTCTGGCATATTTAGTCTATTTATGGCAAGGGTCGCCTTTTAAGGTGAGATGAGGTTCTTGCATGTTTAGTCTATTGATGACAAGGGTCACCTTTTAAGGTGAGTTGAGGTTCTTGCATGTTTAGTCTATTGATGACAAGGGTCACCTTTTAAGGTGAGTTGATATTCTTGTATGTTTAGTCTATTTATGATAAGGGTCACTTTTAAGGTGATTTGAGGTTCTAGCATATTTAGTCTATCTAGGTCAGAGGTCTTCAAACCTTTTTACTCTGAGCCCCCCCTAAGCAAAATGTTTTGAGGTCGGGCCCCCCTCCAAAACTTTATGGCAGGATTGGGGAAGCGGGGCTTATGAGATGATTTCAGGAATACTTTTTCTATAGCTTATGAACCGCACCAAATATGAGATTTATAAAACAGCAAATTAATCAAACAAAAACAGATATCCCAAACAAACTGCTCCCCATAATTGGGGTGTTGTGAGCCCCTCACACTCTTTGACCCCAATGCAACTATACCTGCTGCACTAATAATAACTGCAGTCCTGAGTATCAGGCTATCTCCTCTGCCTCTTTTACCTCTTCCCCACCAAGACGGATCATCACCTCTGTCCTAATGTTTGAAAGGACAATAAGCTCTGATGCCCCCTTTTTTAAAGGTAGACAGTCATAATTGTGATGCAGTGGGCCCCCCAAATTCCTGGGCCCCAGTCCTGCTGCATCTGCTCCTTTATGATAACCAGCAGTGCCCACTTACACACTTGGCAGCAGTACCAGCTTCACTAATGAATGTCCCTTTAAAAAAAAAAAAACACTTATATTGTCCCCTTCTTTGGGTTATCTCTCTGAAGAAGTGGTCTCTGGCCATTTGTAAACATAAAAATGAGTCCGCATACAGTGCTCCCTATTCTGGGCCTTCTCTTTGACAATATCTACGAATCTCACTCCTTTCCTCGGTCTCCTAGACCATTACTGTGAGACCCCAGGGATCTTGAGGAATAGGGCTCGGGATCTGAATGCAACCCTGCTGGCCTTCTACCTGCCACCCCATGGACTCAGCTTTCACAAAAAAACTGCCCCTGAATGGTTAATACTGACTTTGAGATGCCTCTGCCTGAAATCGAAGTGTGTGGTGGTAGTGCAGAAAGTTAAAAAAGAAACCAGCCTTCTTACCAGCCATTAATTGATTGAGTCACTTAAAGCCAGGGCCACTGGAATTATGAGTTACTGCAGCAGCAGCGTTTTCCACATAATTATCAGTTTACTGCGTTTGCTACATAATCTGCAGATTTCAACAAAAAATTCTTGATTCTAGCTCAAACGGAACAAAAGTTATTTAAAGAGAGACAGAGTTCCGGAGCAATGGAAGGCCCTTTGCAAAGATTGACTGGTAATCTTGTAGTTGTTTACTGCTGTATTTGGGTGTTAAACTGGTACTAATGAGGTGAAATATTTCCCCTGACAGCGTTACCGTGAGTTAAAATGACAAAAAATGAAGTAATGCTAACCACAAAATGTGGCGCATTGTGCCGCATAATTGACCTTTTCTTGCTGTATAATTTAGTCAAATGTGCCGCATAATGTTGTCCTCTTTTGCTGAATAATTCCAGAGGATCTGCTTAAAGCTTTATGGTGGCAAAGATCTATTCTTTTTAAGATGTAATGTAAAGAAGTTATCAGCTGGAATCTGGAATAGTGGAGACACTTACAAAAATGTCTGCATTAGATACAGTTTGATTACTTATTACTAAAAAGTATATTTTGTAAGAACTTGTTTTATCTCAATCACTGCATCATTTTGCAGCAGACTAGCTTAGAGTATGTGAATACTGATTTAAAATAATGACTTACATATTCACAGTTCTTTCTGCCACAGGCTGGGACCTCACAGCACTATAAACAGGGCCATTGGAATTATGCGTCAGGAGAAGGCCAAATTATGCAGCATGGTTGACTAAATTCTGCAGCAAGCAAGGGCAAATTATGCTGCATTTTTTGTGATAGCATTACTGTGCTATTTTGCTATTTTTACACTTGTTCACATTGTCCTGGCCTTTATTGGCCCTCATAAGTACCACATTAACACCCACATATAGCAACAAGCAACAGAAAGGTGAGCAGTCAACCTTTACAAAGGGCCTTCCACTGTGAGGTAACATGTGGTGCTTCATTTTATAATCTGCAAATTATGCAGCAGATGATGGATTATGTGGCAAATGCGGAAAAACCATAACTATGCGCTGTGAGTGCAGGGTGAGCGTGAAAGTGAAGGGTGAGAATGAGGTGTGAGTTGTCTGAATGCAGGGTGAATTCCCAGACACTTGAAGTTAATCAGCATGTTATTGACAGGGCGTAGGGTTTCAGATATAAGTTAAACTATTGCTATTACGGAATGAATCAGGGAATCGAGGGTGAAGGAAATAAATAATGTGCTGATCCTGCAACAAACTTCCAGTCTTATGATTAGGGTTGCCAGCTCATTATTTTGATGTTGCAGACGGTATAAAAATAAACAGTCAGCTAAAGCCCTATTTTCAGCACTTATCTGTGCATACTTCGAAAATCAAATATAAAGCACTTTTAAATGTGTTCTAGGGCTGCCTGAATGATTCATGACTGAAAATAAAAGGAACAGACAGAAAGTCAAATTACAAATGAATACATATGTTTTTATTTAAGATCTATTTAGTGTCAAAGCAAGGTCTTTCCAGGCTCTTTAAACATACATGGCTGGCTTTTTTCTATTGGCAACCCTTTTTTATATTCCTTTTCATGAAAAGCATTCTCACACTACATCAGTAAATGTAAAATACAATGAAAAAATGGGCAGAGTGGGGGCCCAGGGGGTACTGGAAACAGAAAACAAACTAAGCCTCGGTAACCAGTTTCCAAAGGTATGTAAATGTGCCAATGGTCTTTGAAGACCTGATAAAACTCAGGCGTGCTGTAGTCTCAATAAGTCTCCAGACACTGCCCAGCGAGCCCCCAGCAGCACACCCACTGACCTCTGGCCCCACAGCACTCTGAGGGCTTCAGAGTAAATGAAGACAGCCTGGAAATGCAGCAAATAAACATCGCTGCACTTCCAGGCGTCTTCATTTACATGTGCTTGTAGAGGCCTTTGCGCCCCCCTGGGAACCTATCCAAGCCCCCCCAGGGGGCGCACCCCACAGTTTGAAGACCTGTGATCTAGGTTCTAGCATATTTAGTCTATTTATGACATGGGTCACCTTTTAAGGTGAGTGGAGGTTCTGGCATGTTTATTCTATATATGACAAGGTTCACCTTTTAAGGTGGGATGAGGTTCTGGCATGTTTAGTCTATTTATGACAAGGGTCACCTTTTAAGGTGAGTTGAGATTCTGGCATGTTTAGTCTATTTATGACAAGGGTCACCTTTTAAGGTGAGTTGAGATTCTTGCATATTTAGTCTATTTATGACAAGGTTCACCTTTTAAGGTGAGTTGAGGTTCTGGCATGTTTAGTCTATTTATGACAAGGGTCACCTTTTAAGGTGAGTTGAGATTCTGGCATGTTTAGTCTATTTATGACAAGGGTCACCTTTTAAGGTGAGTTGAGATTCTTGCATATTTAGTCTATTTATGACAAGGTTCACCTTTTAAGGTGAGTTGAGGTTCTGGCATGTTTAGTCTATTTATAATAAGGGTCACCTTTTAAGGTGAGTTGAGGTTCTGGCATGTTTAGTCTATTTATGACAAGGGTCACCTTTTAAGGTGAGTTGAGGTTCTGGCATGTTTATTCTATATATGGCAAGGGTCACCTTTTAAGGTGAGTTGAGGTTCCAGCATATTTAGTCTATTTATGACAAGGGTCACCTTTTAAGGTGAGTTGAGGTTCCAGCATGCTTAGTGTATTTATGACATGGGTCACCTTTTAAGGTGAGTTGAGGTTCTAGCATATTTAGTCTATTTATGACAAGGGTCACCTTTTAAGGCGAGTTGAGGTTCTGGCATGTTTATTCTATATATGGCAAGGGTCACCTTTTAAGGTGAGTTGAGGTTCTGGCATGTTTAGTCTATTTATGACAAGGGTCACCTTTCAAGGTGAGTTGAGATTCTTGCATATTTAGTCTATTTATGACAAGGGTCACCTTTTAAGGCGAGTTGAGGTTCTGGCATATTTAGTCTATTTATGACAAGGGTCGCCTCTTAATGCCTCCTTGACGCAAAGTAATTGTACAGCGTTACTTTAGACAAACTTCGCTATGCAAATAGAAAGTTAATCCAACCACAATAGTTTCTCTTGAGTATGCGTCACTTTTGCACAAAGTGTTTGTTAACCTCTTTGGTGTGGCAGCCTATCTTACACTGTGTGTAATACCAGGTTTAAATAATGACTTGCATATTCACTGTGCTTTCGCTCGCAGGATGGGACCTCACAGCACTTTAAATAAAAACGTTAATATTCCCAGGGGCACATGGCACAAGTCCTATAAAAAGAAGTGGGGGGACTGACCAAGTTGCAGGCAGAATGCAAGTGACATCATGACGCATGCCAACACAACACATGACGTCACATCACGACACGTGAGATCCCACATGGCATCACAGAAAGTGGCCTCACTGGAAGAGTCTGCATTAGGATGAGTAGCGCTATAAAAGAAATAAAATAGCGCTCTTTATATTGGTATTTGTGTAAATACTGGGACAGACCATCCCATCTGACATTCCTACAGTGCGTGCACTTATATACAGGGACTGAAAAAAGTCAAAGGCATGCCTCTCTTCAGTGTCTGTGAAGAGATAACAAGCTGTGTGCCTTTGTTTCCTCTCCTGTGCATTTGCAATCAAGTGAGAGATTCCAGGCCGCCTCCCCTCTGATGATCGATCAACAGGAGGCCTGTTGGCCCCTAAACATCTCCCTGTATCTTTGGCACAGCTGAAGGTGTAACAAAAAAAAGCCCCCTCGCTGCCTGCACGTTGCTGCTGAGAATGAAAAGCAGACAGCGTGCAGGAGCTGCTGAACGCGTCCCGGTGTCTGAAAATGACACTGGGACAAGTTCAACTTATGTGGGGCCCAACTTATTGGCAGGTGGGACGGCGTCCACCCTGTGAAAAGAGTGGGTGGACGACGTGTACCCCCGACTTGTGCCCTGGCAGGGCAGGGGCGTAACACAGGCCCCCGCAGCCCCCGCGGTGCGGGGGGGCCCCGTGGTCCTGGGGGCCCCCTCGGCAGAGCAGTGTTTCAATAATGACAATGGCCTGCCGCCCATGCACTCCAATTGCTGGCTCTCTGCACGGGCGACAGGCCATTATTAAAACGGGCCCTTGGCCAAAGAGACAGAGGCTAGGCATGCGCAGCTGCAGTGACGCACGCACGTTCAAATTTTGTGCGCCGACTGCGCGCCTTCAGCAGTGGTCTGCAGGGTGGGTAATGCACTCAGTCACAGTGTAAAATGCACATGCAACGGCAACAGCCATCTGAACCTTCCCCCCATGGACGCCACCGAAGCAGCCTGCAGCAAGCAACTAAGTAAAGCCACGTCTCCTTCCATCTCTCCTCAGGTAAAAAGCTTTCCTCTATTCATTCTGGCCTGGTGTGCAGTGAATATTCTCGGGTAAAAGGGTGGTATGCCAAATAATCCGCGCCCAAGCATATTAATTATTTTAAGCCAGTCTCGTGGCTCGGACTAAGTTTTTTTTTTTATTTAATCTTCTGGGGACACTTTTAAAGGGGAAATGGTTAAGCAATAACTGAGCGTTTTTATGCTTTGCAACAGAATTGTGTCTATTTTGCAACAGAATCGTTCACCAGTTCGCAAGCAACAACAAAAAAAAAACTCTGTTTAATGTTTTTGGTAAAGATTTGCATTATGTGGCACATTTACCTCCGCTCATATTCCTTCAGCGTATACGTTCGTTATGTAATTTTTTTATTCAGTGAATTATTCAGCTTCAACACCTACGTCGCAGGTCTCAAGTTTCTGCCTGTTGATGGCAGGCGGCTTGGATTTCAGCGCTGGGCCTATAATACAAATTAACTCTGTTTATTAGACCCCATAAGCCACAGACTCGGATTAATAAAGTGGGCAGTTTCCAAAGGTATGTAAATGTGCCAATGGTCTTTGAAGACCTGATAAAACTCAGGCGTGCTGTAGTCTCAATAAGTCTCCAGACACTGCCCAGCGAGCCCCCAGCAGCACACCCACTGACCTCTGGCCCCACAGCACTCTGAGGGCTTCAGAGTAAATGAAGACAGCCTGGAAATGCAGCAAATAAACATGGCTGCACTTCCAGGCGTCTTCATTTACATGTGCTTGCAGAGGCCTTTGCGCCCCCCTGGGAACCTATCCACGCCCCCCCAGGGGGCGCACCCCACAGTTTGAAGACCTGTGATCTAGGTTCTAGCATATTTAGTCTATTTATGACATGGGTCACCTTTTAAGGTGAGTGGAGGTTCTGGCATGTTTATTCTATATATGACAAGGTTCACCTTTTAAGGTGGGATGAGGTTCTGGCATGTTTAGTCTATTTATGACAAGGGTCACCTTTTAAGGTGAGTTGAGATTCTGGCATGTTTAGTCTATTTATGACAAGGGTCACCTTTTAAGGTGAGTTGAGATTCTTGCATATTTAGTCTATTTATGACAAGGTTCACCTTTTAAGGTGAGTTGAGGTTCTGGCATGTTTAGTCTATTTATGGCAAGGGTCACCTTTTAAGGTGAGTTGAGGTTCTGGCATGTTTATTCTATATATGGCAAGGGTCACCTTTTAAGGTGAGTTGAGGTTCTGGCATGTTTAGTCTATTTATGACAAGGGTCACCTTTTAAGGTGAGTTGAGGTTCTGACATGTTTATTCTATATATGGCAAGGGTCACCTTTTAAGGTGAGTTGAGGTTCTGGCATGTTTATTCTATATATGGCAAGGGTCACCTTTTAAGGTGAGTTGAGGTTCCAGCATATTTAGTCTATTTATGACAAGGGTCACCTTTTAAGGTGAGTTGAGGTTCCAGCATGCTTAGTGTATTTATGACATGGGTCACCTTTTAAGGTGAGTTGAGGTTCTAGCATATTTAGTCTATTTATGGCAAGGGTCACCTTTTAAGGTGAGTTGAGGTTCTGGCATATTTAGTCTATTTATGACAAGGGTCACCTTTTAAGGTGGGATGAGGTTCTGGCATGTTTAGTCTATTTATGACAAGGGTCACCTTTTAAGGTGAGTTGAGATTCTTGCATGTTTAGTCTATTTATGACAAGGTTCACCTTTTAAGGTGAGTTGAGGTTCTGGCATGTTTAGTCTATTTATGACAAGGGTCACCTTTTAAGGTGAGTTGAGATTCTTGCATGTTTAGTGACAAGAGTCACCTTTTAAGGTGAGCTGAGGTTTTAGCATATTTAGTCTATCTATGACAAGGGTCACATTTTAAGGTGAGTTGAGGTTTTAGCATATTTAGTCTATCTAGGTTCTAGCATATTTAGTCTATTTATGACATGGGTCACCTTTTATGGTGAGTTGAGATTCTTGCATGTTTAGTCTATCTATGACAAGGGTCACATTTTAAGGTGAGTTAATATTCTTGCATGTTTTGTCTATTCATGACAAGGGTCACCTTTTAGGGTGAGTTGAGGTTCTGGCATATTTAGTCTATCTAGGTTCTAGCATATTTAGTCTATTTATGACATGGGTCTCCTTTTAAGGTAAGTAGAGGTTCCAGCACGCTTAATCTATCTATGACAAGGGTCACCTTTTAAGGTGAGTTGAGGTTCTGGCATGTTTAGTCTATTTATGACAAGGGTCACCTTTTAAGGTGAGTTGAGATTCTAGCATATTTAGTCTATTTATGACAAGGGTCACCTTTTAAGGTGAGTTGAGGTTCTGCCATATTTAGTCTATCTATGACAAGGGTCACATTTTAAGGTGAGTTGAGGTTCTAGCATATTTAGTGTACTTATGACAAGGGTCACCTTTTAAGGCGAGTTGAGGTTCTAGCATATTTAGTGTACTTATGACAAGGGTCTGGATTACTGCTGCCGAGAAGCCCAATGGATGAACAGTAGACTTTTTCATAAAACCTTTATCACACAAAAACATGAGATGGTAAGATGATGAAAATGGACCTCGGGAGAAACTTTAGTATCGAAGACAACACTGAGATTCCGGACACTAGAAGTGGGGGAGGCAAGTGCCAAGAGACAGGGGCCACTAGAGCGGCGAGTAGAAAGGCGGAGCACCGAACGACAGACTTTTAGGTTGTACTCGAGTTAAGTCTTACAAGTTGGCATTCATCCAGTCCGCAACTGCTACAGAAAGGTCTTAGAGGGAGTTCAGCCTATATTCCAGGCCCAAAATAATCTGCTTTTCATCTGCATAACAAACTGAAAGCCAACAAAGGCAATTAGATCTGCTTAGGGCGGCAATAGCAAATGAAAAAGTGTGGGGCTCACAGCAGGGCCTATGAGACTCCACAGCTCAGGCCTTTGAAAGGAGACCAAAAAGGTGGTAGATGGACTGACGGTGTCCGAGTCTCTCAGACAGGATCTTAACCAAGCAAGGACGTTGAGACCAGGCGAAGAAAGCCTGCTCAAAAGAAGATCATCAGAGACTGTTTCTGATGCAGACTACAAGTCGAGGAGGATGAGGGCAGCTGAGTACCCAGAATAAAGCACTTTAGGACTACAAAGTTGTTTCAAGGCAATGACCCTTTCTGAAAATGCTCCAGTGATTCTTTCTGTGAAATGACAATGAGCACATTAAGTCTTTTTAATTCCAAAATTCAGAACGGTGTTGCTTCCTGACAGCTGACCAAAGGTGTGTTTTCAGTCTACTCATCAGGATGTTGCAACGTGCTTGTTGGAAACTGCACATATGTATGGGTCACAGACTATTGTGCTCAGTGGGCTAATGCACCTGATTTCAGACAGTGTGACTGGTAAGTCACAGGCTTGATTCCTAACGCATTTTCCATTCCTCCTGCAATTGAATATATGAGTGGCAATTAGTTAACACAACCACTCTAACATTAAAACATGACCACCGGTTAACTACTCTACCAGGAACCTACACTATCCTAAATAAAAAAAAAGAAGTAAAATAACATCCCAAGTTGCGCATTTCTTATATGAGAGGAATGCGCCACATCCATGCAGGAAGCCACCAGCCCAGGGAACTAGCAAAAGAGGTCGCTGCTTGGAATAAGTTTGCAACACATTGTGTCCTAGCATACGATGGATGCAGGTATTCCTTCAGTCTCTAGAAAGGGAGCATGTGTGGCTGATGCACAAGGCCCTGCAAAGAGGCACCTCCAACAGAAACATACACCATGCCTTTTAATGGTTGTCTCTAAATGTCTATACTAATGATAGCATTTAGCCTGGCATGGGTAGCGGAAGGGGCACGCTTGCATGGGGCACAAGAGAGACATCAGGTAGACAACATGGTTGCCAGTTTGTCCTTGTAAACTGGAATAAATAGCACACAAAGTAGTATTTTGATTGTGTAATGCTTTTGGACTGACACAATATCAAGGTTACGCTGCTTTTGACCGATCCAGGCTCAGTTTGACCGCAGAATAAAGCTGGTCAGATATTTTGCTGCCAAACTATATAAGTGAGGGAGGGCACTGCGATAAATTGCCTATAGAAAGGGAGCACTGGTGTACTTCCTCTGCATAGACACCATACCAGAGAAAAAACACACATGACATAGGTTCAAGTAAACTCTACATCAATCTTACAATGCACTATGAGAAACTGAGGTGCTTATTTACAAGAGGCCTGCGTCGACCAAGCAGCACTTTTTTTCCACACTCCGGTGGCGCAGGCTTCTCAATCACATCTATGAGGCGACGCACAACTACCCTGCGTGGCTTTGCATGGCCTCAACCTTATGGAGTAAGGCAATGCATCTGCAGGAAGTGCTGCATTACCTTACCCTGCGACAAGAAGGCGTTCCATGGGCATTGCAGTGGTTGTTGCCACAAAACACCCATGGATTTTGACGCAGCCCCAAATTTACAAAATCATGTAAACCTGGGGCAGCGCCAAAACCTTATGCTTCCCCAGTGCAGGCGTAACAAGGAGAAATGTTTTATTCTGCAGCACACATAGAGGAAAATGCCTCCATGTATTGTTTTGGTGCAGGAAGGTGCCCCTTCCTGCACAAAAACAATCCTGCTAACAACGCAGAAACCCTCGCACCTGGGTGCAGGGGCGCCCGCATTGGCGTTAAGCACCAAAATGTGCACCAGAGGAGGCAGAAAGGACAGGAATGCACCATATTTTGTAAATACGGTGCATTCCTGCCCTTTCAGAGTGGTGTAGGGAAGCGCAGCAAAAAGAGTTGCAGCGCTGCTCTTCGCCAATTTTTTGTAAATGAGGCCCTGAGTTGGGCATAGGCGTAAGGGGTATAACTAACTAACCCTAAATTATGTGTTCAGGCTTCGCGTAGATGACTTATCTCTTAGTATACCTATAGGTCAGACGCAAGACACACGAATAATCCCTCAGGTGACAATGCTCCATCACCAAAGGACAGAGCCACAACCCACCATTTCTGCTCAGTCTCTTCTATAATTGCAATCAGTTTTGCGTTTGGTGCCTGAGGGCACCCGCAAAATATATTGAAAACCTATATATGTAAGAAATGAGTGAAGTTGGTACTTAAAAAGTGCAACAGATACACTTAGGCATCTTGGTGCTAACAATATCAGAAAACATATTAGATAATCTTTCAAATAAATTAATTTAAGAGCTTCCCTAAACACTGAATGGTCCTCTATTTTGAGCAGGCCAAGGTGGACTGCATTTCAAACAAAGGAGGCAACAAAAGAGAAGGATCTTGGTGACAGAGCACGCTGCCATATTCTGAACGCCTTGAAGCTTGCACACAGCTGACTCGAGAAGGCCAATACAGCAGGCATAGGCAGAGTTCAATATAGAAATGATGGCAGCATTAAAATCGGATTTCATGTGGCACAGAATAAAAGTGGGTTTGTTCTTCGAGATCCTCGTTTGGTTGACACAACTGCAACAACAGGCTGCAGCAGGCGTAAATGTGATCATTATAATCTAGTGCAAAGGCGCCTGTGTTACAGGCTGGATTGTTTTTGTGCAGGAAGGGATACCTGCCAACGAAAACAATCCAAGGAGGAAATAAAAGGGAGAAAAAAAAGTCTTTGTTACGCCATCCTCCACCGGCGTACTGATTTGACGCAATCCCAGGTTTATTAACCTTTCTATATCTGGAGTTGCATCAAATCCATGGGCAGATGCACAACGCAAATTACCCCTTGTAGGGTTTTGTAAATTCCAGTTAGGGACTTGCGATGATTTGCGTCACGCATGGACAACGCATATCCGTAGTAAGTCTGGGCCAAATTCTTTTTGAGAGGTAAGGCACGGAAGTTTCAGCTGAGTTCTGGAGTGCCCCCTTCTAATAGAAGTGGTTTGACTGCATATTAGAAATATATCTTTTTAATACACTTGTTTTATATTAAACACTAAAGGACAGATCCACTAACTTTTCATCCAGTGTAATAACCAAAGTTGCTGCACTTTGTTGCATGAAAGAGAGCTGAACGGTGCCGTATCTGCAAAGATAGGACACTGTTTCCCTCCCATTCCCTGCGCTGGTACACTTCAGGCTGCCTTACGCCAAGTATGATGACAAGCATAGCTTTTTGTACTGGAAACGGACACTACCAGTACAAAAACTATGTTTTGGCATTTTTCCCACTTTGCACAGGTGCTGTGCAGTGCAGTACACATGCAAAGCTGGAAAAATGTGCTGATTTTTTAAAGTTACTCCCCTGTTATGCCTGCCTTGAGGAGCCGTACGTTTCTTTCTGCACATCCCGGTCTATTAATGTTCGTAGATGGAGACTTGTGACATACCCCATGGGTGATGGCCAGTGATCGGCAATGTACTGCCCATAGAATGCCTCCTTGATGCAAAGTAATTGTACAGCGTTACTTTAGACAAACTTCGCTATGCAAATCATGATTTGCATTAGAAAGTTAATCCAACCACAATAGTTTCTCTTGAGTATGCATCACTTTTGCGAAAAGTGTTTGTTAACCTCTTTGGTGTGGCAGCCTATCTTACACTGTGTGTAATACCACGTTTAAATAATGACTTGCATATTCACTGTGCTTTCGCTCGCAGGATGGGACCTCGCAGCACTTTAAATAAAACGTTAATATTCCCCAGGGCACATGGCACAAGTCTTATAAAAAGAAGTGGGGGGACTGACCAAGTTGCAGGCAGTATGCAAGTGACATCATGACGCATGCCAACACAACACATGACGTCACATCACGACACGTGAGATGCCACATGGCATCACAGAAAGTGGCCTCACTGTAAGAGTCTGCATTAGGATGAGTAGCGCTATAAAAGAAATAAAATAGCGCTATTTATATTGGTATTTGTGTAAATACTGGGACAGACCATCCCATCTGACATTCCTACAGTGCGTGCACTTATATACAGGGACTGAAAAAAGTCAAAGGCATGCCTCTCTTCAGTGTCTGTGAAGAGATAACAAGCTGTGTGCCTTTGTTTCCTCTCCTGTGCATTTGCAACCAAGTGAGAGATTCCAGGCCGCCTCCCCTCTGATGATCGATCTACAGGAGGCCTGTTGGCCCCTAAACATCTCCCTGTATCTTTGGCACAGCTGAAGGTGTAACAAAAAAAGCCCCCTCGCTGCCTGCACGTTGCTGCTGAGAATGAAAAGCAGACAGCGTGCAGGAGCTGCTGAACGCGTCCCGGTGTCTGAAAATGACACTGGGACAAGTTCAACTTATGTGGGGCCCAACTTATTGGCAGGTGGGACTGCGTCCACCCTGTGAAAAGAGTGGGTGGACGACGTGTACCCGCGTGTACCCCCGACTTGTGCCCGGGCACTGCAGGGCACCATCCAGAAGTCGTGACTGGTTAAACACCCAGACATGCAGTGATCGCACGAGCCAACTTATTTTTCGTAACGTAAAAGAATGCACATTACCCGTAGATTACTTTAACACACTTGACTTCCCGTTCTTTTTTATGCACCTACTTCAACCTGTAGATGGACAGACTGCAAAATGGTTTGTGCGAGGCTGTCACTGAGATCGAACTGCGTACAGCCAAAGAATTGTGTGGGTCCTGGAAGCTGCAGCAGTCGGGCTAAGCCAAACGATGATATGGGAGTGATTGGGGTCGGGGCGCAAAAGCCCTATTAGTCCAATGGGCGCTGCGCGCCTGCAAGGAACCTTCTATCCTACGCAGGTGATGGGATAGTGTCAGTTCCGGGAGACTCGAGCTCTAATTCCGTTACTCTGTCAACCTTACAAAAAGGATCTTCGCAGAGATCGACACTAATTTCACCATATGCACCATTGGGGTGCACCATGAAAAACCTGTACCCTGGTAGAGAAAAAATCTACTATTTGGGGCTAATCTGCCCCTCGCACCCCAGGCTCGGGGTGCCTGCACGTGCTATACTGTTGCTGGGTCGCGGTGTCACTGCACCTGCTGCACTGTTGCTTGGTCGCGGTTTCACTGCACCTGCTGCACTTTTGAAAGCTACGTTTTATTCGCTTCCGGTGCTCTTCTTTACATCTTCGACAAGGGCATCATGTGGTTTAGGTAGTCCTTCACCTTGAATCCCCCCCCCCCCCATGCCTCCTCTAGTTGGTCGAGTTTTGGAATGCCGCTCAACGGCTTCAGGCACGGTGTTTTTATTTTTAGTTTCGTGATTGACATTCAGTCATCAGGCAACCGGGCTCCTCCCTCGGAAACCTGGCGTCTCTAAGCACTAAAGAGCCGTGGATCACAACGGAGACGAACGACCTCGCGCTGTTCACCTGGCAGCGCGTTCACAACATTACCAAAGCGCCGTGAGAGCCCCATCTACACGCCCAGGCGCACTCACTCACTAGTCACGCCCGAACCGCGTGTGTGTACTCAGTAGTTTCTGTTCGCTGTGACAAGCGCGGTCACGTGTTTGCACTGATAAGAGGACCTGCACACCTCAGTTCAAGTAGAGATAACCATTCACACCTTCCGTGTGATTCACTAGTGAGTGGCACTGACTCACGCCTACGGCACGTGTTTAGGTGTGGTGAAACTAGGAGGAGCCAGTACTACAGCTATCTTTCTTTTAAAATGTAACCATATCATTGCATCTGGGTGCGATCAAATAAGTTGTTAGTGCGTCTCTCGAGAAAAGAACCGCTCCTCATTTCAACAGCCCGGCTCGCAGAGTACTAGCCGGCCTCTGTGGGTATTATTTGAGTCGACATTATGAACAGGTGCAACACCCGATGCGCATGCGCGTTTAGAACCTATTCAAAGAGACTGCCACTTTGTGGCTGACTTGAGAGCAAGTTACATAGGCGGTGAGACAGGCCCGGTTCCTGGATTTTTGATGTAGGTGGGCTATGAGGAAGCATGAGTGGGCCATGAAGATGAATGGCAGCGGCAAAATATACAACAAAGCATTTTGGTGATCTAATATTGTATGTGCTGACATATGTCCAATTTTGAAATTTTTAACAAAATACCCACCACCCAATGAGCTACGTAATGCGTTACTTACCAGTAATCTTCATCACTCAGAGAATTGCCTTCCTCGCCATATGAGTTATGCAGTGAGCTTCAGCTCTACACCGGAGTTCTCCAAAGCAATTAGCATTCCATGCTTCCCATCCCTCCCCAACATGGCCGACCACCTGGGCCGGACTGGGAACCGAAATTGGCCTTGGCAAACAGCTCGGCTGGCCCCCCTGAGGGTCAGGGGGGCTGCGGCCAAGCTGTTTGAAAGGGCCGGTTTCTGCCTATTTTGTTACAGGGGGCCGATATTGCTGGCCCCGGTAACAAAAACTGCCCCCTGGGGCCCAAAACCGGCCCCCACCCTGGTGGCCCACCGGGAAAACGCCCGGCGCCCTGCCGACCACCGTCACCCCATACCCAGTATAAGGGGAGGATTGACCCACCCCACTTCCTATAGCACTGCCAAGTCCCAAAGCAAGCACATGAAGCCGATAGCCAAACAGGGAGGGAGGGATGGGAACTCGTGTGGCGAGGAAGACAATACTCAGAGTAATAAAGACTACCGGTAAGTAACCGGGGATTACCTCCTCGTAAGTCTTCCACGCCACCAGAGTTACTCAGTGAGCACATACTCAAGCCCAGCTGCTTCATGGAAAACTGACAAGAAACCACAGACAACGGGATAATGCAAAACAGAGGTTTAATCCAAAAATTAACACAGATGGAAAACAACCAAGGAGATGCCCTCAGAAGGTGTGACCATCAGGAGCCGGCAGAACCAGCCCCTAGAACTGCCTCAGCAAAGCCCCCCACAGAAGGACCACCCAACACCACCCAGTAGTGATCCATGAACATGTGTGGAGAGCACCAGGCAGCAGCCCTACAGATATCCTCAGTAAAGACCCCCTTGAAAGAGGCCCAGGAGACAGAAAGACCCCGGGTAGACCGACCCTGCACCCGGGCAGACACCTCAGAACCCTGGAAACCATAGGCCAGCAATATCGTATGCATAATCCACCGACTCAGGGTGGAGAGAGAAGGTTTATGACCAGAAGGAACAGGCCCAAAAGTGACAAGTTATCACATCAGCAAAAGGATGAAGTCCATTCCAAATACACCAGCACCGCCGGCCGAACATCCAACAGTGAAAGAGCAGAATCCACCCCGGACTCAACAACCGGAGAGAAAGTAGGCAAAATAACCTCCCGGGGGCAGTTAACAACCGAAGGGACCTTGAGAAAAAACTTCAGATCCGGGCACAACACAATACGGTCCGGCAGGACCTGTAAAAAGAGGAGAGCGCAGGAAAGATCCCACCTCCCCAATCCGACCAGCAGACACGATTGCCTCCAAAAACACCACCTTCATGGCAAGGAACTTGACGTACATGGACCTTAAGGGCTCAAACGGAACCCCCTGAAGGGCCCAAAACACCAATGGAAGATCCCAAGAAGGCGCAGAACAAATCGCTCTAGGACGTTGCAGAAAACAACTCCGAAGTAATCTGGCCACAAAATGATCCAAATCGTCCAACTGAGGACTGCAGAACGCCCGCAAGGCCGCCCACTGAGCCCGGAGCATAGAAGGGGCAAGGCCCAAGGCAAAGCCATCCAACAGAAAATCCAGCACCTTCATCGATCTACAGAAACAGAGTTCAGGCCCTTACAAACACACCACAGAGAGAAGGACCCCCCAATGGCGAGAATAAGATAGAAGAGTCGCTGGGCGATGAGAGTCCTGTAGCAAATCAACCACCTCCAGGGAGCAACCTTGAGAAATAAGGCTCAACCTCTCAAGAGCCGTCAAATTCACTCAGGACAGAATCTTCTGCACAAGGAGCCAAGGGAGTGAACCCTGCAGCCCTCCTGGTGACGGAGGTACACATCACAACTTGATTTTCCGTCCGGACCAGAACATGGTGCCCCCGAAGGGCCGAGGCAAACCCCAGACAAACCAAATGAACGGGCTTCAGTTCCCGAAAGTTGGACGAGCAACCAGCCTGCAGGCGATCCCACCAACCCGGCACAGACTGGGAATCCAAAGTTGCCACCCAGCCCAACAGTCTGGCATCTGTCGTAACCACCCTGCAGGGGACAACTAAAAGGGAAGACCCTTGCAGAGACTGGAGTCCACCAACCACCAACCCACATTGGCCCGAATCTGAGGAGACACCACCATTGGCAGATCGTAATCCGTGGAACAAGGAGCCCAATGGGACAAGAGATGGTTCTCCAATGGGTAGAGGTGATGATGAGCCCAGGGTAGCACATTGATCACCACAGACATCAAACCCTGTACCCTCAACCACTGATGGGCTAGGGCGTAATCCAAGGCCAGGAGACATCCCAGGTCCCTCCTCAAGGTTTCCCTATGCCCTGCAGGCAAACACACCAGCCCCTTGACCATGTCCAGGTGACCCCCGATGAACACCAAGTTCTGAGTAGGATCCAGATAGGACTTCTTGCGGTTGATCAGGAACCCATGATGTTCCAGGACCTCGCACACCCTCTGGACATGAAGAGTCCCCTTAGAGAAAGAAGAGGCAGATATTAGCCAGTCATCAAGGTACGGGAATACTCGAATCCCCTCCCTGTAGAGGATCCCAACCAAGCGGGCCAAAACCTTCGTGAAGCCCCTTGGGGCAGAAGACAAACCAAAGGGGAGTATCTGGAATTGGAAGTGCTTGGCCCCCACACAAAACCGGAGAAACTGCTAAGCGGACAGGTGAATCGGCACATGGAGGTAGGCATCCAGCAGATCCAAGGAAGCCACAACTTCCCCCTGAAACCGTTATGGAACAATCTCCTACAAAGAGTGTGGAAATCTAAAATAATTTCCGTTAGCATAAGCGGAAGCCATTTTGGTTGTGGCATCCATTTTGTTAGCTATGTAATTCTTCCGCCTTCACTGTTGCTTGCCCTTCTATTCTGCTTGAGTCATTAGCTTTAGTTAACTCCTTCTGTACTGAGCCAAAGTAATGTACGTGCTGAGAAAAGGCCTGTAGCTGCTAAAATGCACTTGGTTAAAGATGTAACTGTCAACTATTTTCTGCTGTTGTAAACAGTTCTGTTCCCCCTCCCACTTTGCTGACTAAGTGATCACCCATGCCCATGTTTGTTGGTAACTATTTCTGTGCAGGTCTGTACTTTCTATTTGTATCTACATGCTTACTCTGCAACAAAGTGTGTATAAAAGCACCATGGACTGTGTATTCAATGTACTACCTCCTGCAACACTTGAGGGTGTTGTATGGACGTGGTCCCACTCATGAGTGATTAAAAAACTTGCTATTTGAATTCCAGCTTCAGTGCCAATCTCTATTTTGTTGGTCTACGGACCCGTGGACAAGATAAGGGTGACCCCTGCACCGGTGTGCTCATTAAAAGTCACATTTCCACAAGAGAGCATCTTAAATTCAACATGAGGGATAAAGGAATTCCCTCTCTTTAAATCCAACACTGGACGGAAGTCCCCCGATACCTTTCTCACCAGGAGAAAATTCCAAGACCCATTTGGCAGTCCGGAACTGGACAAATGGCCCCTTTGTCAAGAAGACCCTGAATTCCTGATGAAGGTGCCCAGCCTTTTTAGCGTGGTTGAAGGCACAGGAGTGTGAATGAAAGCATCCGGAGGAAGAGATTTGAAGACAAGCGAGTAACCTTCTCGTACAATCGGCAGAGCCCACTGAACCGAGACCGATTCCTCCCAGGCCTTTATGAAAGTCAACAAACAACCCCCTACAGAGTTCGGGCAGGCAGAACCCAGGGATAGTAAGGATTTGGACATGGGGTGCCATCAGCCTGCTGAGACCAGGATTTGTTGGAGTAAGGGGTGCCCCAGCAGCGACCCTTCCCTCGAAAGGGCAATCCCCCGCTAGGTGTAGTAGCAGGACCACAAGCCCTCTTGGGCCCAAAAAATGTCCCTCGAGGAGGTCGGATGGGTGCCAACAGCTTCCTGTCCTCAGCTGATTTCTTCACCATTTCCTCAAGGGAGGAACCAAACAACTTGGTCCCAGAAAAAGGGATCTTCATAAGAAGGGCTTTCTGGGCAGCTTCCGCTTTCCAAAAGCATAGCCACACCTGACGTCGAGCCTGAATACCCTCCCCCCAAGGTATCGAAAGCGTTATCAGATAAAAGTCTTGTTTGTTGCTTCATGACAGGCAGAGTAGGCAGGACGTCAGCCTCCTTCCCCAGAAGCTTGGCCAGGGATTGGAAATCCTTAAATAGGGACTGCACAGTTAGCTGCCGCATGGGACCGTTTGACTGCCACCTCCATTCTCTTGTCAACCGGATCCGAGGGGGAGGCATCCTCCGAAATGATGGACCCATGAGAGGAGAGTCCTGTCACCAGGGAGTCTCCAGTAACGGAAGATGGGAAATCCTTTGTAAAATCTTTAATGGCGTTGCGTCTAGAGTGGTAACATGGGAAGGCTTGCTTGTCCACCTCCTGCCATTTATTGTCGATCACCCTCTTGAGAGAAGGATACAAGAGCAGAGACCCAGGCTCCCGTCTCTGGTACTACATAAAAAGTCTGCTGCCTGCTCCTCTACTGGAGGGACAGAAAAGACCATGTTATCCTTGATGTGCTGTAGGACATCCTTCAATTCTTGGCCCTGCACATATCTCCCGCGGAGATCCTCCTCTTCACCCTCACCCTCAATGCAAGAGGGAGGATCCAGGCGCTGTTTCTAAGGAGAAGAAGGGCCATTGCCCTCCTAAAAAGCTGCAGCCACAGCAGCCTGAATCATTGACTGAATAGCCTGGAGTGAAAGGGAATCAGCAGTGGGCTGGGAGCTGGTCCCAGCCTCCACCCGAGGATTATCACCTGGATCCATGGCCACCCAACACCCAGAAAACAGCAGTGGCTAATGCACATACAGCAAGACACCACAGGTACTGAGCCCTTAAATACTGAGCAGTCATGTAGTGAAAACTCCAATCATGCCAAAACAGCCAAAAGAACACGTTGTCAGGTAACCCTACACAAGCGGGAAGCCGGCCGCGTGAGGCGCCGCCCCCAGAGAGGCAGGACAGACAGGGCGACCGGAGGTTGTAAAACCCTCCGCTCGCCCTACCGCAGCGCCGGCATAAGAGACGTGCAGGAGAGCATCTTGCGCCTCACGTCTGCCGGAACCAACAGACTGTTGCGGGACACCGCGGCGCTCGTCGCGCTGTCAGGCGCGCAAGGACTACACTTCCCGGCAGTCGGACGCTCGCGGTCACGTGGGGGCGTCACCTACGTGCGTCCCACGTGACGCGGAAGCATCCGATGTAGTCGCGGCAGTCGGCGGAAGACGCTGCCGATTATTCTTTGAACTCACAGGCATTCGGAGTTCGCGGCGGCAACTAGAGGTTGGGTAAGGGTGTCCGTGACACCACACCTTCGTTTGTTCAGTGCTGGGGGCATGTTGTTAGCCTTTGGATTCGGCGTCACGCTAGGACCTTTGTGTGCATTTGAACCCTGTGCATTTGAACCCTGAGCATTTGAACCCTGAGCATTGAACCTTGTGCATTGAACCTTGTGCATTGAACCCTGAGCATTGAACCTTGTGCATTGAACCTTGTGCATTGACCCTTGTGCATTTGAACCCTGAGCATTGAACCTTGTGCATTTGAACCCTGAGCATTGAACCTTGTGCATTTGAACTTTGTGTGCTTCCTACCAGGATACTTGGGAGTACGAGTGACGTAACTCTGCTCTTCCTGGAACTTGTATACCTAGGGTAACTTGCATGCTATGAACTGGGATACTTGGAGTACGAGTGATGTAACTCTGCTCTTGGTAACTATTGCGGAGTGGTTGATTTGAAGCCACTCGATCGGCCTTTGCTTTTACGCGCTCTTTCAGGCGCTTCACCTATAGAACGTTTTCAAAAAGACAGCAGTGCTGGGCATTTACATACGTACTGTTCCTTCCTATTCCCCTGAGGGTGCCTGGCAGTACATGGTCCTTACCGGAATCGTTGGCTCCTATAGACCTTCGCTACACCCCTGAGGGCTGGCTCATTCTTCTTTTCCTTTACAGATTAGTGAGGGCCCGGTAAAAGGGTAAAGGGGGGGGGGTGGTGGTGAAGCAGGAGTTTAGGAAGGGGGTCCAGGTACTAACCATTGTTTTTTTGTGTCATCTACAGGTCTCCCTCCCCGCTGTTCCCATCCTTTCCTTCCCCTCGCTTAACCACCCTTTAGTCTGTGTTGCTTTGAGATCCAGACTTGGGGAGGTTGGGAGGGGGGCCCCCTAGAGCATCGACCCGACCCCGAGGATACGTTCAGGCCCGGAACAGAATAATCGGCCCACGAATAGATTTATCCTCCTGGTCAAGTCGATTCTACCATGGCCACCTTGGACGACGTCATGGCGGCCTTAGCTTCGATGCAAGTAGAACTCACGGCTTCACGTAATGAAACCGCTGCGTTGCAGGCAAGGGTAGACAGATTGCAGCGCAACCCCTTTGACTATGGTCCTCCAACCCATCCTAGTTCGATGGTGGTGGAAGTTCCTACCCCTATTCCGCTGGCCCCTCCTGAACGTTTCACAGGGGACATACATAAAGTACAGGTGTTCCTAACCCAGGTACTTTTACACTTCAACTGCAAACCAAAGCTGTTTTCCACCAACCAGGCACGTGTATCGTTCTTGATCTCCTATTTAGCGGGGGATGCCGCGCAATGGGCCGTTCCCTTAGTTCAACAAGATGACCCGAAGCTTTATGATTGGGATGCCTTCAAAGAGGAGTTCGAAAAAACCTTTGACAGGCGCCACAACACCTTTTCGGCAGATCGAGAACTCTTAGAGCTGAAACAAGGGAGCAAGGATCTCTTGAATTATCTCAATGCCTTTCGACGGCTAGTCGCCGAAACCCAGTGGCCGGAAGGGAAACGGTCTGCGATATTCTACCAAGGTTTACGAGATGAACTCAAGGATGCGATAGCCCAGGTGGATCCCCAACCTCAGTCCTGTGAAGCCTTGATCGATTTAACGCGTCGATTAGATTACCGGTTACGGGAACATAGAGGAGAATCGAAGAGGAAGGACCGGTTTCCGGTCCGCTTTGAGCGCTCCAAGTCCTCCGAACCAGGAACAACTTCTCAAGAACCTATGGAAATTGGCACTATGAGAGCACCATTGACCTCGGAGGAGAGAGAGCATCGTAGGAGGGATGGCCTCTGTCTCTATTGTGGCAAGAAAGGCCATTTTTTGAAGGAATGTCCGGTAAAACTTAAGAGCAGCCGTCTTCGGCCAGGAACCCCCTGGAGCTCATCAAAGACAACGACGGAAAACTGACACGCTCTACGCAGGCTGAAGGGGAAGCGTCGAGCGGATTATGCATCCCTTCACTCAAGGATGGGTCCGAGGGAAACACTTGCCTGTCGTGGACTTCTGTTGGGGAGGATTCCCTTGTGCCTGCTGTCGCCCTGCTGCCCTGCGGCTTTGCCGGGGAGTGCTGAGTGCTGCGTCTGGGCTGCCCCCGCCGCCGTGCCGCTGCCGCTGCGCGGCCGCGAAGAGGGCCGGACTACATCTCCCAGCAAGCTCTGCATCACCGCCCACCACCCGGTTCCCGCGCCTGGAGGCGTACAAAGGAAGGCAGCTCCCTTCGGGGAGCGGGAAACACTTGCCTGTCGTGGACTTCTGTTGGGGAGGATTCCCTTGTGCCTGCCGTCGCCCTGCTGCCCTGCCGCTTTGCCGGGGAGTGCTGAGTGCTGCGTCTGGGCTGCCCCCGCCGCCGTGCCGCTGCCGCTGCACGGCCGCGAAGAGGGCCGGACTACATCTCCCAGCAAGCTCTGCATCACCGCCCACCACCCGGTTCCCGCGCCTGGAGGCGTACAAAGGAAGGCAGCTCCCTTCGGGGAGCGGGAAACACTTGCCTGTCGTGGACTTCTGTTGGGGAGGATTCCCTTGTGCCTGCCGTCGCCCTGCTGCCCTGCCGCTTTGCCGGGGAGTGCTGAGTGCTGCGTCTGGGCTGCCCCCGCCGCCGTGCCGCCGTGCCGCTGCGCGGCCGCGAAGAGGGCCGGACTACATCTCCCAGCAAGCTCTGCATCACCGCCCACCACCCGGTTCCCGCGCCTGGAGGCGTACAAAGGAAGGCAGCTCCCTTCGGGGAGCGGGAAACACTTGCCTGTCGTGGACTTCTGTTGGGGAGGATTCCCTTGTGCCTGCCGTCGCCCTGCTGCCCTGCCGCTTTGCCGGGGAGTGCTGAGTGCTGCGCCTGGGCTGCCCCCGCCGCCGTGCCGCTGCCGCTGCGCGGCCGCGAAGAGGGCCGGACTACATCTCCCAGCAAGCTCTGCATCACCGCCCACCACCCGGTTCCCGCGCCTGGAGGCGTACAAAGGAAGGCAGCTCCCTTCGGGGAGCGGGAAACACTTGCCTGTCGTGGACTTCTGTTGGGGAGGATTCCCTTGTGCCTGCCGTCGCCCTGCTGCCCTGCCGCTTTGCCGGGGAGTGCTGAGTGCTGCGTCTGGGCTGCCCCCGCCGCCGTGCCGCTGCCGCTGCGCGGCCGCGAAGAGGGCCGGACTACATCTCCCAGCAAGCTCTGCATCACCGCCCACCACCCGGTTCCCGCGCCTGGAGGCGTACAAAGGAAGGCAACTCCCTCCGCCTCGCGGACGCGCGCGGGCAGCGCCGGGAGAAGCCTGGGACAAGGGCGGGACCGTCTGTGGCCGTCCGGGGCCGATCGAGGCCGGGCAGGGCCACATCTCTTAGTCAGTACTTTTGTCCCCGAGTGTTTCTTGCTGGACTATATGATTTACTCTATAGTGTGTAAGGCAGTGAATTATTCCAATTAGCATACTGTATTGGCATCCACGATTAGTATTGAGGTTATCCATTCCCCTCGGTGGTATTATTCAGCATACTCTCTGTTAGTGCTAGACCTGCTACCAGCTTGCACTGTATTAATAGTGCACAGCACTTAACGAAATGATGAAACGGGGTAAAAAAACTAATACTAAATCCCCTGCCACACGGTCACATACCAGGCTACTGACCGTGGAACCCCAGCCCCTACCAACTTTGACTGCTATAGATAATAGATAACATGTTACAGCAGACCATTGGGGCTGTGGCTACCGCCATTGAGAACACAGAGAGAAGGCTCTCTATTACTCCATCCTTATGTATCCCAGTACAGGAAATGGATACTTCCATTACTATGAATGAGGCGTTAGGAGCCAGCTTATGCATGACATCTTCATATATAGACCTGCCTTGTAGTCAGCTACCTGTAGAAAATGACAAAGAGCCTCACAGCGGACCCACTTCCACAATCCTTTCCGCTGTTGTAGGGAAAAAGCTAGACACACGAAAATCCTGTCCCAGAAATAAGAAAAAATGTAACACTAGCAGGTCGAGCAAATACAACCACGCAAACCATGATTTGGTGACCCCTTCTAATAGTCTCCCCGATTCTACGCCAGGGATACCTTGCTGGGTTGCTAGTATGGTCACGGATTTACAAACGTCCTAAGAGAGGATAATAACAACACAATTAAAGCCATTGGTGTCAAAACTCGATAAACTTATTTCTGCAATGAATACCAAAGGGGGAGGTAAAACAGGGATAGCTAACCCCCTTAAAAGTATGGGACCCACCACTGTGGAAGCTGAATTATGTAAAACCTCCTGTCACTTAAATGTCGGAAGCAATAAACTCCCAATACAGAGTAGTGATACGGGTCCAAGCACAGACACTCAAAGTTTAACTTTTGTCTCATCCCAAACTGTGCCAATCCTTGGTCCCCAGAGCAATAGCACCCTACCCACAGCAATTCTGACAAATATAGCTGATAAAGCTGCGACAAAGATGAAGGAAGTTAGCCAGGGGCCCAAAACTGTTATACCCATGGGAAATGACACGATGACAAGAACTAGCACCTATCAGCTGCCAACAATAAATTTACCCCCAGAAGCCCAGCCATTTGTTGTAGTACTTGTGGGAGTACCACCCTTAAGTGAGGGAAAAAGAGAAAGGGAGGATGAGCTCAAAAATAAGTGCATCCAATGGCTCACGGTCAACAGGCCCCTACCAACTAATATCTCAGGTGAAATCCTTCTCGCCAGAAGAGTGGGTTGGATCGGGAGGAATCCAAAGACTATAGCAGGGGATGCGATAATCTTGAATTTCAGGGACACCAGTGCTGTGCAATATATATGCAGCACTGATGCCTACAGACAAAATACCCAAATATCTGCATTACACCTCTCACACTTTTACCCCACTCCTAGCTTGGAACCACACTGGCAAAGAGTTAGGCCAGTAAATAGAGGGTATTATCGTCTACCCTATACCCCGGAAAATAGAGGGTCATATAGGGAAAGCAGGCCCACCTGCCCTTTTCTTTACCCGATACAACCACACTGGAATAGATTCAGTGTTTTGGAGGAGGTGGATTGACTTACCCCAGAAGTAAACTCAAATTCTCACGCCATTACCGAGGCTCCTACCTGGGCAGAGGCTACGGTAGAGAAAATACTGCAAGAAGACCCAACAGCCACCTTACCACCTGAACAGAGATCCAAGGAAAGGGTAATTAACGCTAATACCGGGGCTATTAAGGGCTCTGATGGCCAGAATCAATGCTGTATACAATTGGTCTCATGGAATATAGCTGGTATCAAAAACAAACTGCCCACCCCAGAGTGGGTAGGATTTATGGCTAAATTCGACATCTGCCTAATGCAGGAGACCTGGGCACTTGAAAATAGCGTTAGTACGACCTTTGCCACTTATGACATCTTGGCGTCATTCGCAGGCAAAGGCCGGCCTTCTGGTGGATTATCAATTTGGATAGCCACACACTTGGGAATTCAGGCCTCTCAAATACCAACAAAATCCCTGGACTTCCAGTGTGTTCTTTTAAAACCCCCAGGTAATCCTCCAGTAGCAATAATAAATGTATACTCAAGACCCACTAAAAGCGGCAAAGAATCAACCGTATTTGGTGACCTGGCCTCATTTATTTCAGGGCTCGATCCCTCTATTGCCTTAGTTATTGGAGGGGACTTTAATTGCCAGTTTGAACCGCTGGGTGAAGCTGAGTTGGGTGATCAGGACGAAGTAGATGAGCTGTGGCATATCCCAGCTCCTGATACTGTACCTGTAAGAGCCTGGACACCTTTGGCACTACAAATAAAATCCTTCTCCCTTGCAATGTCTTTGCGGGCATGCAATGGGAGATTGGACTCTGATCGCCCAGCAACTGGAACATTTAATCGATCTAACAGAGTCTCTATCATTGACTATGTAATGATTGAGGCTAAAAATTGGGACAAGCTGCTGGACTTCAGAATTGAGAAAAGACAGGACAGTGACCATAATGCACTGATCCTAACCCTGAAGCCAGGGTCCTTTGGCCTGAAAAATAGTGAGACCAACCCTACTTTAGCAACCCACCCCCTCGTATTAACTAATAACAGAAGGCGGGTGAAATGGCCACATTTGGCAAAGTCACCCTTACAACTTGCTAAAATCTACCAAATGGCCACGCCTTTTATAGCCCAGATGGCTGAAGGAAAAGAGCATGCACAAATACTGGATATCCATAAACAATTAGTTATGGTACTGGCTGATGTTTTCCATCCTGTAATTCGTACCAAGAGGCGTGCACCGAATAGCCACCCCTGGTATAATACTGTTTGTAGGAAATTGTGGTAAATATTCTTTTACCTAGACTGAATTTCATACGGAATCTAAAATAAAGTAAAATAGCTCAGAATAATAAGAGGCAGAATCCGTGGTATAAGAGGTTTTCTGAATGAGCTTTATTCCAAAATGGCCGACTCGAGTGGCGGCCTTCAGGTTCCGTCACCACGAGGGTTCAGGAAGTGAAGTACAATACTTTATTGACAAGAAGTAACTTTTATAGGTCATACATTACAATGAAACGAATGCAAAAAGGCGTAACAATTGATAAGAGAAATGACATAGTAATACGTAATCGAAACTAGGCGTAATAATGAGCAAGAAGAAACATGATTGGCTCTGATTATCACACATAGGTGGATCTATAAGATAATACTTAACATAGATGCGCGCGCAGCAGCATGACGTGTAATTGACGTGCAACTAGGGGGTGAAGGGGACTTGACATTTAGCTCTACATGTGGAGACGAAAAGTCTGGGGGGTCAAGTCAACCTAATCCCAAATCATATCTAACATCCTATGTTTAGAGAACTATGTTATCCACAAGGAAGGACTCTCGGACAGAATCTATTCTATACTGACTGTGTGTGCGTGTACAAGCGTCTAAGTGCCTATATGAGATGCGAGAGGCAGAAAACTTTCCATGGCAACAGGGCTATGAATTACTTGCAGGAGGACGGAAAGGCCGAGTCCTTTGCTTGTGAGCTAAAGGAGATGTTTACCTAAATCACTAGACAGGAATGCATCGGCTGAAAAGCAAAGTAGATAATTCGAAGGTGAAATACAGCTTCTTGGCAGGCCGGCGAAACTGGCCGAGGCAGGCACCGTTAGCTGCACAGGGAGTAGGACAAAGTTCATGGATACAGATGCGAGCTCAAGCTGAAGCTGTCAGAGACAGAGAGCAGGGAAAGGCTTTGAGGACAGAATCGGGCCTATTCTGCCTGAACTGTAAAAATAGAGTAACTTAGCCATATAAAGTCGGTGGCCTTTCATACTTCATACTCGAATATCCAGCCCATTGATGGCGGATCTGACAGAGAACATGTTGATGGTGGACGCACATATGTTTGCGTCTTGGAAACTGGAACTGGAGGGAACATACATGTACTTGTAACATGCATATAGAATCGTTGGGGTCCAAGATAGGGGACATAACCGATCAGGAAAATCCACATTTCCACATTCCCTCCTTGTCCCCTACTTGCCCTTCAAGAGATATCAATCTTCATTATTCCATCGATTTGCTCATGGAGCATCATTTCTTCTTCCTTCTTCTTCCGGCATTTTGAACGAGAACCTTGATATGGAATGCACGATGTGGCACACAGACCACAAATCGCTGGTCCACATTGCAGGCATAAACAGCAACTGAAGAGCATAAGAAGGCCAATTCCCAGGAAGGATAGAACTCTCCATCCCCAGGCTGATATCACACTCCAAAACCACCCGGACCACGTCCAAGTGCCTGGATTCTCGTGTATCTGGCTCACAATCTTATGAAGGCGTGTTATAGCTTTATATACAGATGGCGAATTTTCTGGTATGAATATGCAGCAGCTGGATCCGATGACCCTGCAAGCTCCGCCCCTATCGGCCAGGATGACGTCAAGAACAAGACGATTCTGAAGAACAACAATTCTCATCGCTGATTGTTCCTCTGTCAGATTGCCTAGGGCGGCTATAGTCTCGTTTACTACAGCTTCAAGAGTCTTGGTTAGTCTACGTATCAGCTTACTATTTGATATTGTACCTATATAGGGAAAGATACCTTTATTGAAATCTACATACTTGTCCCATGCCGTCTCAGTATAATCGACAACTGGGAGATCTCTTCGCTTTCTATTGTGTACTAAATGAACATTTCGATAATAATCAGGAGGAGCTAGGAAAACAGGTGGCAAAAGGAATGCTATGTAACAGGTACCATCCCAATCTAGAGGCAGACGCATATATGCCGTCTGACCACATATAAAGTAAGAATGGCGAGAAGCTCTAAATGAAGATTTACCTCGATCACTATATTCTACTGTAGTAACGCATTGGCTATGGCCCATATATATGGAACCAACTTTTCTTACACATAATTCACCCTTAACTGGAAATACTGACATAGTGGGCAGAATTATTTCAACTTCGGATTTGACATTCAGAATCATAAGATTAGGTGTAAAATTACCTAATTTATACACTTCATTTTCTAGATCAGTTCCTGTTCTACTGGGGTGACCCTCCTTATTAGGGTGACAGACGTTGAATAAAACTAGATTCAGATTTCCCCATATCCAATGTTGTTGATAAACTGCTGTGTCTGGGTCTATGGAATTTAGTAAGCTAAACCATGCTCCACAGGAGCCATTATGTGTGAACGGATGTGGAAAGAAAGGCAGAACTCCTTTGTTATTCTGATAGGGAGGGAGTCGGCCACACACCCAACAATTGGTGGCATTACTAGTCTGATGGGAATGATGCAACATACTAATGAAAGTGTTATTGCGCAGCGCAAGTCTATAAGATAATTCATGTGGTGGTAGGTCACTAAAAGAATGTTCAGCAGCAACATTATAAACATGTCTAGAAATAGGATGATATATGTGCAAAATCACACTCGTAATAATTATTAAAAGACTCAATAAAAACAGAATTAATAATGTCCTCATACAGTAGCTACGCAGTGATTTACAATACGCCTGTCGTTTCAGCATTTCTCGGGTATTTTCTCTACTCAGGTCCAAGGGATACATGTCAGAGACAATTCAACCGCTTCACCTTGGAGAGGACTTAAACAATCAAATTGCTCGACTGTTTGGGCCTAAGCTTTAATTTATAGTTCTGAGAGTCATTCTGTTCAACAAAGGGAAGTTTTGAATCAGTCTGTGAGGGAGTGCAGGGCACAGTGTCTATATCCGAGGATAGTCCATGAAATTTCTTGATGTGGCTGGAATGTATCCAGCCCTTGCGGCCCTCAACTTTCACGGCTGTTCTTGTGGTCAACAGGACTAGCTTGGGTGCCTTCCACCTGGGCTCCAACTGGGTCTTGCGGTCGAAATTCCTCACAAACACCAGATCACCCGGAACAACGTCATGGGGTTTCACCTCAGTGTTGTCAGGAAAGGCTGCAGCCACCTGTGAACGACAAGATTGTAGTGCAGACATCAAGGAAGCCAAGTAATCTGTTAGCATATCACAATTAACATCAGTTATTTTACGTGGTATAGGCGTCCCCCACATATTTGGTGGTCTTCCGAAGATCACCTCATACGGGGATAGCCCTGTTCGAGAGTGTGCTACCATTCTTATGTAAAACAGTGCAACTGGTAAGGCTACTATCCAGTCAACACCTTTCTCCTTACATATTTTAGACAATCTGATTTTCAAAATTTGATTATGTCGTTCCACGAGACCTGCTGCCTCGGGGTGTCGGACACAGTGGAATTTCCACTGATATCCCAACAAAAGTGAGACATGTTTCATTAATTCGGATGAGAAAGGCTGGCCGTTATCTGAATATATAACACGTGGTAAACCGTACCGTGGGAAGAATTCTCGAACTAACTGTTTGGCAGTAGTCGGGGCCGTGTAATCTGATACTAGGTACGCCTCAGTCCATCGGGAGAGAGCGCAGACAACTACAAGAACATATTTAAATCCTCGACATCGTTCCATCTGGATATAATCCATTTGGAGTACTTCAAAAGGATGATCAGGAGTCTGAAATCCACCCTGTTCTACGGGAACACTTTTTCCTGGGTTGAACTGACAACATATCATACAGGTACGGACTTTTTGTTTAGCTGCTGCTCGTAAATGTTTATTGAACCAAATGTGTTGAATGCTATCTAGCATAGCTTTCTCCCCTAAATGCGCCGGACTGTGAATTGTAGCTATAATGGCTTGGACCATAGAGTCAGGAAGAAACCATACAGATTTCTCCTTCGTCATCCATCCTTGATCTGTCTGGATCCCTCCTAGTTCAGTCCATTTCTTTAATTCTTCTGCAGTAGCATGTGTCTGTATGTCAATTACGTCAAGTGCGGGATCCTTAATTGTCATACACTGTGTTGGTGTCTGAACTATTGGCTTTGTCATGTCGAATGTGCGAGTCTGAGCAGTCTGTTTAGCTGTTCTGTCAGCTAAATCATTGCCTTGAGAAATGATATCAGTAACCTTCGTGTGTGCTTTACATTTCATAATCGATATAGCAGTGGGTAGATGTATTGCGTCTAACAAGGCATGAATGAGGGGACCGTGCTGAATGTGGGCACCATGGGAAGTTAAATAACCCCTCTCTCGCCACAGCACGCCGAAGTCGTGTACAACTCCGAATGCATAACGTGAGTCAGTGTATACATTAACTTTCTTATTTGTGGCTTGAATACAGGCTTGTGTTAGAGCAATAAGTTCTGCTGCTTGGGCTGACAAAGTATCTATACAGTTTGTCTCAATAACTTCAGTGTCTGTTGTGACTGCATACGCGGCCACTAAATCTCCTGTACTTGTTCTCATGCACGATCCGTCTACATACAACGTCAGGTCTGGATCTAACAATGGAACGTCTGTCAAGTCTTGTCTAGGTTTCGTCTTTATTTCAATAATCTCAACACAATCATGAGCTAGTGGGTCTGTTCCAATTACAGGTAACAGTGTAGCAGGATTCAATGTATTACAACGTCGGATCTCTATGTGTGGCTGAAACAATGTCAGTTCATAACCGGTAAGTCTTGCTATGGTCAAGTGTTGTGTTTGCGTTCGGTTCACAAGAACCTCTACTGCATGTGGTACTTGTACTGTCAATGGATGTCCTAACACTATGGCATCGCTCTGTCTGATTGCTAAAGCTGTTGCTGCCACTGATTTCAGGCACGCAGGCAAAGCCTGAGCTACGGGATCTAATGTACTGGAAAAATAAGCGCATGGCTTGCGTGATCCTGCTTGTTCCTGAGTGAGTACTGACAAGGCAGTACCTTCGCGTTCTGTAACAAAGAGTGTAAAATGTTTGCTATAACATGGTGTTGCTAAAACAGGTGCTTGACATAAAGCTTTCTTTAAGCTTTCAAAAGCTTGTGTATGTTCCTGAGTCCAAGGGAGAACAGTCGATGTGGCTGCCTCCTGTGTGGTTAACTGAATGAGTGGTTTTGCTAGGAATGCATATTGAGGGATCCACTGCCTACAATATGAAGTGAGGCCTATGAAAGCCCGCACCTCCTTTTGTGTCTGGGGTATTGACATGTTAGCAATTAACTGGATGCGATCTGGTGTAAGCTGCCTTCCCTCCTTGGACAGCGAGTGACCAAGATAAATAACTCGCTGGACACAGAATTGCAGCTTAGAAGGAGACACCTTGTGCCCCTTGTCGGCTAGAAAATGTAAAACTGTCAGAGAAGCCTTTTCACATTCGGATTCGCTTCTCGCGGTGATCAGTAGATCATCGACATATTGAAGTAGTGCAGTATTGACGGGCATGTGGATACTGTCAAGTTCTCGTTTCAGTGCTTGGCTGTAGATGCTGGGACTTTCTGTGAATCCTTGGGGAGCGCGTGAGAATTTAAAACTGCGCCCATTTAAACTGAATCCTAACAAATATTGGCTTTCCGGATCTATGGGGACGCTGAAAAAGGCATTCTTGAGATCAATTACAGTAAAGAATGTTGCTTCGGAATCAATTGCTGTCAATAATGATGATATATCGGGGACCACAGGAAATTGTGGCACAATGCACTTGTTTAGTTCACGCAAATCAATAACCAATCGGTATACTGGCGGAGCAGTAGGATCAGTTCGTTTAAGAATCGGAATTATCGGTGAATTACATACATTGGAGTCTGTTTCTACAACTACTCCTTGGGCAATTAGCTCATCAATGATTTTCAGCAAAGCCACTACAGCATCTTGCGGTAACTTGTATTGTCGCATTCGTGGTAGTATCACTCCTGCCTTGAGTGTGACTCGATATGGTGTAATATTCATGCAACCAACATCAGTAGGGCCTTGTGCCCATAGATGTGTAGGTAAAGTCTGTAGTCGGGGATCCATGTCTCTAGACACATAGTGACCTTTAAAATCGCGTAAAAACAACCTTACTCCTTCCGGAGAACAACATATTATGGCTCCTAGGGCTTTCAGAGTTTTAATTCCTAACAGATTTTCTGGGCATGATTTAGTAAGCAATAAATCTGTAGTTCGTGTCAAAGGTCCTATCGTAAGTGGAAGAGGCTGTGATACTTCATTAACAATAGGTTTTCCTGAAAAACCAAGGGAAACATTTTGAGAGCCTGAGAGGGGTGCCCCTGGAACTTCACTACGTTTTATAGTTGTTCGACTTGCCCCTGTATCGAGTAAGAATTTTCTATCTTGACCTAATAATTCACTATGTACATAAGGTCCTTCTTGATCTACAGGAATCTCGATAAGGGGTAAGTCAACTTCCCTCTCTAGGCTGGTTCATGCGTAACGCTGATACTCAGGATATTCATACTGTGCAGTCTGATACATTTGTCGTGTTGTGGTTTGTGTGGCAGTAGCAGGCAACGGTGGTGCAGCTGGCACAAACTGTATTGGCTGTTGTGCGGCTGGCATGGCCTGGGCGTGCTGCATAGCTCCTTGTTCATTCTGATCCTGTCTGAGTGGCCGTTGTCTTTCTTGTGTTTTACCTATGGCGATATTATGTTTTAAAACTGGACAATCGTGTACGTAATGACCTGGCTTTTTGCAATAATTGCATGTCCCTTTTACCGGTCCTGCTGAATCGGAATGTATCATACCCTTTTTATGTCCTTCCGCTGGTACTGTCTGAGACACTAGCATTTTCATTTTTGTATCTTTCATACGTCTTTGTTCGTGCTCTTGTTCATCTCTAATTCTATTGTGATGATACTGTAACATTTGTAGCATTTGTGACGGAGTGTTACTTTGCCAGGTACTCTCGAATTTCAATATTCTATTCTTTACTGGAGGGAATGCATTTTCTACTAATTTTGTCACAAATAAATGTGGATACGACTCGCTACTTGTTTTTATACCACTATTTATTCCAAAACATTTTTCAAATCGGGCATAATAATCACTTGTGTCTTCATCATGCTTTTGTTTACAGGCTGAGATTGCACCCCAATCTTCCTTTTTCGTAGTTAATAAACGTGGCAGTACTTGTACTAGTAAACCTGGTAATGCTTTAACTTTATCCCCGAGCCCTGAACCTGCAGTTCGGGCCTTTTCTTCCGTTTCTAATGCCGTCCAATCTATCTTTTGGTCGCCCACTTCCCACTCTTTTTCTTTCAGTTTTTCATAAATGCCAGCAGGCAAGAGCACCTTTAATATCGTCATAATATCAGGATAGGTATACTCTCCCATCAGTAACATGTCCTTAATTTCTCGGTGGAAACCCGCTGGGTCTTTGTCATGACTGGGTACTACTTTCTTCATTTCTAACAATTCAATTTTTGTTATGGGTGTGTATACAAATACACGGTGAAACTGATTGTCTTCGCCTTTTATTGGGTGCACTTCTCGTAAGGGATTTTGTCTATCCATATAATACGGCATTCTTTCTTTGCGGGACAGCGAGAATGAATCCGGACTTACAAAAAGGACATACTGTTTACGTGACACTAGTATTTCTTTAATTAACTTGTTACTAGAACCTCTCCATCTGTTCGCGAGTAGTTCCGTTAATATATTAGGTAAAGGACCAGGGTCAGCACGTTGGCTCTTATATAATATAAGGAGTTGCTGAATCATATAGATTCCAGCTAAACGTTGTTCATCTGCACTGAGGTTAAAAAACGTGTGTGCTACGGTCTCATCACCGTATTTTTCAGGACTGTCAATCCAGTGAACGGCTGATCTGGCTAATTCTTTCTCATCCATGGAATCGAGGAGGTGGTAACCCCTTCGTTCTCGTAGTATTTTATCTGCGGCATGAAACAAATGTTCAGGAGACTTCAGATTTATTACAGGCGTCGGATACGTTCTGCTATTATTTGGACATACAGAGTGTATGGGATCAGAAAAGCATCTAGTATTATTACAGGATCTTCCTCTGCCTACGTAGGCTATGGTCTCTGACTGTCTTGCGGAATTCCCTGATTCGGACACTTCATCTTGCTCCAACTCGTCTGTTTCCAATCTTTCTTCGTGAATACGTTCTATTTCTTTACGGATTTTTCGGCACATGGCTATTATACAGTTTTGCTTATCGTGTCTCCCTTCTGATATATTCTGGCTCCATCTTGTAAGAATAAGCATTACATTCGGGTCTACCCCTGGTCGGTCTTGATTTCTGATCATACAGTTTATGAGGAAACGTAACAGTTCCCCCTGTATCTCTACTTTCTGGAATTCCATAGCTCTGTTAATACATTCTGGATCTCGCCCTGTTTGAACAAAATGATATATTTTATCTAGATGCGCAGTCATTCCTGGTAACCTCGCTAAATACTCTGCGGCTCGTCTGATACGTAATGATGCCAGGACCATTTCGTCCTCTTTACCGACCACCGGGTCATATCTACAATCTATAAGGAGTTCCTTAAGCGTACGTTCACTTACGAATTTGGGTGTACGTGAATGCGCTGACTCTTGAAAAACAAGTTTATTTATTCTAGGTGGCGTAAAAGTATTGCTAGCACCTCCCGTGGCCCCATCTGGGGCGTCGGGTGTGAATGGATTCGTCGAACGTGACACAGCAACTATAGGTGTCGATACCACTGTAGAATCGATTGCGGAAACAGATGCGGAAACAGATGTGCTTGCCGGAGCTTGTGTCGGGACTTGCACAGGAACAGATACCTGATCCTGACGTTGAACCCCTCCGCCAGACGGTCTATGTGGTGCGGGGTTGGCATACTCGGGAGCTGCGTCGTCTAGATATGAGGAAAGAAAAACATCTTCTGCGGTTCTGGGATGCCCTTTAGGATGTACCTTAATTGGAAATAATGGGGGTGGCAAGTCTTTTGGCATTTTTGGAACAGCCTTAGGTAGTCCTTCGGCTAGAAGGGGATACATACCATTCATAAGAGCATTTCTTTGTCTATCTACTTGTTCTGATTTCATTCGGATACCCTCCTCAATTAATAGATTTTCTTGAACTTCCTTTGAACTTTCTTTACTCCTCTCTTCTTGTCTACGTGCTTTTTCTGTACGTCTATGAGATTCTTTACGCCATAACTCAATAGCGTCTTTCTGTGACTGTCTGACCTTTCTTTTCCATAACTCTTCCTCCACTTTCATGATGCACTCTGCATCCCAGGTTCCCGCTGCGGGCCACCTTTGACTTTCTGGCAATCCCTTGGTATAATCTACCCATAAATCAAGAAATAATATGGCATCTAAGCCATGCTTGTGATACATAAAATGCCCTGGAGTGTCCCTAGGAGGAATAGGAACTGCTTCTTCAAGCACCCCTTTTCTAGTAGTAATCTGTCTTAACTTCGAGAAGAGCGGCATATTGACAACTGATCTGATACTTATTCTTGAACCCACTTAATACGAAAAAACACAATAATGAACAGTGAACAATGAACAATCATTCATACCACAATATGCAAGACATTTAAACACTTTAAACATTAAACATTAAACATTTTAACCTTTAAAAATGACCAACAATGATGACAGTCTGCATAACTAATCACCAAGCAGAATTCTTGACAATAACTAGATACTTCGGAATACTTGATATACTGCTAAACAGTACATATACACTGCTAAACAGTGCAGACCGGATTTGTGTACCCAAATCCGTCTTGACCGGCACAACCTATGTGCGCGTCAACACGCCTCCCCGGCGATGGTACTCACCGAGTAGCTCCTTGAAACGGAAGGCCTCAGAGAATGGACGGGACTCGATGACTGCGGACAGCGGACCCTCTGGACATCGGGACTTCGAAAACCTGGTGGGCCTCTGTATACCTCGGATCTTGCTCTCTCAGCTAGGCTCTGGTCGGGATACTTCGCACTTCTCACCGCCTCGTCTGGGTTGATCGCAGCCTCAGTCGCCCCCGCTTGACCGGAGGGAGCTACAGGAAATCCTGTTGGTACGCGTTATGGTCCGTCCAGCTGTGGCAGGAGACCGGGCCTGCAACGCACCGCCGGCGCGTGAGATGAGAAAGTGTCCCTGTTCGGGCGCCATTATGTGGTAAATATTCTTTTACCTAGACTGAATTTCATACGGAATCTAAAATAAAGTAAAATAGCTCAGAATAATAAGAGGCAGAATCCGTGGTATAAGAGGTTTTCTGAATGAGCTTTATTCCAAAATGGCCGACTCGAGTGGCGGCCTTCAGGTTCCGTCACCACGAGGGTTCAGGAAGTGAAGTACAATACTTTATTGACAAGAAGTAACTTTTATAGGTCATACATTACAATGAAACGAATGCAAAAAGGCGTAACAATTGATAAGAGAAATGACATAGTAATACGTAATCGAAACTAGGCGTAATAATGAGCAAGAAGAAACATGATTGGCTCTGATTATCACACATAGGTGGATCTATAAGATAATACTTAACATAGATGCGCGCGCAGCAGCATGACGTGTAATTGACGTGCAACTAGGGGGTGAAGGGGACTTGACATTTAGCTCTACATGTGGAGACGAAAAGTCTGGGGGGTCAAGTCAACCTAATCCCAAATCATATCTAACATCCTATGTTTAGAGAACTATGTTATCCACAAGGAAGGACTCTCGGACAGAATCTATTCTATACTGACTGTGTGTGCGTGTACAAGCGTCTAAGTGCCTATATGAGATGCGAGAGGCAGAAAACTTTCCATGGCAACAGGGCTATGAATTACTTGCAGGAGGACGGAAAGGCCGAGTCCTTTGCTTGTGAGCTAAAGGAGATGTTTACCTAAATCACTAGACAGGAATGCATCGGCTGAAAAGCAAAGTAGATAATTCGAAGGTGAAATACAGCTTCTTGGCAGGCCGGCGAAACTGGCCGAGGCACCGTTAGCTGCACAGGGAGTAGGACAAAGTTCATGGATACAGATGCGAGCTCAAGCTGAAGCTGTCAGAGACAGAGAGCAGGGAAAGGCTTTGAGGACAGAATCGGGCCTATTCTGCCTGAACTGTAAAAATAGAGTAACTTAGCCATATAAAGTCGGTGGCCTTTCATACTTCATACTCGAATATCCAGCCCATTGATGGCGGATCTGACAGAGAACATGTTGATGGTGGACGCACATATGTTTGCGTCTTGGAAACTGGAACTGGAGGGAACATACATGTACTTGTAACATGCATATAGAATCGTTGGGGTCCAAGATAGGGGACATAACCGATCAGGAAAATCCACATTTCCACAAAATTACGAAAGGAACTTCTAACAGCAATCAAGCTAAAAAATAAGTTGCTGAAGGACGCCAAACTTTTCTGGGCTCTAGTGAACAATACCATGAGAAATAGCGCGGAACCTTTTTTGCCATATATTGCCCCCGCAGTGTGGGAAGCACATTTTGCGACCCTATATAGTTCTCCCTCGGGGGTAACATTGGTGCACCCAGTTGGTGAGAGGGCATTCCAACCGGATGGTTCTATTTGTATGACACCGAATCCGGACTTCCAGTGTGAGTCCAGAACACGAGGGTGTATGACATTTGCGGAACACACGGACCACTCAGGTACTAGGGCTAGGGTAGTTTCTGAAAGCACTGTTAGGATATCAATCAAGGAAGTAGAGCACGCCATCGCCAGGCAGCCCCATAATGAAGCACCCGGTCTTGATAAAGTGCCCGGTGATCTTTTCCATTCCCAACCTATAATCTGGGCACCCTATTTAGCTGCACTGTTTAATGCAGTGCTACAGGGAACTAATATCCCAGACACATGGGCTGGGGCTGAAATTGTCCCTATATTCAAAAAAGGTTCCCCCTTAGCCCCCTCAAACTACAGACCGATAAGCCTCCTGGATACCTCACAGAAACTTATGGGTCGGATCATCTTTGATAGAATTCTAGAATGGGCAGAAGAAAATAAAATATTAACCACTCTTCAAGCTGGGTTCAGAGCCGGGATTTCGACCTTAGGCCAGCTTTTTAGATTACAGGTTCTGTACTGGAAGACGGTAATATTGGAGGGTGGTAGCTTATACCTGGTATTCGTAGACCTACGGGCCGCTTTTGACCTTGTGCCCAGGGAAAACCTATGGAGGGTATTGGAAGACCTAAAGCTCCCACCATATTTACTAGAAGTTTTAAAGCGTTTTCATAAAGGGAACTATGCCCAGGTACGCTGTGGGAAGAACGGTGATTTATCTGACCCTTTCCCCGTCACCAGAGGAGTACGCCAGGGTTGTGCCCTGGCGCCTACACTCTTCAGCCTTTACATAAATGGCTTGGTTGGTGACCTGGATGCGGTCAGAAACAATGATGCCCCTTGCTTGTCAACTGGGCGGGTGCCTGCTCTGATGTTCGCGGATGACACTCTGCTGTTGTCGAGAACATCAACAGGCATCCAGAGGGTTTTGGATGGATTTGTAACATTCTGCGCTCTGAGGGGACTTGAAATGAACTTAGATAAGACAAAGTATATGATTTTCGGCCCACCAAAGCGCACCCGCCACTGCCCATCCCTGAACGGCATCCCGCTTGAAAGGGTCAGAACTTTTGTTTACCTGGGTGTCACCCTGACCGAAGATTTCGGCTGGGGCCCCCAGGTGGCCAAATCTGCCCTAAAGTTAACGCAGATAGCGGGTGGCATTAATAAGTCCCATAGGACAATTTAAACCAGTTTCTCCAGCCCTCGAAATGTACAGGGTTCAAGCCAGACCTGCCGCTACATACGGCGCAGAACTTTGGGGCCACACTCGTGTATCACCCCTCTCAAAGGCCGAACACATATTCGCTCGAAATCTGTTAGGGCTCCATCAGAGCACACCTCTTATACCTATGAGGTTAGACCTAGATCTGGAACCCATTTCTGAATTCTTATCAAACCGACCCCTTCTATATTGGAGAAGGCTATGGACAGTACCCGAGCTCAATTACTATAGAGCTGAATTCTTAGCAATCTGGAACCAATTGAAGGCTAAAAACATACCCTGGCTATCCCATCTCAAAGCCTTAATACATCAGATAGGCCTGCCACAACTCTGGGAGACTCCAGGGGTGAGCTGTATAGCGGTACAGAAGAAGGAGTTGCTAGCTTTACTTAGACAGTATAAAGTAGCTCTGTTATACCGCTCACAGTCCGTGGGTAGGTTGACCACAGACTTCCTGCAAGTTAAGCTGGTACCCAGCAGGGAGGAGTTCCTAGACCAAATTCAGCCCCCGATTGCTAAAAAGTTATATATTCAGCTAAGGTATGGCTGCCTTCCAATCGGGGACCTGACCTGCAAACGGGCAGGGAGAAGTGAGGGACTTTGCCCGGGTTGTAGCGAAATTAAAGAAGATTTAGCCCACATTTTATTCTTCTGTCCTGCTTACAAAGAAATACGCAGATCTTGGCTTGTGCCACTATGTAGAAATTTAGGCTTAAAACATTGTGCACAAGCATGCAGGATATTACGCTATGATACCTCACCCCCAATTGTGTTCACTGTTTCCCGCTTTTTACATAGTATGTGGCGGAGGAGGTCCGCCCTTATTAATTAAATTAATGATGTGTAAATTTCATCTTTGATAACTGCTGTTTAATAACTTTTTACCTGTATGTATAATTATTTATGTTTTATCTTGTATGTACATATCTTACCTGTGCTTTTATGGTCAACGACCGAAATAAAGCTATCAAAGAAATAGAGACCACTTCTTTATTTCAGTGATCCTGCAAACGCACCAGGAACCCTGTACCACACGTGCCATGGTAGATTCGGGAGCCACAGGGTGTTTCATGGATAAGGAGACAGCTCATCGGTTAGGGGTCTCCCTGATCCTAAAGGCGTCACCGGAAGTGGTGTTAGCAGTGGACGCAAAACCTCTGGAATCCAGCCCCATCTGTCAAACTACCGAACCATGTAGGATTGAATGTTTGCCCGGACACCAAGAAATTTTAGCATTTCAAATCATACATGCTCCCTCGTACGGAATGATTCTGGGATTGCCCTGGCTCGCTAAACACAATCCACGTATAGATTGGAGTCAAGGAACTATAACATTGGATTCTGACTTTTGCAAAACCCACTGTTGGAAGGTGCCCGCTTCTAACACCAAGACCTGTCATCACATTGCCACTGCTGCTGAAAAAGAGACGCAACTGCCACGATGTCATTTACCATTTCAGGACGTGTTTGATGATAAACGAGCTGAAGAACTGCCCCCTCACAGACCCTACGATTGTAGGATAGACCTGAAACCAGGAGCAGTGGTCCCCTGTGGTAGGGTATACGCGCTCTCAGAACCAGAAAACCAACATTTACGTCTCTACTTGGATAAGTATCTGGCTTTGGGATTTATTCGACCCTCATGTTCTCCCGCTGCTTCCCCGTTATTTTTCATACCCAAAGCCAACGGGGAATTAAGAACTTGCATCGACTTCCGCGCGTTGAATGCCATCACCATACGCAACCAATACCCGCTTCCGTTGATCCCAGTACTCTTGGAACAAGTGAGGGGAGCGGTGATATACACAAAATTGGACTTGCGTGGGGCGTACCATTTGGTCCGAATGCGCCAAGGAGACGAGTGGAAGACGGCCTTCAAGACGCGGTATGGGTTGTATGAATACCTAATGATGCCGTTCGGGCTCTGTAATGCCCCGGCAGCCTTTCAGTTCTTCCTCAATGACGTTCTCCGACCGTATTTGGATAAAATAGTGGTAGTCTACATCGATGACATCTTGGTCTACTCTACACGCAAAGAAGAACACACACACCACGTCAATCTCATACTGCAAGTGTTGCGAGACAACAAGTTATTTTGCAAGATCAGTAAATGCGAATTCCACGTGCCCATAGTGGAATTCTTAGGGGTAATGCTTACTCCAATAGGACAGGAAATGGCAGAACGGAAAGTGACAGCCATCACAGAATGGCCACCTCCCAAGACAGTCAAAGATATACAATGCTTTATGGGTTTTGCTAACTTTTATAGACGTTTTATCACTCAGTTCTCCAACAAGGCCGCACCACTCACGCGTTTAACCAAGAAAAACGTAAAATTCCAATGGACACAAGAAACGCAGTTAGCCTTTGATACATTGAAGAAAGCGTTCGTAACGGCCCCGTGTTAACCCATGCCGATCCCGAAGCACCCTTTATTGTAGAGGCAGACGCCTCCGATGTGGCGATTGGAGCCGTATTGTCTCAACGAAATAGCACCAACGGTCAAATGCATCCTGTGGCCTTCATGTCGAAAAAATTGAATGGGGCCGAGCAGAACTACACAATCACCGAAAAGGAACTGCTGGCGATCAAGGAAGCGTTCAAGGAGTGGAGGCATTGGCTGATGGGGGCTCGGCATACGGTGACGGTTTATACTGACCATCGGAATCTACAGTTCCTAAAGACAGCTCGCCTACTCACTCCAAGATTGCTTCGTTGGATGACGTTTTTTGAGGAATACGATTTTATTGTGACCTTCCGCCCAGGGTGTCAGAACAGGAAAGCCGACGCATTGACCCGACAGGATTCCACGGTTGTCCCCGATCTTCAACCCGAGAGATCGATCATTAACCCGCAGAAGGTCATAGGGGTCATACAGGCGGACCACTTCCTCCAGAAGGTAAAGAAGGGGGTATTGACACGGAAATGGAAGGACTGGTTGCGACATCATCCGGAGTGGAAAGAGAAGCAGGGAGTGATAATGAGAGGATCCCAGATGCTCATTCCGTCGGTGGAGTTACAGCAACAGGTATTCCAGTGGTGTCACACCGACCCCAGCGCAGGACATCACGGGAACGAGAAGACATGCGAAAAGATTCTGCGGCAATGTTGGTGGCCGGCGCTCAGAAAAGATGTTCCCAAATGGATTCGATCTTGTGTGGTGTGCGCACAAACAAAGACCCCACCAGGGAAACCCTACGGATTGCTGCAACCTCTTCCCACCCCGGAAGCCCCGTGGGAAAGATGGTCTTTGGATTTTATCGTGGGACTTCCGGCAGACAAAGGCCACACAGTGATACTAGTCATCATCGACTTCTTAACCAAGATGGGTCATTTCGTGGCCTGTAAGGCGCTTCCCACGGCTGGACAACTCGCCAAACTCTTGATGGAAAACGTGGTGAGGCTACACGGCTTACCCAAGGTCATCGTGTCGGATAGAGGGGGGCAATTCACTGCCAAGTTTTGGAAAGCCTGGTGTACCGCCTTACGTATCTCCTCCGCTATGTCAACCAGCTACCACCCACAAACGGACGGACAGACCGAGAGACTCAATCGTACCCTGAAACAGTATTTGAGGAGTTATGTGAACGCTAACACGGATTCCTGGTTGGAATGGCTATGGTTGGCAGAGATAGCCTATAACAATGCCCAACATAGTTCCACAAAACACACCCCATTTTACAGCACATACGGTTTCCATCCCCGCTTTCTCCCGTTCAGTGCACCAGGTAGGAGCGATAGTATTCCATCAGTTCAGGAAAGGATACGACATATACAAGACACACTGGTACACACCAAGAAACATCTGATAAGGGCTAACATCTTGAATAAACAACAGGCAGACAAACATCGCACAGCAGGGCCGGGGTATCAGAAGGGCGACCTTGTGTGGCTGTCCACACGTAACATTCGCTTCAAACGCTACAGCATTTTTAACCCTCGGTACATTGGCCCCTACCGGGTGGTGAGACACGTCAACCCAGTAGCGGTAAGGATCGCTCTCCCCTCTCACATAAGACTCCACCCGGTATTCCACGTCTCATTGTTGAAACCCGCTCATGGGCGCGGACCAACCACACCGGCGCCTGTGGGGATAGATCAATCTGATGAGTATGAGGTGGAAAGAATTCTGGACTCGAAGATTCGCCGCCAAAAGCTATGGTACCTCATTGCCTGGAAAGGTTATGGCACAGAAGAAAACTCATGGGAACCCGAAACAGCGGTGCATGCCCCCAGGTTGGTGGCCGCTTTCTATAGACAGCATCCAGGCAAACCTTGCGCCTGCCAGTGCTCTCCGAGAGGGGACTGTCCTGTTGAGGGACACCGCGGCGCTCGTCGCGCTGTCAGGCGCGCAAGGACTACACTTCCCGGCAGCCGGACGCTCGCGGTCACGTGGGGGCGTCACCTACGTGCGTCCCACGTGACGCGGAAGCATCCGATGTAGTCGCGGCAGTCGGCGGAAGACGCTGCCGATTATTCTTTGAACTCACAGGCATTCGGAGTTCGCGGCGGCAACTAGAGGTTGGGTAAGGGTGTCCGTGACACCACACCTTCGTTTGTTCAGTGCTGGGGGAATGTTGTTAGCCTTTGGATTCGGCGTCACGCTAGGACCTTTGTGTGCATTTGAACCCTGTGCATTTGAACCCTGAGCATTTGAACCCTGAGCATTGAACCTTGTGCATTGAACCTTGTGCATTGAACCCTGAGCATTGAACCTTGTGCATTGAACCTTGTGCAATGACCCTTGTGCATTTGAACCCTGAGCATTGAACCTTGTGCATTTGAACCCTGAGCATTGAACCTTGTGCATTTGAACTTTGTGTGCTTCCTACCAGGATACTTGGGAGTACGAGTGACGTAACTCTGCTCTTCCTGGAACTTGTATACCTAGGGTAACTTGCATGCTATGAACTGGGATACTTGGAGTACGAGTGATGTAACTCTGCTCTTGGTAACTATTGCGGAGTGGTTGATTTGAAGCCACTCGATCTGCCTTTGCTTTTACGCGCTCTTTCAGGCGCTTCACCTATAGAACGTTTTCAAAAAGACAGCAGTGCTGGGCATTTACATACGTACTGTTCCTTCCTATTCCCCTGAGGGTGCCTGGCAGTACATGGTCCTTACTGGAATCGTTGGCTCCTATAGACCTTCGCTACACCCCTGAGGGCTGGCTCATTCTTCTTTTCCTTTACAGGTTAGTGAGGGCCCGGTAAAAGGGTAAAGGGGGGGGGGGTGGTGAAGCAGGAGTTTAGGAAGAGGGTCCAGGTACTAACCATTGTTTTCTTGTGTCATCTACAGGTCTCCCTCCCCGCTGTTCCCATCCTTTCCTTCCCCTCGCTTAACCACCCTTTAGTCTGTGTTGCTTTGAGATCCAGACTTGGGGAGGTTGGGAGGGGGGCCCCCTAGAGCATCGACCCGACCCCGAGGATACGTTCAGGCCCGGAACACAGACAGCCTGGATTAACAGGCGTGATCTACTGGATGGACTCAAGAGATGCTCTGCCGCCAGAACGACGGCCGGGAACAGGCTGAGGTGAAATACATAGCTGATGAGCCCACTAGTGTAGGCCGCTGAAATAAATGAGCCTGCTGACATGAAGGCTGCTAATATGAAGGGAGGGGGCCCTATACCATGAGCCCGCTCAACCAGGGCCTCTGCCCAAGGGCATGGGGACCCACTAGTGCAGGACCTCACCCCAATTTACCTGACACGCACTCTGGAGAGACTGCAGCGCAGAACCAAAAAAAACAGGTAGTGGGGTGGGTCAACCCTCCTCTTATACTGGGTCAGAGGTGACGGTGGTCGGCCATGTTGGGGACGGATGGGAGGCATGGAATGTTAATTGCTTTGGAGGGTTCTGGTGTAGAGCTACAGCTCACTGCGTAACTCAGATGGCGAGGAAGTAATTTGCATCACCTGTTGCAAGATGCTTCTTGCTTTGTTGAAGAGGGGGAGGGTAGAGTTTATCAGAACTTTAAAATACAGAAAGTGTGCAGCATGCCTATAGTCATATACAGCAGTAAAAATGTTACTGCAATTTTAATAAACATTTTGGCACACGTTCAGTGAAAAAAACAGACTTACGGTTCTGGCTCAGATGCAGAAGATGACTGGAATTCACCAGTTACGGTTAGAGGGCAGGCCTGCCAAGCATCACGAATCAGGTGTTAGAGTAACACATTTTTCTGTGTGGAGGTCCGCATCAGCGCACTGAAATGCAAAGTCACACGTTATAGCGCCACCTTAGCTGTCACGCCAGAGCGCTGCTATAATGCACCATATGTGGGCCGCTCCCAGCAGGCTATGGGTCTGGCTCAGCTGTCTGCAGGTTTAGCAGTAGCTGCTACTCTGCTGCCATGTTACATATAATAGCACCCGACACCACGGCCGGCTTTACATCAGGAGTCCGTGCCCACCAGGTGACGGGGAGGTCACGACATCAGTTTGTGAGACATACTTTTAATAGGGGGTCTGTCCCGCGCCCGCGGCGCAAGCCCTCATGGGGCGGCAGTTGAGATCTGCTCCTCCAGGTTTGGGCTGCTGCTGGCAAAGGCAACGCTGCGCAGTTCGCTGCGGCTTGCACCGCGGCAATGGTGATGAGGGCCCGTGACTGACCGCCCCGGACCTGACCCCACCAGCGGCTGATTGACCCTGCAGTGGTGCTCTGCTGGCAAGCATGGCAGCGCAGCAAGCACCGCAGCCAAATGATCCCTCGACCCGATGCGAATATTCCCTGGCTTGGAATGGGTTTCAAACCTTACTGTGCAGCTGAGCAGAGTGCGGCCAGGCATTGCTGCGGGAGTCAGGCATCGCTGCGGGAGTCCTCGAGTTGTTGCGGCCACAGCCCATCAATTGCCGTCGGCTCGGACTCGCCTTGCAAGAACTAACAGGGACAGTGAGGGAGTCTCCAGGACAGAGTTGTTAAATTCTGCTAATAAAAATGTGCATTAGGGGCTCGCATGGTGACGGTCATGATCCTCTTCTGAGCTGCCGCCTGCCGGCCCTGTTACAGCTGAGGACTGCGCACCACACAGCAGTCTGTCTGCTCACTGAAAGTTTTAAGCTACATTAGTAGTCGCTCGCACTAACTCGTTTTGGGTCGGGTGACTGTGAGAGCCACTGTGGTGAATGCCAATGTAACTTTTCATCGTGCCGAGAATCGCTAAGTCAGCGGAGCCTGTAGCGTAGCGCGGCGTGCCAGGCTGCGGCTGCTGTGATAGTGCAGAACACGGGGCTGGGCAGGTAGCGGATGCTGCGCCGGACCGGGGCGGAGTGCTCAGTCACCTAATGATTTTCAAGATGAGCTTTTTTCTTTATTAAATAATACCTATGATGCGACTCTTCTCAGAGTTTCTCGTTGCTCACATGGGTGTAATTTCTGATATTTATATGTGCCTTGTCTTCATTGCTTGACTTCGCTCGCGAGAATGTGTCCCTCATAGTCATTGAATGTCACTCATAATTACGCTGAAATTATGAAAGTGTCACACACATCAGCAATCTGAAACCTTGGCCGCTGTGAGAGGGCGCACCGCACATGCACCATAACTAGTGAAACACGTCACGTGCTCAAAACATCAATCTGCCAACAGAACAAAAACAAAGAACAGAGCTATCAAGAGAACAACAAGGCTGGCTGTGCCGGCGTGTATTTTGAGATTGTGCATTTTTAATGATAACTGGTGAATTTCAATCAATTGCCACATTTAAGCCAGAATCATAACTCACTTTTTAACTGTGTCTTTTTCATTGAATATAAGGAGAATTCGAACTATGTTTTTAGCTAAACTTTTTAAATATTTGAATATAGTTTACCAAATTTCAGATAGCATCTTGCGATGCACATGTACAACCGAAGTTAAGTAAATCTTCAGCAAGGATTTCATAGTTTCAAGGATGAAGATAATTTTTAAATTATATATTTTACTGATTTAAAAAAAAATATCTTTGTTTAAACAGCTTGTAACTCTTAGTGACAACACTGGAAAAGGAAAATGTAAAGTCTTTGCAATATGTACATAGACCAGTTATGACAGAATACAGCATAAATGCAGGTAAAATGGCATAATAATTCATATGTACACCTATCAGTGGTTTTATCTACAAAATATTTATTACAGGGCAGTTTTTCAGTTCTTGCCATGAGCAATCATTTTGCTATCTTCTCTATGGTGCACTGCTACCCGTCCTCCTTGACTTACTCGCTTCACTTATCCAAGTCCATTATGTTCCCTCCAGGTCCTCCAAATAAAAAAAAAATCTCTTCCAACAGCGCCTCCCTTTACATTCCAGGTTGTCCGCTGCCATACATCAGTCCATAGTGCGGGTCCGTCGTCAAGGCTGGTTGTGATGTGGTGTCTCGTCATAGTTCTATACCTCTTTTTAGTAGTGAAACCCCAGAGTCATCTCCAGCTTTTAACCAATTTGCTCCCAATATTTCTTTATCAACTAACAACCCCACAATGTGTGGATTAAAGTACCCTCTTGACCACAGCCTCTAAGCAAATTTCAGTATTAGTTCATCCAAATATCCACAGTTTGACCCTTGTGTAGCACAATTATGGACAAATTTAATTTGTCCAATCGGATACCATATCTTGCCGATAACTCTCAAGTGCATGCAAATGTGTCCTACGCAAATTCTTTGGGCCTATGGCTTTCTTCCTCTGGCATTTGAGGCTGCCCAGTTCATGGAACTGTTTCCTTGAGATCAAAAGACTAATCCCAATAAACAACAATGACAACTGGATCAACCACTAACCATGGGTTCCTGAGTAGCGGACTACTTGCTATTAAAAGTTGAATGCCTCGTAAGGGTTAGTAACCGCTATATAAATGCAAATGTAATACAATATTGTTAGACCTGGCATCCTTGACCTGGGGTTCCCCTGTATTTTTGCCTTTGCCTCCTGTGTTTTTGTTGTGTGTTGGACTTCGTTTTTGCTGGTCTAGATGCTTTGGACACTTTGCCACTGCTGGTCAGTGCCAAAGTGCAAGTGCTCCCTCTGTAAATTGTTGTCATGGATTAGTGTTTCCATAATTGGCTTATTTGGTTTACTGTTGAGTCCCTAGTACAGTGCACTGTGTGTGCCCAGGGCCTGTAAACCAAATGATGCCAGTGGGCTCGCAGCACTGATTGTGCCACCCACTCAAGCAGCCTTGCAAAAGGGTCTCAGGCCTTCCATTGCAGTGTCTGTGTGCAGTCTGGTACTGCCATGTCAACCTAGCAAGTGCACCCACTTGCCAGGCCCTAACCTTCCCTTTTCTCACATGTGAGTCATCCCTCAGGTAGGCCCAAGGTACCCTTGTAGGCAGGGTGCAAATTATGTGAAAGGCAGGACACGTCCTGATGTGTGTGGGATGTCTTGCTAGTGAAATGCTGCCAATTTCGTTTTTCACTATTGAAAGGCTATCTGTCCCATAGGAAAGAATGGGAGTTCATTTATCAATCAATCAATCAACAAGGAATTTGCAGAGTGCACTACTCACCCATGAGGGTCCAAAGGCGCTAGGGGGGCGGGGGATGCTGCTATTGCTTGAACAGCCAGGTCTTGAGTAGCCTCCTGAAGGTTAGTAGGTCTTGGGTCTGCCGTAGGAGGATGGGGAGGGTGTTCCAGGTCTTGGCGGCGAGGTAGGGGAAAGATCTTCCGCCGGAGGTTGCTCTTCGGATGCGGGGGACCGTGGCGAGGGCTAGGTTGGCAGAGCAGAGCGGGCGGTTTGGGGTATAAAAGGTGAGTCGTCTGTTGAGGTATGTTGGTCCGGTGTCGTGGAGTGCTTTGTGTGCGTGGGTGAGGAGCTTGAAGGTGATCCTCTTGTTGACCGGCAGCCAGTGCCGGTCTCTCAGGTGCGGTGTGATGTGGCTGTGTCGCGGGATGCCAAGGATCAGGCGGGCCGAGGCGTTCTGTATGCGTTGCAGTCGTTTCAGTAGTTTGGCCGGGGCTCCCGCGTAGAGGGCATTTTCGTAGTCCAGCCTGCTGCCTGGGTGACCGTTTTTCTTGTATCGGTGGGGATCCATCTGTAGATCTTGTGGAGCATGCAGAGGGTGTTGAAGCAGGAGGATGAGACGGCGTTGACTTGCTTGGTCATGGAGGGTGTTGAGTCGAGGACGAACCCCAGGTTGCGTGTGTGGTCGGTGGGCACTGGTGCTGTTCCCAGGGCGGTTGGCCACCAGGAGTCATCCCAGGTTGAGGGGGTGGAGCCGAGCATGAGGACCTCCGTCTTGTCCGAGTTCAGCTTCAGATGGCTGTTCTTCATCCATTCGGAGACAGCTTTCATTCCTTCATGGAGGTTGCTCTTGGCGGTGAGGGGGGTCCTTGGTGAGGGAGAGGATCAACTGTGTGTCGTCAGCGTAGGAGATGATGTTGAGGTCGTGCTGTCTGGTGACGTGGGCGAGCGGGGCCATGTAGATGTGAAACAATGTCGGGCTGAGAGAAGATCCTTGGGGTACGCCGCAGATTATCTTGGAGGCTTCGGAACGTAAAGGGGGGAGGCGGACGCTCTGGGTTCTGCCGGCGAAATTTATAACATCTTATAAATATAACTTCCGATTGGGACAAGACAGGAAGCTAAAGTTTAGTATGTCTGAACTCAGAATATAGAGATGCATCTTTTAGTGACGACGATTTTTACATTCTGTGTTTGAAAATATCACTTTTAGAAAGTAGGTATTTTCTTGCTTAGCCATCCTCTGCTAGGTTTGTGTATTGACTGTCTGACTTTGGAGTGACAGGGGCTGGGGATGTGCATTCTGTTCAGACAGCCACTTGGGGAGGGGTTGAGGTGTGTCCTGCCTCTCCAGGGAAAGTCAGGGCTGGGCTCAATAGACCTGGGCTGCATTCAGAGTAGGGGGAGGAGATTTCTTTCACACCTGAATGGGCCTGGTCTGCCTTAGACAATACTGTCTCCACACCCAGCCAGGAAGCTGCACCAGAAAGGACAGAACTGGTTTTGGCCGGGCAAAGAGGTTCTCTACCACCAGAGAATAAAATAATTTGTGCTATAAAAAGTGTGGCCGAGACCCCAGACTTTTAGATTATTTCTGAAATTCAAGAGGAAACGTTGCGAAGGAGAAACTGAAGGAGAAGTACTGCCTCTCTGCTGTGTGCTACTGTCTGGGGTTGGCCTGCAGTGGCTGTTTCTGCCAAGGAAAGGACAAGGACTTTGCTGTGTGCTGTGTCCACTGCTTGAGGAAGATCTCTAAGAGCTTGAAGTAGAGCTTGCCTCTTGTTCTGAAGTCTCAGGAACACAAAGACTTCACCCCCAGCTCCCCTGAACTTCTTTGATGGGAGTCCAGACTTGCCAAAAGGTGTCTGCTGCTGTTCTGGGCCTCTGGAGAATGTTCCTGTTGTTGAAAGCTGGAAAAGCGACGCATAAAAAAAAGCACGACGCATTTGCACCTGTTTCCGACGCATCGCCGCTGTACAGGAAGAAGTTCCACGCATCATCATCGTATCGCTGAAGAATCCGATGCATCCCCTGCCCGCTGCTGGAGAAATCGCCGCACGCCGCATTCAGGGCACCTATCTACGAAGTCTGAGATTACTGCACCAATTACGATGCAGGCCCTGCTGTGTGGCTGCAAGAATCAACACATCGTGGGACCGTGGCTGGAGAAACCAACGCAGCGCCGTTGTCGCCACCGCATCGAGAACCGACACATCCCCGATCCCCATGCATTGCACCTGGGTGCCAAGTCTACAAGGGCACCAGGGCCGCAGTAGGAAACCGACGCATCACCTCCCAGCGCAGTAAGAAACTGATGCATCACCTCCCCCTTCAGTAAGGAACCGACGCAACACCTCCCCTGCATGTCAGTAAGGAACCGATGCATCACCTCCCCTAGAGTAAGGAACCGGCCCATCACATTCCCTGCGCATAAGGAACCAACGCATCATCTTCCCTGCGGCTTTTGTGTAGAAAGTGTCGCATCTATAGTTTGCTATTGACAGAACTGTTTCAACCTTCTAAGAAGCATATTTTGATAACTGTTTTGTGGATTTTTGTCGTTTTGGACTTGTTTGGTTTAGATAAAGATTACTTATTTTTCTAAACTGGTGAGGTGTCCATTTGTAGTATTTTCACTGTATTACTGTGTGTGCACAAATGGGGTACACGCTGCCTCTGAGATAAGCCTGTCTGCTCGTGCCAAGCTACCAAGGGGGTGAGCAGGTGTTATTTTTAAAGTGTATCCCCCTTACCCTGACTAGGAAGAAGGGTCCCTACTTGGACAATGGTGCAAACCATTGCCAACTAGAGACCCCCATTTCTAACAAATATATTCAATGATGTGAGACACACACCTCGTGAAATTCACTCCAAACCACTGCACCCTACAGCCAGCTGAAGCAGGCAGACCATTCTGCTGCACAAAGCAAGAAACTTAATTATATATCCTTTGTTCCTCAATATAACATCTTCTATGTAGCCCACTGGGCTTACGTTATCTCTGGGTTGCTGTTGTTGACTATCTGCTAATAAAGGTGTTTAGTGCGCGGTTTGGTTGGTTGATCAATCTTTCAGTTGCTAAGCATTTAAAGCAAGCATTTACAAAGCCAACATATTAGTGGAGGATCTTCTCCAGGATGTCGGACCGGCTGAAGCCGGGGGCATCTTCGCCCCTGAATGATAGATAATAAAATAAGCAAGCACAGATCCCCAGACTACAGTCAGTCATGATACAAATCTTATTGAGCTCAGGACAACTCTTGTAGGCATTACAGAAGGTCTTATTAACCCAATATACAAATGAAGACCACCGCGACTTTGTAACTACAGAGGCAACTGCATAAGCAGCAACCAAGGGAATGTATCCGTGCCATCGTAAATAAAAGAATCCAGCCATACATCGAAGACACATTGCTTAGTCGATAAACGGGGTGCTTTGCCAACCTGTGGACAGACGACCACATATATTTGCTGCTCGTCCTAGTACACAAATGTGTGCACAGAATCTACAAAGGAAAATATCTGCATACTTTGTTGATTCCAAAAGTCAATACTATGCAGCAGTAAAGTCTTGTTACATTTCCACTGGGCGGTACCAAGTGCGTATCAGAGACTGCTTCCCTTCAGAACAGTGGCGTAACAAAACCTCAGGGGGCCCACCTGCAAAGTGCATGGAGGGGCCCCCTTCCGGACTTACTCCGGAGCTCTCAGGCCATGTACTGTGCTGAGGGGGCCCTCTAGAGCTCGGCCCCCCTACTGCAGGGGCCTTTGTTACGCCCCTGTGCATCTTTTGATCACTTATCTTTCAGATGTTTCAACACCCATATGCGCTTTACAGCCAACGCATTTAGTACAGGAAACTTTCTTAATCTTTAAATAATGACATTGCCGCGGGTGGAAGAGAATGCTGCTGGATTCGTGAATCGATCTGTCTGTTTACAAAATACATTGAAAAGGTGTCTTTGTAGCTTATCAGAGTATATTCACAAGTCCTACCCTGAGGACTTAGGTTCTCATCCATCCATAAATAAAAAAGCAAGCAATCCAGCATGTCCCCGTCAAATGGTGGAAAGCCATAGGGTCATGCAAGCGAGCGTACAGATCCATACACGTGTCAGGTATAGACACTATGAGGTATGAGGTCGGTACTGAGTGGTGCACAACACTAAGGCTTAAATGTATTAATTTTGGCGCAACACTGTGCAACAACACAACTTGATGCACTGCATCAAATGGCGAGAGCAGGAATGTGTCAAATTTACTAATCTATGGCACATTTCTGCTTTCTCTCTGCGCTGGCGCACACGCTGCAACCTAGCGCAAATGCACCCTTACACCATGGGGGAAGCATGCCTGTGTTCCCGGTAGTATATTTCGGTGCAGGATAGGACATATTCAGCACAAAAACAATTTTCAGATGCATTTTCCCTTTTCTACTTGTGGTTCAGAATGCAGCACACCTTGAAAGAGGAAATAACGAGGAGGAATAAAGATATTTCCCCCTATTACGCCTTTGTTTTGGTCAGGTATATTATTCCTCTTCCCAACGCAGAGTAATGCAAAGCATCGACTTGCGCTGCTTTGTGTTACTCTGGATTTACTAAGCTATGCAGAGCCATGCAGGCTGGCTTTGCATGGCTTAGGAAATCTCACTAAAGCCCCTGTGTTGCCTTGCGCCAACTTGCATGATATAATGGCAACTCAAGGGCTTCAAAAATCTGGGCCCAAGTTTACAGACTTGGAGCCATATTTACTAACATTTTGCTTCGTGGTTGTGCCACTTTTGTGACACAACCACTACGCAAAATCTTAGTAGATATTTGCAGAGCCATGCAAAGGGCAATGTGGCTTTGTAAAGAAATGTAATGCAACACAGTTGCTTACGATGCCCTGCATTACATTTCATCATGGGCATTACCGTGCATCCACCCACGGATTTCATGCCATGCCAGATTTACAAAGGTTTGTAAATCTGGGATGGCATCAAATAGCTACACCTTCCAGAGGATGGCGTAAGGAGGAGAAATATCTTATTTCTCCTTGTTACTTCCTCTTTCTATGTGTGCTGCATTCTGCATCGAACCACAGCCTGGCAGCATTAGCACTGTGCTATACCCTGACTGAAGAGTGCACGTTTACACAGAAAGATGACCTTGCCATTTAGCTGAGGCTTGAACCCTTGTCTTGTGGTGGGGAGGGATGGGGGGGGGGCTGTGACACCAAAAGCATACAAAGTTGCCTCAAAGCTACAGCCCTGGGCAGAAAAATGTGCTGCTTATATTGTTCCTCCCCATAGCGCTGTGCCAGGCGTGCCCCAAATCGTCCAGAGGCCGGAGCATTCGGCCCAAGAGGGTGCAGCCAGGAGGCTAGAGAAACTGCCCCACTGGGCCCCAGATTCACTGCAAGAAATCACTGATGCTGCCTCCTGACTCAAGAGCATGACAAGACATGGCACAACGAGGTCGGCACCTGTGGACAGCGTGTCCAGCGGGGGAACAAAGAGGACGGCACCTGGGTGGGGCAGGTGTAAGTAACTGGCCCCGGCCCTATAGGTGCCGGAAATGATGCAGGGAGAGCGCCGGAAGAGAGGGACTCCCACGGGGGGTCCTTATGAGTGGAGCGAGGATGAGTGTGCCAGTGTGTGGCACTAAGGCGCTGCCCTTTTAAGAGGGCCCACTGCTTGTGCAGCGAGCAGCCACATATAGGGAGTGGAAAATGCCTCAAGGGATGGTTTTTGCGCAGGAAGGTATGCCCATTACTCGGGCACCCTTGTTACATGGTGCAAGGGTGCTCGCATTGGCGATAGGATGCCTAAAGAGCGTCAGTGCCATGAGAGTGCAGAAGTGTGCTACATCGTTTTAGAAATGGCACATTTCTACTCTCTCCCTTTCACTTAATGCAGCACAGCAAGTTGCCGTGCTGCACTGCGTTGTGTGAAAGATTAGTAAATATAGACCTTTGTGTGCATCCTCCACATACAGCGGGATGAAACCGCCAGATGCCTCGCGTCTGTGGCTCAGGGTGCGAAGAGCAATGTTGCCATTGCCACCCAGGATCCCCTTCGAACCCTTTTTTTTGTTTTAAATGTCACCAACTTGCACTTTGCAAAGCTGGTAAAGTCGAAAGTGGCAAAGTAACAAGTTGTTAACTTTTCAAGTTTATATACCCCTTCAATACTGTATCTGACCTATGTGTGAGGGTACCTTCAATTGATGCCGCCCATGCTGCTCTGTGTGTGAGGGAAGGTGGTTCAAGTGCCGACCATGCTGTTCTTGCTCAGTGTGTTGGTGTGTGTGTGTGTGTGGAGGGGGTTGCATGATGCCACCTGTGATGCGGAGATTCTCTGTGAGGGAATGTTGCACTGGTGCAGCCTGTGCTGTTCCTACTCAGTGTGTGTGTGTGTGTGTGTGTGTGGGGGGAGAGTTGCATGATGTCACCTGTGTGAGGGAAGATTGCGCTGGTGCTGCCCATGCAGTTCCTCTTCCTGTGCAGTGCATGAAGGGAAGCTGCAGTGAGGGCGCCTGTCCTGCTCTGAGCGTTGCCTTTGTAATCACATGTTTTGTGAGACCCGAATTTCCTAAGAGACTCCAGTGCTCCGACCAGACCAGATCACATGGATCTGAAGATCACTTCTAGGTGAAAACTGCTTGCTCGTGAGCTACCGTATTGATAGATGTACTAAACAATGTTTTCAAAATCTTGGAAGATCACACCAGCATCTCAAAGGAGCTTAAGAGAGACCTGTCCAGAGGGACACTGAGGGAGTCACAAGACAGCCCCTTGAGCAAGGCGACCCAGCAATCCTCAAGTGGAATACTTGGCCTTAAAAATAAAAGTGAAGTGACATTAACATTATGTAGCACAAAGAAGAAACCCCCCTACAACAAAATAATAGAATCTAAAAAAAGGGCATGTCCCAAAAGTGGAGATAAAGGAAAACATCATCTCCAATTCGGAGCAGAGGCTCAAGTGGCAGATGTGAAGAGAAAACTTTGAACTATGTAAAAAGAACGGAAAACATACAAACATATAAGAAGTTTTTCAAGTAAAAATGGCTCCAAATTTTTAGAAGGAACGTAGCCCCAAGAGCAAGAGAACCTCACGTTCGATACTCCCATAGGTACTCCCATTGGTACAATCAGGACTGCTGAGGTGTCAAAACCCTCCCAGTTCACCTCTGACAGTCTGACAGTAAATGCCACTGTCTCGCACGCCCTTACTCTCCGGAACAGATGCCCCTGTGACTGAAATACCTCACAGGGATTAGCTCTCTAGTCACAAGTGTCAATATACACAAGCATTGGCATAGCCAATAGGTCTCGCCTTTGGGACCTTATAAGTGTTTAGCCATGCAACAGTTGCATAACTAAAAACTTATAAGGTCCCAAAAGCGAGACCTATTGGCTATGCCAATGCTTGTTTTAACTGCTGCAATCAATTGAAGCCTCACGGAGAAGATCAAAGCGGCTGCGAAAGTGATCGCGATCAAACATCAAAGCGGCAGCGAAAGTGAAAGTAATCGCGGTCAAGCGCGGCGCCCGCGCATTTGCACTGTAGCTCTAGGCTGGCCTGGTAGCACTTTTTGGAGCCCTCACAAAAGGTCTCGCCAGACCAGCGCATGCGCTGGGTCAGGCGAGACCTAAAAACCGAACATCTCAGTATTTTAAAAGAAATCTCGCCTTTTCAACAAAAAATTCACAACACGCACCTCAACACTATTTTTTTCATGAAAAAAAACTTCCACTCGTGAACCCCCAGCAGCAAGATAGCCGCGCAAGCTTCCTCACAGTCGAACTCTAAAGATTAACAAAATGTGCAGTACAAGAATTTCAGCAATCTATTTGCGGACCTGTGCTGACACCATTATATTGGTAAAACGTTATAATAATTACAGCGCGCTGAAGTTGCAGAAGTGATGCGCGAGGCGCTCTGTAAAATCTACTCTTTGCACGTGTCACACATTCGAACATATCTGAAAGGCCTTGCCTGGGCAGTCTGTCTCCATGTCTCTGGCGGCTGGGTCCTGGGATGCCTCACCTCACAAGTCACACGCACCCAGAAGGCAGAGGAGAGAACTGCGTTCCGCTCACCCAGCATTTCAATAATGAAGCGCCTCAGAGGCCTGGCCGGGGCCCGCGCGTGCGCAGTTGAACTTGCGCACCATTTAATTCAGTCCTCCTATTTAATTTATTGATGAAGAGCCTCTGAGGCCCGGCCGGGGTCCGGGTGTGCGCAGCGCACCATTTACTTAATGAAGACCCTCTGAGGCGCTGTCGGGGCCCCGGGCGTGCGCACCATTTAATTTATTAAGAGGCCGGGCGTGCGCACCATCATGATGAATGGGCTTGCCGCTTGCTGGCTTCGCTGAGTGAGGGGGCCCCTGGAGCGCGGGGGCCTGTGTTACGCCCCTGCTTCAGAAGAGCGGAAGCGTTTCTCATGCTCTCCATCAGCGCATTGTGAGATGCTGCCCTCAGACCACTGCTCAGAGTTCTTGCTGCCTGGTTTGTTCCAGTGCTTCCGTGCTGGCAGTGACCCAGAAGGGGTTTCCTGTGAGTCAGGAAGAGCAGAGCAAGGACATCAAAATTCAACACGCCTAGTAGGCTGAAAATTTGGGCTACATCTTAATAGTCAAAAAAATCCCAGGAGCTCCTCGAAATGAGTGGAAGCAAACCCTATAAATCGCTTTTCTAAGATAGTGGTCTGTCCACTGGAGGGTGCCAGAGTTTCCCAATCCAGAATGTTCCAGAAAGCACATATAAAGAGGACTTTATGGGAGAGAGATGTGTTGCAGCACATTTAGGGCCATATGTATCAAAAAAGAGTTTTGCGATTCTCAAATTGCGATTTTTAGAGAATCGCAATTAGAGAATCGCAAATTGCAATGTATGTAGGATTTGCTAAAATCTTTGCGAAACCTACATATTCCTTATTTGCGGATCGCAAATTGAGATTCGCAAATAACGGATACCTTCCGATTCATTCCTATGGGCTAGGAGGTCCATAGGAATGAATGGGAAGACAATCTCAATTTGCGATTACCAATTGGAGAATCGCAAATTGAGAATGCAATTTCAAGGTTGCAAGGGTGCCAAAGGGACACCCTGTTGCTCCCCTGAAATATGCAGTGTGCACATTTTGCGCACATACATGCCATAAGGGCATGTATATGCGACATATAGCACTTTAAAAAAAATCCAAAAAGTGCCCTTTTTAAAGAAAATTGCTAAATTAGCACCAACTTGAAGTTGGTGGTAATTTGCAATTCCTTAAGGCCAAATAGCAAATTTCTGGTGCTTCCAGAAATGCATTTAAGGAATCGCAATTTGCAATTCCTTAATTGCATTGGCAAAAAAGAGAATCGCACATTTTGCGATTCTCTATTTTGCGATGGCCTTTTGGGATGATACATCCCAAAAGGCTTTTTCCCATTCGCAAACGGGCCGATTCTGAGAATCTGCCTGTTTGCAAACTGGAAAAACGCTTAATACATATGGCCCTAAGTTTCCTGATTTTTCATAGCGATCTTCTTCCCCGTTATTATTTTTTCCCATGATTTTGCTCTAGCATGTTTGGCCGCATTCTTTCTGAAGACTACTCCTAGTATAGCCTCTTTTCTCCTTCCAGACGATGGGAGGAGTTTGCTGCATTGCAGATTTCTAAATTCTTCAGTGCCATCTACAGGGTCAATCAAGAATTTCACAATTGATAAAGGTGGTCTTTCCCCTTTGTGGGTTTTTACTCCTAACTCTGTCCCTTTAAAGGAGTCGCTTGACACCTTTCCCATACATTATTCTGTGGAGGATATCACTGTGGTTACCTGCTGGAGGTGCCCTTTCTTCTGGTAATCGAGGGCACTCAACAGACCTCCTGAGCGTCCAGTCCTTGACAAGTCTGGGGCATCACACATAGGAATCCAGCCCAACAGAAAATATGCATCTGCTCTTCGCCCACAGGAACACGCTCAACAAGGCCTGCCAAGCCATCTGACAGAAAGGCTGTAGCATATAGAGAGCAGAGCATGAACACTTTTTTTTTTAAAGATTGTCTCACGTATAAAGAACATGATTGTTTTAACAAGACCTGTGTTGCCAGAAAGGACAAGGATACTATGGGATGGATTGATCACGGCTGCTTGGCCATGCTGCTTACACCCGGTACTGTTAATTCTGTGATGTGTGTGGAGAGATCTGTGGATGATGTAGAGGATTTATTCTGCAAACCTGCTTCTGTATTTGAAAAATAACAGTGCCTGAAGAGTTTTGAGGAGAAAATCTATTTGAAGAAGAGCACAGTGCCGAATGCTCATAGTTAGGGTTGAGTATTAGTGAAGCCCTTATAAATTTTTCGAAGATAAGTGATCGGGGAATTATAGAGCCAATGAATGCCTCAGAATGGGTATCAGCTATAGTTTTGGTGAAGAAAAAAGGGTGACATTTTTGTTTATGTGCAAACCTCAGATCTTTGAACAGAGATATTGTGGTTGAGTTTCACTTACTTAAGGTGCAAGAAATGCTGGCACTTCTGGAGGAAGCAAGCTGCCTTATTACAATAAATCATATCATCAAGCCTGTCTTGGTGAGGAATCACAAATTTTAACCACATTTACTATGCCTCATGGTGCCTATGAATATCTTCGCTTGTCGTTTGGGCTTGCTTCAGCGGCAGGCGTATTCCGTAAATTATTGCATTAACTTTTTAAATATATTTTGAGAGTTAAAGTGTTTCAAGACCACATTTTGATATAAGTTGAAACCTGTGAACAACATAATCTAATCTTGAATGCAATTCCATGAATTTTGGGATAAAATGGCTGGACAGTAAGATGAAATAAATGCAATTTCCTGACGGACTCTGTGGATCATTTAGGGCACAGAGTAACAAGAGGGAGTACTCAACCGAAGGATGAGTTGGTGAGAGCAATTTTGGAGGCACCAGCTCCGCAGGTTAAAGACCGTCTCAACTCTTTTGCTGGTCTGACTGATTACTTTTTGAGATTCATAGAGAGATACAATAAGAGGGAAACAGCGTTTACATCGCATGCACTACAACGCATGTGATTACAACACAGTTGTTACAACGACCGCGTTGTTACAACGCAAGCCATTACGTCGCAAGTCATTTCTACGACTTGCTGTAGGGGCGTGCTAAACTAAGGAATAGTAAAATTTACTATTCCAACACCTTCCCTACTCTTGCACACGCTGGAGTTGGAATAGTAAATTATACTATTTCTAAGTCCGCGTGCCCCCTACAGCAAGTTGTAGAAACGACTAGCGATGTAATGGTTTGTGTTGTAACCGCGTAATTGCATGCGTTGTAGCGCATGTGATGTAACATCGCATATTCTTCTTAAGAACCTCGCAAAAGTATGTTGTAATATGCTAATTTGTGTTATGTCACTTCTGACATCTCTGTGAGGTGATGGGGTTCTAGAGTGCCAACTCATCATGAGCTGGCTGTAGGAATTTTGGGAGAGATTTAGAGATGAACCTGCTGGCAGTTGGATGGCTGAGCTATATAACCTGCATCTTCAATTAAATAACCTTATTCATCTTCAAATGGACTGCGGATCTTTATTCATCCCTCCAAAGTGTACTTTTTAACACTGGCGACGAGGATGTCATTAAAGAATTTATTAGAAACAATGGTAATCTTAGCTCCTGAATCAAATAACACTTTTGTTCTATGACCTTCTACTAGTATAAAATCCAAAGGTCCATCACTTCCAACCTGAACTATAATTTGTCCACATTCAAAATCATGCAGATCTGTTGTATTTTCTTGAGAAACTTCATTTATTACACTTCTAGAAGCCTTGATTCTACATGCATTCACCATGTGTCCCTTTTTTTACAAAAAGAACATATAGTATTTAGGGCAGGACAAGATGTATCATTCGCCCAGTGAGTTGTGCTGTTACACCTGTAACACTTACCACTCTTTTTGAATTGAGCTGGAGACTTAGTATTTAACTTGTCCTTAGTCAGGAATTTCACTAAGGAATCAGTAGGTTTGTGGGACACATTAGTATTAACCACTGTAACATCAGAAACGACTTTGTCAAGATCCTTTTTTATTTCCTTAACACACGCTAGTGAGTGTTCTATCCTTTTAGCTATTACTAAGACCTCATCAAGAGATGGTTCGTCTTTTAGCCAAAGTTCATCTCTCACTTTTTCAGAGATGCAACCAAGCATAAATTGATCTCTTATCCTTTCTTCAATCAGGATATCAAATTTGCAAGTGGAGGCTAAACGTCTGAGATCTGTTACATAATTTTCTATACTCTCACCTTCTTTCTGCATCCGCCTTCCAAAGTGATAGCGTTCCAAAATAGTACTAACTTTAGGTAGGTAATGCGCGTCAAGCTTATATATACATTGTTCAAATTCATTCAAACCCGCTGCAGCACTGCTTGGAACATCAGGAAGATGATCGAAGACATCTTGACCCTCGGATCCAAGACAGTGCATTAGCAGAGCCGTTTTCCTCTCAACACTGAGAGAGGTACCGCATACCCGAGCATAACGCTCAAATACCTTCTTCCACTTAGACCATTTAGTAGGTGGATCACCTGGAGATTGTAAGAAAAACGGTGCAGCCGTAACATTTTGCATGACTCAGAAGAGTTGAGATTAAGATTATTAAGATTTTCTTTTCTTCTTAATTTATACAGCCACTCAAACTTTACCAAATGCTAAAACCATACGTACCAATTATGCTAGTCTTAATATAAACATAGGAACAAGTTGTACAGACATTGTATTAATCAAACTTAATTTAAAAACTTCGTGTCAAGCTGCGTGTGTCAGCGATGTTTAATTAAAGGACACACAGCATAAGCGGGAATTGTACTCGATACACATGTTGAAGTAAAATAGACATTTAGATGGACTATCTCTGAGGAGAAAGTTTTTGAGCAAACTACACTATTACTCTCAAACGTTCCTGTATTAAAGACCTATGCTAGTATGATCTGAAACCATGATTGCCTTCGCTTCTCAATTTTTGTGGGACACTGAGAAGCAGTATAGTATCATCATGTGTGATGCCTTTGCATGGGCACGTGGTAGAAAGTTCAAGAAAGTATGATTGGACGATTATGTTCTGTTGCAACTTCAAAATAGGAAAAGTATTAGTGGCAATCAATGGATAGGCAAATTGATGATTTTGTAACACATGTAAAAGAAGATTGCTGTCCAATGAGTGTTGACCTACATCCAATATGGCATTTTGCCTTGTAGAGATGCCGGAAAAGCCCTGGGCAAAGGCAGCTGTTGATTTTTGCTGGGCCTTTCCTTTCACTTCCTTTGAAGAAATGTACATGTATGTATCAGTTGATTAATTCTTGCGATACTTGTACTACAAATTTGTTGCCGCCCCTATCATTGATGTAGCGATTTACTTTTTAAACAATGTGTTTGCGATGGAGGGTTTACCTAAAGAATTGTGAAAAAATTGGAGTGCAGTTTATCTCTTAAAGAGAGTGAGAGGAACGATTAAACAGTTCTGGTTCCTCTTAACAGCCCGTAAACCAATGGACTGGCTGAAAGGGTCAACAAAATGCTTAAATATGGCATGCAGAATACCATCACAAATATTTTGAATGTGGATACATTTTGAGAGGGGAAACTTTGGGGTTACCATAACACTCTGTGTCATCTCTTTTGTCTTGTTGAGGGGACGTGCTTCAAGGACAACACTTTCACCATCCTAGATGGATAATTCCAGAAATTGGGTTACTGGCTGACTGGGGTGTGAGCCCTGGTAAAGCAGCAACCACAATCCCAGTCAGGGTAAAACACAGGCAAACCCCAAATTAACCTATGCTTACCCCTTGGTAGCTTGGCACAGAGCAGTTAGGCTTAACTTAGAGGCAATGAGTCCTGTTTGCATTGGAGAGGGTTGCAGGTACCAAGAAAAGTGTCACAGGTGGTGGTCAGCTTGGCACGGAGAGCAGGCCAGGCATCGCGGAAGGGCGGGCTGAACCTTCAAGGTGGCGGTCTCTCACTGGCAAGCTATGCTTGCTGTGCGCAGAGACGGGCTGGCAGCGGCTCACACAGAATTTTGGTGCAAGTGGCGTGGTTCCAATGTGAACGGGCCAGATAGCGAAGAGCCCAAAAGCTTTATTTCAAGAGCCTGTGAGCCACACCAAGGGTTCAGGACATGATGTCACCACTTGGAGATCAGTAACTCGCTGCAGCTGGTTGGGGGGCCTTTTATGTCCCTGAAGTTCAGATCAGGAGGCCAGCAGAATAACCCTTTGAGTTATTCTGTGGTCCTGGGTTCAAGATGAAGTTGCAGGTCCAGTTTTTCTTTCCCAGGCATGAGGGCATCAGGTCAGCAAGCAGGGCAACAGTTCCTTCAGAGCAGCAGTGCAGCAGAGTGGCAGTCCTTGTAGCAACCCAGCAGTCCTTCTTCCTAGCAGAGTATCCACAGGTCCAGAAGCATGCTGAAGAGTTGGAGTCTAAGGTCCTTCTTTTATGCCCTAGTGCTTTGGTTTTGGAAGGTGGGAGAAGCTTCTAGACAGCGGCTTTGAAGTGTATGTAATTTCCTGCCTCTCCTGTCCTGGTTCCAAGCTGGCTGAAGTGACAATGCAGAGTTGTTAGGCCCTTTGTGTGAAGGCAGGGCACAGGCTATTCAGGTGTCAGTGGGTCTGTGCGCAGCTCACCCCTCATCCTGTCAGCAGATGACCCACTCAGGCATACCTAATCCCTCTATTGTGTGACTGTCTAGGAGGAATTCACAAAGTCTAACTGTCAGTTACATACAGTCATGTGACCTAGGCTATAGGCACAAAAAGACTAAAGGCAGAAAAATGCAACTTTCTAAAAGTGCCATTTTTTAAATTGTGACCAACAACTTGACTTTACAACTAAATAGGGCTTTTCACCCCAATTACAAAGACACCAAAGATTAACTGGTTTTCTCTTCCCATTTGGAAATTACAGTTATAAAATGTAATGAGGCAACTCCAATATTATTGTACGGCAGAGATAGACCTTGCAGTAGTGAAAAACAAATTTAAGAGTTTTTCACTACCAGAACATGTATAAGTGAAAAGTACATGTCATACTTTAATACACTGCACCCTGCCCTTGGCGCTGTCCAAGGCCTACCTTAGAAGTGACTTATATGTATTAGAATGGAAGGCTTGGGGCTGAAAAAGTTTACTTTGTCAGGTCGACATGGCAGTTTAAAACTGCACACACACAGGCTGCAATGGAAGACCTGAGACATGTTTAAAGGGCTACTTTACTGGGTGGAACAATCGGTGCTGCAGGTCCACTAGTAGCCTTTAATTTACAGGCACTGGGTACATGTAGTACCACTTTACTAGGGACTTACAAGTAAATTAAATTTGTCAATTTGGTACAAGCCATTCTAACATGTTTTAGGAAGAGAAAACAAGCACTTTAGCACTGGTTAGCAGTGGTAAAGTGTCCAGAGTCCCGAGGCCAAGAAAAATAGGCTCAGCAAAATGGAAAAGAAGAAGCAAAAAGTTTGGGGGAAGACCACCGTAAAGGCTGACAGGTCTAACAGATACTCGTGTCTATTCCGACTGATGTATATGATTTGGGATTCGTAAAAGGAAGAGTGTTTGCTCATCAGGCTACTATGAAGGATTTGTGTTATTGTCATCATGTCATCATGGTACAAAGCAGCAGGACCTTGTTCAAGAAAATAATTTCTAAATTACATAAAACTGAGTTTAGATACAATGGATCTTTTGGTGTGAAAAGGTCCGCTCATTGTTCTGTGTTGTTGGAGATTGTTAGTTGGTGGTGGTCTGTTTGTAACTTGGTGCTTGTTTCAGATAATCAGAGTAAAAGCATCTCTCCAAATTTGAGGAACTGCTTTGGTAGTTTTTAGTATCCTGAGAACTTAGTGACTGGAATTGGGACTAATGTCACTGATGGAGTGAACATGGATGTTACTTGTTCTGGTGATGTTGGAGTGAGGGATGTGCGTGCGTGCTTATGTGATGAGTCAGTCAGAGATTTAAGTGAATCTGTGTATGCACATATATCTGATGTGTTAATGAATTGTCTTTGTGTCACCCCTCTTGTTTCAAAATGTCCACAGTTTTTAAAATAATTTTTCTGCATTGGTTTAATTTCCCTTGGTTATGTGCAGTTTAGTCTTAATTCAGTTTTACTTTTATACAATTCTTCCTTTGTTGTTTTTATTTATTTATTTTGTTGGGAAGGGAAAGTGTGTCATGTCCGTGTGTACTTACATGCTTGTTTACCATGTACGTGTATTGTTCCTCGTGCTGCGCAACCAGCCTGTTGTCCTTTGCTCTAAAGCGTAGGCAGAGCATTTCTGGTTCTAAATTTCCACAGCGGTTGACAGATAGAGCTTGGGACCTGGTGTTCTGGGATGTGTGCTGATGGGTTCTAACTGCTACTTTAATTAAAGCCCTTAAAGCTACCTATAATCTGGCTTTATTTGGTGTCTTCGTACCCAGTGGCGGCTCCTCGTGGGAGTGGTGCAGGGCAGGGGCGGAGCAGAGTGGGGTGTAGTAAACTCCGGCTTAAGGCCGAACGGAGTTCAGTTAATCAATAAATAAATAAATAAAATTAATTTCATTGCGCGCGATGCATTACCTCCTCGTCAGCCCTACCCGTCCCAGTCCTAACTACATGAGCATAGCTCCTCCCACCAGCAACTCCCAAGCAACTAAAAACCCATCCCTTTCCTCCAGGCCACACCCATATCCTAAGGCATATAACCATGTGACCCGCCCATCCACATCCTGTTTGTTTTTTCTACGGACTGACTTCCTGGAAGCTGCATCGTGGGGGGTGCCGGTCCTGGCCTCCTTTCGGGTGAGTGTGTGACGGTCTGCTTGGCGGCCGTTTTAATCCCCTTGAGTACCTGTTGTTTCATGTATGTTTGAGTCCCTGCTTTAGCAGGACCATGGGGTTGGGGGGTCCGGACTGCCTGATGTGGGGTGGTGACTCCCTGCTGCGGTCTCCCCTCTTCCGGGTACGTTCCCTGCCCTAGCGGGAACACCCGGGGAGGGAGGGGAGGTGTGTTGGGTGCGGCTGGCTTCTCTGCGCGCCTGGGGCGTGGCGGTTTGGCTCCTCCTCGAAGGTGTGTTTGGGGGCTCTGTGCTCGTTTCGGGCCCGCGTTTCCCTTTTTATTTTAATTTCTGCTTTCCATTCTTGTGGTTTCTGAGATGGAATTTTGAGACGGTAATAGTCTGCACCTCGTGATCCTGGCCTGGGGCCGGTGCTTTGGGGGCCGGGACTCTGTATGCAGCGGCTGCGTGGTCCATCAGCTGCGCTGCCAACTGGGTGCGGGGAACCAGGGTTCGGGCCTCGGGGTTGCGTCCCCTGGCCGTGTTTCTGGGCTAGTCACTTAGTCTCCCCGTGCCTGCCTGTGTAGTGTAACTGCGGTGCTGTGTAACGCGCTCTGATACTTTCGGGTCGAGTTTGCGCTCTTTGACTATGCACCGCGGGCCGCTCCCTGCCCCTTTTGAAGGGGATTGCTTTGGTTTCTGGCGGCAAACCGTTGTGGTTACTCAAGTTACAGTGATTGTATGCTGTCGATGGACAGTTCAGGGGTTTGTGTCCCCTTCTCGGTATTGAGGCAGGTCATGTACTGGTGAACACTGCTCTCTTTGACTCATGTTGCGGGCTGCCTGTACTTTTGAGGGTGCGTTCTGTTTGTCGTTCCGTGTGTCTCTGATGTGTCCCTCCTGGACTTTGAGTCTCTGTGGTCTTAAATCTGGGAGCTATAGCTCAATGGTAAGGCTTGTGCCTGTGCTTGTACAGGATCTCACGGGACAAGGGTTCGAGTCCTGCTAACGCTGTCACAGTGTCATGAGATGGCCACATTTCTCTTCTTTAAAAGTGGTTATGATTCCTGACTCTTCCTCCACAGTTATGGGTTCGGATTCCGGTGCATCGCTGTTTGTGGGTTTCTGTCACTAGTGTATGCACTCTTTCTTTATCACCTGGTGTTTATTTCTTTGTGGTTTCTGAGCTTCATTATTTTATAACTGTGGGGTTTGGCGTTCCCTGATTGGCCCTTATGGTTCTTGCATTGCTTGGTCTGTGGAAGGATGTTGGGCGCTGATTTCTCTGTGCTGTTCACATCTTGGAGGTGTGTGGTTTGTGCGTAAGTGAGTTCTGAAATTCTGGGGAGGTGGTGGTTGCTGGGTCTTCCGCTGCTCCTTCCATTGTTCAGGGGCAGGTTGCCTCTGCCGCGTGGATCTGGGCTTGGTTTCCGTTGAGAGCGGGGTCAGGCCTTCACGGTGTTCTGCTCCGTGGTCTGGGCGCTTTTGGGTTCTATGGCCCTTGGTGGGTGGTTAGTCAATTGTTAAATGGTAGCGGCAGTTTCAGTCGATAACCTTCCAAGTATTTGCCCGGCGATAATCGCCTCTCATACCACTCGATAATTTACCAATAAAAGAGGCAGGCGCCGGAGACTGGAAGGCAGGAAACAAGGTTTTATTCCGTCGGAGCAGAACACATCAGATCAGACAGCAAGGTATCGTCACGAGGTGCTCTAACCGCATCTCTGAGACCTGGTCTCTTATACACTGGTTTATTGCTTTATTACACATAGTACATTCTTGAGATTCTTTTGAAGTACGGGGGAATATCCCCTGGAGCCCCGGTTCAGATCCGATCCCACACATAGATACAGTAGAAGTTCCCACCCTACCCGCAGTGGGAGATGGCTATCGCGCAGCAGGGAATTCCGCTAATTCCCGGGGTGTGTGCAACTGGCCGGGTCTCAGGGGGTAGGGGCTTTGATCTACTGTAATCCCTTTGATGTGGGGTGTTTCCCTTACAGTAGGGGCAGTAAACTGCATCCGCAGGGCTAGGTGATGGCCTGGGACCAGTTCAGACAATGGGGCGCAGAGAAAGGGGGTTATCAAAGGAGAGGCATGACCATGTATGGGTTGTCGGTTGGAAGTGGTTCCGTAGCAGGGTCGCGCAGAAGGAGAGGGTTTATGGCCTGTATGAGAGAGCGGGGGTGGCCGGCGCGCGGGGGATGCTTGCAGCGCCAAGGGAAAACGCTGGCGGTCGAGAGTGAGCGGAGAGAGCGGGGTGCCTAAAATGGCGGCCGTGCATTCGTTGCGCGTGGTGCTGGGGAGGGGCAAGATGGCGCAGATAATGTTCAGTTTGCGAGCTAAATTTCCACAGTCCTCCCTTTTAACATATCTCGCCAGCTTGTCCGGCCAATATTCGCCTTTGTTAGCCTTTCAGTTACAGTATCGTCAATGTTCGTCACACATTTAAAGATACAGAGTCTTTAGGGTAGGCAGGAGTAATCTGACACATTTGTACATTGTCTCATACAGTTTGATGAAGCAGGCGAGGAGGAAGTACATTCAAAGTTACAGTATAGTTGTGTATATGGCTGGTGTTGTATGAAGGTTACTATACAAAGTTACATTTTCTTAACTTCTCAGTGTACAGTCGGAAGTGATTGATGCAACATCATGAAAACTTGATAAGAAGATAGTTAATATAATAAGGTGGTTGGGAGAGGATTTTCAACTTTGACATGGGTTCTTCTTTCCAGTGTCCTTGTTTATAAAGAGCTATCACTGGTAAGCTCTCATTGTTGTTCTTCTTTCGTTGGCACTGTTGAGCACCGGCGGTGGAACTAAGGTCCAGCTCAAATCCGATTTCTTCACGTTGCAGGGTGTGACCACTCACTGTTCTTTGATCACAGTCCTGTTCCTTAACACAGTTCACCACAGGTACTTTTGAGACAGGGTGCCGGCCTTTTGTTCCTCGGTAGTAGGTCAAAGTCATAGTCCAAATGAAAGAGGAAGAGAGAATGGGGTGGCATGGGATCAGATCAAAAATGCGGACCAAGGAGAGCAGAATCTTTTCAGCACTGGGCCCATCAATCGGGCCCGACGGGTTAAGACTTCAGGCACGCTGGTCAGTGAGCAGGGGCCTCGATGTAGCCCTTCGCGCTCATCGTTCTGATAATGGTGCCTCGTCTCACGCTCTTGTTGCTTCGTCGCTTCCCCCTTGGTCGATGTCATAGATGTTTTATGATCCGCAGCCAGACTGTGCGTCACATCCGACCCCTCTCTTCCGATGGCTGCAGGTTATCCTTGAATAGGTTATAAGAAACGAAAGTCTTAGAGATCTTGGCAGGGAAGACATTTACATACTTCATTCTCTCTCCCAACCACCGAGTAGTTGCGGAAATGCTCTTATCTGTTACTATATGATTGGTGTCTATTAACTCTGATGTTAAGGTGCGTGTTACTAATCTATTAATTACTGCTGTGGTGCAGGGTTCTGTGGGTGTCCCTGTCCATCGTCTGGCCTTCTAGGTGTCAGTTTCTGCGCCCTATAATGCAAGGTTTGGTAATACCTGTAAGTGCGAGGTGCTATGGTCATGCGTTCACGAGCATCCTTTTCATACAGTAGGTGACCCTTTATCAGTTTAAAACAGGGGCCATCAGCTGTTTTATTCGGGATACTTCTGAGACGGCTAGTATAGGGCTGGAGTTATCTTTGGGAGAACAGGGTGCTTTAGACATTTTATTCCGGGCCAATTGGTCAGGGGTAATTCTGGGTGGTGGAGATGGTGTCCGTTTAAGAACAAAAACCACTGACATATAGTCCCCGTGTTGTGGGTCAGATTGGGAGACATCAGTCGTCTTACCTGTCCTTTCCTTCTCAGCCGATTTAATGTTTGTAAAAAGGAGAGGTAGTAACGTGGTAAAGTATGGTCGTTTTTGTTTCTATCAATTTGTTCGAACACCACTGTGTTCAGGCCAATTATACACTTACCAAAGAGGTGTATGTCGTTAATTTATTCAAGAAGAAAGAGGGCAAGAAAGAGCCTTTTGCGAGGGAGGGGAGAGAGAGAGAGAGAGAGAGAGAGAGAGAGAGAGAGAGAGAGAGAGAGAGAGATAATAGGTCACTTGGTGCACACACAACATGGAGTAGCATGGGTCTGTTCCATGTAAGAAAACACAAGCGGGGAAAAGACATAAATTCGATGATCACGTACACACAAATGTTGGATAGGGTGTGACAGTACATGCATCAAGACGGGGACTCAGGGCTGCGTTGAGCACGGGGACCTTCTCCTTTCCTGTCCTCCATTCCTATGCAATGCTGCGTACCTTTAGTATTTGGTAGTTTATCTTATGGGTTGTCTGACCCTTTATTCTCCTCCCTTTGATCGGTGGACGAGTACTTCAATCATACAATGACGCTCTCTTCAAGTGACCCAAACATGAAATGCATACACATTCATATCGTATAGTCGTAGTACACACGCACAATCACGTCATACAGTTTTCCATGTTCCCAATGATGATCTGTAATTTTTCGCACTATCTCGCAACATTTGTCTATGTTTTCCCTGATATTGAACTTGGTGCGGTCCACGTCCACTCCACTCTTCAGTCGGAACTTCGTCGTGACCTATAGAGGGGAAATAAGAGGGGAGGGGAGGTGCAGTATTCAAAATACCCCAGCGCGCGCAGACACGAAAGGTTCTACCTACCATGTACCAGGCTAGCCGCAGGGTTGGGTAATACCACGGACCCATTATTCTTTAGTTTGAGGCAAAGATGCTCTAGTTCATTCATCTCCTAAATTCGCGTTCCCTGGTCGTGCATGTATTTCTCAATTGGTCGTGTATTATGGTGCAGGATACCATACCTTGCATGCGATATATACCTTAAGTTATAGTTCATTATTGATTTGACAATTCTTGGAAAAAGGGCAGGCGTGATGGGTACAAATTCCGTTAAACAAAAAGATTTTTAGGCAAATTGTGTCTGTATTATCTGTATGCCTTCGCTTAGGAGTAACAATCATTTATTGAAAAGAAAAACCTTCAACAACCTAGATGATTAGTCATGACACTGATTTCGTAATTCCTTTTTAAGAAGCCCTTTATTTAAAACAATGTCAGTATGGAAATACGGGCCTACAGCCGCCATAGACCGGCCACGGTGTGAGAGGCGTCGAGCAACATGAGCAACACTAGATTAACATAAAAATCGGTTCCCCCCTTTCCCCCACCATCATGTGTGAAAGCATCGCATACATATATATATGTCTTTTTAACACAAATGTCACGTGGCTGGAACGCCACAAGGAGTTATAGGCCACTCCTACATCAGCGCCATCTTGGGGCGGGGTCGGGCCAGTGCACAGTCTAAGTCTTTCCATGAATTAGCAGTTGAACCAGAATTCCTTTCGGTAGTTCGAGAACTTTCGTTAGCGTCAACTTTGCGTCACTGCAACCTTGTAGCAATGCCACGGTTTGTTCTTAGGGCGGGGCAGCAGGCGGGTTCTTCCGCCGACGCTTTACTGTCTCCCTGTATCAAGCGGAGGCAAGGTGGCTGCCGCCCGGGGGCAAAAAAGGGCAATGGTGGTGGTTCTGTCCTTACCGGAAGTCCGCAGGAGTCGAACGTCAAATGACTCCAACCAATTCTGCAAGGCTGAGGGGAGCGTTCTGTCAAGGGTGGGGCCCATGCCCTAGCAAACAAGCTTTCGAGTCCAGAATTGTCTCACGGTGGGCCAGGCCTGGAACCGGAGGGGTCGACCGCCGGAGTTCAAGGGCAGCAGTAGCGGCAGCTCTTCGGTACAGTCACCGGAGAGGAGCCAGCAGCAGTAACAGCAGCAGTTCGGGTGGTGCTGCCACCGGAGTGGCATCAGTTGCAGCGACAACAGCAGTCCGGAGGACATCATCATCGGAGTGGGCCCCTACTTTCTTGGCTGCGGGGGCCCACTCCCCGCGTCGGGTGCTAGCGGCAGTCCTGGTGAACCCTGTCCTTGGGTGGTTGCCTGGCGGCCGCGTGCAGGGGTGCCGGCTCAGCCGAACGGCGGATGAAGTGGCAGGGCGCAACCCAGCTGGCCGACGTGTGAAAGACCTGGTTGGGGTGCCCTCATCTGATGGCGAGCCTCCACCTGGGGAGGTGGGGGAGGTCCGTCCGCGTCGCCTCCCCCCGCCAGGGCACCCTCCGTTATTGAAGGAAGAAGTGACTGGGAAGACCCGCACAGCGTGCCAGGGTGAAATTCAGCAGGCCGATGAAAAAGATGGCTGGGTGCAGCTTAGCTGGCCGGAGAGTTAAAGGCGGTTGGGGTGCCTGGCAAGCCTCCACCTGGGGAGGTGGGGGAGGTCCGTCCGCGTCGCCTCCCCCCGCCAGGGCAGCAGCCATAATTGAAGAAAGAAAGAAAACGGGAAGGTCCGCACAGCGTGGCGGGCTCCGCCTCGGTGTTGCCAGAACTTCGGCGCTTCGCATAGCCTCCGGCCTATTCGCACAATCGCTCGCCACTGATGTCAATGGATTTTTGCATGGTTTTTATAGCCCAAAGTCAACTAAGAGGGACCGCCCAAAACAGGCCAATGTTGCAATTTCGAGGAAGGAGAGGCGAGGACGGTGTCACGTGGACGTTAAGGCTTTGGGATGGAGGTTGCAACAGACTGTTATGTAAATAGTTGTTTAAAAACGTGTTTTATCCTGTTCATTTTGCCGGAATGTTGTTATACTTGTAATTTATTAAAAATGTTTGACCATACTATTTTGCTGGAGCGTTGTACGTATCAGCGATCTGGTTAGCGTATTCGGAAAAAAATGGCGTTTGCTCGATTGCACGTGATCCTAATCAAGTGTGGTGACGTTGATGGTGGGTATCAACAAACTTCCGGTTGTGTCTATTGGGGTCCCTATTTTTGTTCAGTTCCAAAAGGACCGGGCACTGGGATTTCCAGTGTCCGAACCCTCTACAGAACGCACATTGGTTCCCATCTAAGTCTCTCCGTCCGTTGTAGGGTGTAGGTGTATGGTCTCTAGGGGGTAGCTTTCTAGGGGCGGTTGGTTGGTAGTTCTCCTTCGGGGGTTCCCTTCCTATTGTCACCCCTTGCAATTGTGCTATCATCACCCTCTCCTTTAATTCCTTTTTCTTCTTCTCTGACGCCCTATCGTTCTCGTTTTTCTGGTTTTCGTAGTATTGGGCCATCTGGAGAATTGCTGCGGGTTTGGAGGCTGCCCAACTACTCTCGCTGGTCTGTAGTTTCTGGGAAACTTCTGGCGACAGACCCTTTACATAATTCTGGACAAAGAGGTGGTGTCCGGTTGCGGTGGTCATGTCTTGGCCACTGTAGTCGGAAAACACAGTCTCGAATCGGGAGAAGTATTCAGACACGTCTTCCTGGGGTTTCTGGCGGCAAGCCGTCACTATCGACCAGTCTACCTTTCTTTCAGGGATTAGAGTCTTCAGCTTTTGTACAATCTTATCTGGGAGCTCTAGGATGGCTTTCGGGGGTTTCTGTCCTGGTTCTCGCTGTTTATCTATGGTATCGAGTTGTACCCAGGTATATCCGAACGGCTCAGCGTGGTCAACTTTCCGGATTTGTTTCCACACATCAGCCGGCAGACATAGCCCAAAGAACAAGTCGATATCTGCTAGCGTCATTATCGTTGAGCCTAAGGCTGTACCTAATTCAGTGTAGAAGGCAGTCGGGTTCTTTCTCAAGTCGGGTAGGGTCTTTCTAAAGGTCAAAATATCTTGCCGGTCCCACGGCTGGTAGACCCAGTTATATACAACCCTTCCCTTCGCATCTTGGTGGTTGATGTCGTCGTGTGTTCCCTGACCCCGTGGGGGGACCCAGTAGGGGGCAGCTTCTTTAATGGGCATCATGGCATCGGCCCTTCCTCCCTGGGGTTTAGTTGCTATGGGGGTTTCTGTTTTGGTTGTTTGTCCATGTTCTTTAAGGTGTCGGTAGACCTCGAGTGTACGAGTGAAGAGGTTCGCTACATCGCTCTCTCTTTCTTCTCCGATGTCTACCTTTCTATATAGGGCCGCTAAGCCTTCGGGACCTTTATCGTGGTACCTATCCTCATATGCATTCAGGGCGTGATAACAGAGCCGTACGACAAAGTGTCGTCTGCGGTTGTCGGCATACGATTTATACACATCCGTTATATACTCCTCACTTTCTTTTCGCTTCACCAGCGTCCCTACTATCCTATCGATTCCTGCTCGTTCATCCTTGGTTAATCGATTCATTCTGGTGGAATCGTTCTTTCTCATCTCATGGTCATCTAGCGTTATAGCCGACGTTGGGTTCAGTACAAGAGGCTCAGCCGGCGCGGAGGCCGTGAGGGCCGAGGCCCCTGTACTGCCTTCGTTCGTGTTCGGGGGTTGTGGGTGTTGCACTACTGGTTGGGAGGGTGCATACGGAGGGGGCATGTAAATGGTCGGGGGACCTAACAGTAATTCGTCATTCGTTTGCTGCTTGGAGGACAACACAGGGTAGAGCAAAGAAGGGGTCCTAACAGCGTACTGGCCTGAGGTTTCGGGCTCCTGTCTTAGTTTAGTTTCCCTTCTCTCTTTTATGTCTTCTTCTAACTTTTTAGCGGCAAGGTGAGCTGCCTTTCGTAATTCCTTTTCTGCTTTTACTTCTTCCCTCTTTTTCCGTTGCGTCGCTTCTTTGCGCCACATGCCAATACTGTCAAGCATAGTAGGCGTCGTCTTATTGCTACGCAGAGCTACTTCTAGCGCTTCTATCTTGCGGTCGTCGAAGGATCCCATCAGTGGCCACTGACTTTCGGGCTCCTTCTTGGTATATTTATGCCACAGCTTGCTATAAGCCACAGCGACTAGTCCATATTTAGTGAACATGTCCTTATTAGGGGTGCCTTCCAGTGGAGCCGGGTGGTTCACCTCTAATAAGCGGTCCGGGCAGAACCAACTACCAATCAGTGGGGAGAAGATAGGCATGACGGGTTTCAACGGGGACAAAAGTCAGCACTACCTATCTTTTCACTGCTTGCAAAGACTAGACAGAATATCTCTATTCCTCGTTATTTGTAAGCAGAGAATACCTCCAAAGAACCAATATCGAACAACTAGTGTTCGGACAATCAATCAATCAATCAATGGGGAGATAAAGATAGGCACGACGGGTTTCAATGGGGACAAAAGTCTGCGTTACCTACCCTTCACTATTTGCAAAGACTAGACAGAATATTCCTATTCTTCGTTATTTGCAAACAGAGAATATCTCAAAAAGCACTATTCTTCAAAACAATCAATGTTCGGACAATCAATCAATGGGGAGATAAAGATAGGCACGACGGGTTTCAATGGGGACAAAAGTCTGCGTTACCTACCCTTCACTATCTGCAAAGGGAGAGAGAGAGAGTATTTCTACTCCTCCCCGTTTGTAGACAGCGAATATCTCAAAAAGAACAATCAATGAGCAATACTAGTATTCAAACAATCAATCAATTATTTCGCACTTTTGTCGTGTTTCACGACCTTACCCGGACCGCATGGACAGTTTCTCGTCTTCCGCCTCCAGCGCCCGATCGTCCTCTATTCTCCGTATTTGCCGCGGCACTCCTGATGGTTCCCAGTCAGGACCGTAGATCACTCGAGAGAGGTCTGCTCGGAACCAGTGAAGTTCGGATGATCGGCTGCCAGACGAGGGTCTATTGGGCAGGAGCTCTCCCGATCGTTGCAGTCGTTCACTCTGTCGTCGGGACCTCTCCCACTGGATCCACGTGTCGCTGATGGGCCCCACGTTTGGGACGCCAATTGTTAAATGGTAGCGGCAGTTTCAGTCGATAACCTTCCAAGTATTTGCCCGGCGATAATCGCCTCTCATACCACTCGATAATTTACCAATAAAAGAGGCAGGCGCCGGAGACTGGAAGGCAGGAAACAAGGTTTTATTCCGTCGGAGCAGAACACATCAGATCAGACAGCAAGGTATCGTCACGAGGTGCTCTAACCGCATCTCTGAGACCTGGTCTCTTATACACTGGTTTATTGCTTTATTACACATAGTACATTCTTGAGATTCTTTTGAAGTACGGGGGAATATCCCCTGGAGCCCCGGTTCAGATCCGATCCCACACATAGATACAGTAGAAGTTCCCACCCTACCCGCAGTGGGAGATGGCTATCGCGCAGCAGGGAATTCCGCTAATTCCCGGGGTGTGTGCAACTGGCCGGGTCTCAGGGGGTAGGGGCTTTGATCTACTGTAATCCCTTTGATGTGGGGTGTTTCCCTTACAGTAGGGGCAGTAAACTGCATCCGCAGGGCTAGGTGATGGCCTGGGACCAGTTCAGACAATGGGGCGCAGAGAAAGGGGGTTATCAAAGGAGAGGCATGACCATGTATGGGTTGTCGGTTGGAAGTGGTTCCGTAGCAGGGTCGCGCAGAAGGAGAGGGTTTATGGCCTGTATGAGAGAGCGGGGGTGGCCGGCGCGCGGGGGATGCTTGCAGCGCCAAGGGAAAACGCTGGCGGTCGAGAGTGAGCGGAGAGAGCGGGGTGCCTAAAATGGCGGCCGTGCATTCGTTGCGCGTGGTGCTGGGGAGGGGCAAGATGGCGCAGATAATGTTCAGTTTGCGAGCTAAATTTCCACACAGTGGACTTTTTAGCCACTCGCCAGTTGGTGGGGCTTGTAGGCCTCCCTTTTCCTACTCCTCTGTGAGTGCTGTGCTGGTAGGGGTGTGGGGGTGTGTTGTTAGACATGCCTTTCCCCGGTTTCTGGCAGTAGTGTTTCCTTTACGGTAGTTCGCTGGGGTATCCTGGCTGGAGTGCTGGTGGATCCCTGCTGGCTGGTGTGGCTTCTCGGAGCCTGGTGGTGTCCGTGGTTGCAGTTCCTTCTTCTCCTGTGGTTTTGCGGGATGGGGGACCTTGGTGCAGTCTTTTGCTGCCTCTGGTCTTACGGTTCAGGCTGCGGCTTGCCCCGGTTTCGGGTTCAGTCGCTTCATGTGTCTGTCCAGTTATTTCTGTGCAGTCTTGCTGGGTGTGGTTCCCTCCGTCATTTGTTCCGGGTTGGGACTGCAGTTGTGTTTCCTGGCGATTTCGTCCTCCGATTAACTTAGTTCGGCGGCGTTGACGGCTGGGTCCTCTGTGGCTGCTCGGTGGCAGTTGGGGCTTTTGCCTTGGATACCGTGTTGGAGCTTTCCTTCGCGGGCTCTATACTGTTTGGGGTTCCGTTGGATTGCGTACCGGCTTTTGGGCGGCATTTCATTCTAATTTGGCGGCCCAACCCTATCGTGGTGTGGATCGGGGCCTGGGTGTCCCTTCCTTCCTCTTGTCCTGGGGTCGACGGGGTGCTTTCTCTTCTTCTGGTCCCTCCTGGTCATGCTGGGCTACTGGCTGTGTTCGGTGCGGCCCCTTTTCCAAGTTCTCAGACACTGTGTCGGCTTCTATTACCCTGTGTTTGGGTCTTTTTCCGCTGTGTTGTGTGGATTCGGCGCGGTCGGGGCGTTTACTCGTTCCTAGTTCTGTTCTGGGGCCCGTATGGGGATTGCAGTCCTGCCCTGGTTAGGACGGCTGTACCCTTGTGTCTGCCTCTTCGGTCCTTCATGATGGTGTCTCTTCAGGGGTTTCTTCCCTTCCTGGGGGTTGGCGGGGGAGTTCCTGACTTATCTGGCTCTCCGGGCCGTCTGCTTTCATGTGCCGGTACACGCGGCTTTGCGGGGGTTCCTGCGTTTCGGTGTGTGTTGTGTTCCTTTGTTTTGGGTATTGCCTTTTGGACAGTCTGCATCTCCTTGTAGGTTTGCTGCCGTTTTGGCGCCTTTGGTGGTTTTGTTGCCTGCTCCGGGGCTCTGGGTGTTCCCTTCCTTGGGCGGTTGGTGGATTCATCCTCTTTTTTCCTTCCGGCTCCGGCCCTTTCCCTGGATGGTTGCGGGCTCCTGCGTTGGTTTGGGCGGTTCCACGCTTGGAGGATTCCAAGCTTTGCACCACTCGGGTACCACTGTTCAGGTAGGGTATTCCTGTCGGTGCCCCGCAGGCTGGCTTTGTTGCGCGCACTGCGGTGGTTGTTGGGGGCTCGGTCTTCCTCTTCTCCCCGGTGGCTCCTTCTTCAGCAGCTGTTGTCCGCTGCTGTGGGGTTTGTTCCTGGGGCCCTTAGGCACTTGTTCCCCCTGGTGTGTCTTGCTCTGGGGCTTTGGGTTCTGGCATCTCTGGGTTGTCGGCTGTTGTTGGGGAGGTGTGGCTCACTGGTTAGAGGCGGCAGATCCGCAAGCAGAGAATCGGCCAGGGACCAGGGTTCAATTCCCGACGCGGCAGGGTCGTGGACCAGGGTCAAAACGGACTTGATAATTCTCGCCTCGGTACCTACTCTAACCAGGAACACACTCGGCAACTCTGGGCATTAGCTTGCCTCATCTCCACAACGGCCCCCCACATTCGCCGGGGATGCCTGGTTTCACCTTGGAGATACCCAGGAGGGACCATCTCACAGGGATAGCCAGGACGGGTTCCCCAGCGGTCTACAGCGCCACGACGCCTCAGGGCAGCAGTGCGCTTTACAAGACACATACATTTACATTTGTTTCCGGGGGGTGTGGCCATTGGCCGCGGGTTGCCCTGATGGTTGGTGGTTCAATCCTCTTGCAGGGCTGTCCTTTTGTGTCCAAAGAGCGGTTGGTCCTGGGACTTTCTTGGATTTGTTCGGAGTTGTTTGTCCTGGGCGCTGTATCTCGGTGGTATGTCGTGGGCCTCTGCTGGCACTGTCTCTCGTGGGACTTGGGTTCGTATCCTGCCTCTGCTTTCTTTGTATCCCGTGGTGGTATTGGTTCCTGCGTTGCTTTACATTGGCCCACGGAGCTATGGCTCGATGACTTGTCTGGTGCCTCTGGTGGTGCAGGCTTGCACTGGTCTTGGGTTTGAATCCCGCCTCTGCTTTCTGCGTGTCCCGTGGTCGGTTCGGTTGGCCTGGCCTCTTTCTGCCTTGGGTCCTCCTGAGGTTCGTGGTGGTTTGGTCGGCTGTCTTCCGCCATTTGCGTGCGGGGTTGGCTCCTTTGGCGGCTTTGCTGTTATGCCGGGGGGGGGGGGGGCAGTTCTTCCTTGTGGTCCCTTTGGGCTTTACGTCTGCCGGGGGTTTTGTGCTCGGTGGCGGCTCGCTTGTGCGGGGTGTTTCCCTCGCTATCCGTGTTGGGCCTGTCGCTGGCCTGGTTCGGGGTCCCACTTTTGCCTCTCCTGGGTTCGCCTTGGGGTGCGGTTGTTCTCTGGTTCGGTCGGCGCTGTCTGGAGCGTGGTTGCCGGGTCCTTCTGTTGTGCGGGGGCCTGGTGTGTGCTTTCCCCCGATTGCGCTGGCTCCACGGGTCCTGCTGCGGGTCGGACTGGGTCAGGCCTCGTGTGTCCTGGGGCTGTGGTGTGTCTGGCCCTATTGGCTTTGGGGTGTTCTCCTTCGGTGGCTGGGTTTTTTCCTCGGTCCGGGCACCCTTCGACTCTCCTGTCCTATGCCAGTCAGGGGGTTTACTTGCTGGTTTTCTGGGCGACGCAGGGGGTTTTGCGTTGGTTTCCGGTGCGTGTCTTGGATTCTGGGAGGTTGGCTTCGACTTGGGTCTGGCTGTGTCCTCCCTGCGAGCTCTGTGGGCGGCTGTGTGGGCCGTTCGGGCTTTGTGTCGGTGGGCTCCTTGATGTCCGGGTGGTTGTGGAGTTGTTTCCTCCTGAGTCCGGTCTTTCGTTCCTTTGCTCCTTGTTGGAGCTTCTGGTTTTGCCAGTTTTCTGTCCTATTCCTCTTTCTGGGGTTTCGGTGCGGCTGCTCTGTTTGGCCGATGGGCAGGCTCTGGTGGGGTGCTTCCTTCCTGCTGTGCCTTTTCCATGGGGGGGTTCCCCTTTTTGTTTCCTTTGGGCTGACTGTTCTTGGTCCGGGGCATTCTGTGGATGCTCTCTGTCAGTGGCTGTGGGGACGGCGTTTGGGCTTGTGGGGTGTTGGCTCCTGGGTCTTTTCAGGGTGGCTCGACTCGGCGGTGGCGGCGTCCTGGGCTTGCTTCCGGGGGGCTTCCCTGACCGTGTTCTCCTCGCTCTTTTCTGTCCCATGTTCATTGGGTGGTGAGTGGATCAGTCTCCTAGGTTTGGGGACGTGGTGCTGTCTTCTGCTCAGGTTGTGTGACTTTCGGCTTGTGCTGTTTAAGTCTGTATGTACTACTGGGTGAAGCCGATTATTGCTTTGGTATCTGCTCATGTAGTTAGGACTGGGACGGGGAGGGCTGACGAGGAGGTAATGACCGGTTACTCACCGGTAATATTCATTACTCCGAGTCGTAGCCCTCCCCATCCCAGTCCAGGTTCCCATCCCTCCCTCCCTGTTCAGCTTCTTGTGCTTGGTGGTACAGGATGTGGATGGGCGGGTCACATGGTTATATGCCTTAGGGTATGGGTGTGGCCTGGAGGGAAGGGATGGGTTTTTAGTTGCTTGGGAGTTGCTGGTGGGAGGAGCTATGCTCATGTAGTTAGGACTGGGACGGGGAGGGCTACGACTCTGAGTAATGAATATTACCGGTGACTAACCGGTCAATGCAGCATGCGCAATGAATTTTTTAAATTTCTTTATTTATTAACTGAACTCCGTTCAGCCTTATGCCAGAGTTTTCTACCCCCCACCCTGCCCCTCTCTCGCCCCACCGCCCCGCAGCACTCCCACGAGGAGCCGCCACTGGGCCAAACCTTGCCATTGTAATGTACCCAATAGCAGTGGGGACACGGGGCACGGGGAAGGGTTTTAATTTCACAAAAGACTGGCGATAGTTCATTGCAGTCTCTAAGTTGATGACCGGAAACAGTTGGCCTGTTAAGGTTTTAGCCCTAAATCTAGGTATGAGGAGTAAACACTAGCTGCTGGAAGTTCACAACGCGGAGAGGATATCCGGAATTATACTGAATAAATGGAGAGCTGCAGCTAGATTGGCGTGGAGGCATGGATGGTAATTCTTTAAAAAAAACAGGGTAGCAAAATTTATACCACACACCCGTTCACACTGAAATGACATCACAGGGTTTACTCACAGCTCCATCCTTAGCCCCTCAACACTATCCTATTCACAGCTGAGGTGATAAGGACAGGACAAACAGTGAACACTAGAGAAAGTTAACAAAAATGTAATCAGGTGAAGAGAAATTCCTTGAAGTTTGCCATGTCAACCTCAGCATCAGTCACATTCCTGACTCCACACAAAAATCCACAGCCATCAAAAGTTTTTTAGAACACAATCAATAAAGCGCGGTACGGGGGGAGGAGCCTAGCGCGCAACCAAGATGGCCGCGTAGGCTTGTGGCTCCCGAGGGCCTCCGCAACCTCCCACGTCTATCCTGTCATAATCCTGATTTTCTCGACGGGCTTCTGTTTATGATCTTGCGCTAAGGTGCCACTCGTTTTCCGAATCGAAATTGGACTCCGGGAACGGGTTTTTTGGCGATCTGAAGTTTGCGGCCTTCTCCGGCCTTGGTCCCGGACTCGGGTTGGTGAGGTGCCCGGCTGCGAAGTGAACAACAGCGGCATGCCAGGCTGGGCCTGCCCCGGACCCCGCACTTTCACTTTCGGTTTCGAGCTGGTCTACTGACACTGATGAGGAGACATTGGGAGAGCTGCGCCGAGTACGGAGTGCAAAGCCTAGTCTTGACCTGTACACGGGCCTACTCCAGCTAGCGGCCCGGATCTCCTAGCCTTCCTCCGGGTGCTGGAGGGTGCTGACCTTGCTGATCGCTGACGATGACGACAAGAGTGGATGGCGACAAACTGAAACCCAAATCTACCCGGAGGGGAGCCTATTCCCAGGCCAACAATATGGACCGCTATGCGCAGCCAAAGGGATCCCCTAGTGGATCACGTAAGTCGCCTGAGCCGCCCAAGGAGGCCTCGGGCGCATCACCCGAATTGACTCTGCTGGATGTCATGGGGGCCATTGAGGAGATGAAGGTGACTGTGAACCAACAACTGGATACTCTGGCCAACAAATTGGACTCGGTGCTGATCGATGTCACCTTGGTCAGAGCGGACCTGTCGAAAACCAATGACCGGGTCGACTCGTTGGCTCAAGCGTCGACGAGCCTAACGGTAGATGTGGCCGCTTTGCAGACGACGGTGCGGAGGTTACAGCTCATTAGTGACCTGACTGAGCGTCGCCTCGAGGACTCTGAAGGCAGGGCCAGGCGGAACAACGTCCGCATTATCGGCGTGCCTGAACGATCGGAGGAGTCTGCTGTGGATCTCTTTGTGGAGGACCTAGTGGTGACTCATCTAGCACCCAAAGGGCTGAGCAAGTTCTTTGCTGTTGAACGGGCCCACAGGGTTCCAGGGGGTGCGCCTAAGGTGGGGGCCCCCCCGCGGCCGATCATTGCCCGACTTTTTAATTTTCGGGATAGAGACGCTATCCTGCAGGCGTCGAGGGTGGCTGGGCCATTACGATTTGAGAACTCTAATGTTAGCTTCTACCCAGACTTTACGCAAGCGGTTCAAAAGCAACGGATGGGTTTCTCGGCCATTAAACGGCGCTTGAGAGACATGGACTTCAAGTATGCGATGCTATTCCCGGCTAGGCTGCGGGTCGAGCTAGATGGTCGCTCACACTTCTTCGACCGGCCGGAGGCGGTGGGAGAGTGGCTGGACGCCCTGCCCAAGAGTCGGGAGCCGGAGGGTCGGATGACGGAGAGCGGAGAGGGTCTGACGGAGTAGGAATGGAACAGTGATTTTGGCGCTGGACTGCACTGGTAACGTTTTGCACCTGTGGCTGCATTGGACTCCAGTTTGTGACACTTTGCCCCGTGGTGTTTGGAGGTTGCGGGGGGCTTGCTGGGGCCCTTTCCTCCTTCTGGGGGCCCTTTTTTTTTTGTCCTTTTTGTAGTGAATTTTATATTGGGGCGACAGGCACACTGCAGGTTGGGGGGGCTGTTCGGGCTCACGCAGGGGTGCAGGGAGGGGGGAGTTTTGTTGGGGTTGATGGGGTGGGGTTGGGGGTTGTTTGTTTGTTTCACAAGGCGGGGTAAGGTTTCATGTTGTGCTACTATGATTGTGCTCCCCGGGAGAGGGATGTTTTGTGTTGGGAGGGATGGGGGGTAGGGGGCTGAAACTTCTTTCCTGGAATGTGAATGGGCTGGGGGACAGGATAAAGCGGGGGGTAGTCCTGCAGTTCTTGAAACGTATTTCGCCTGACATTGTGTTCCTGCAGGAAACGCACCTCATAGGGAACTCTTTCCATGCCATGAACAGACGAGGGTATCGCCTTCTGGCCCATTCTGGTTTCACCTCTGGCTCGAGGGGAGTGGGCATTTTAGTCAGGACCTCTCTCCCGTTGGTGGTGGATGAGGTGCTCCACGACGACAGAGGGCGCTACACTGCGCTGGTGGGGAGGTGGGAGGGTAGGTTGATTACGCTGATCACGGTCTATGTGCCGCCGGGCCTGCAGACGGCCACCTATGCCGATTTGAGACGCCTGCTGCTTGGGCTTCCGGGGGGGGTATCGGTCCTGGGGGGGGGACTTTAACGCTGTGGTTTCCGGAGTTGAGGATCGATACCCCCCTAGGGACCTCCCTCGGGCCCAGAACTGGCTGGGGGGCTTTCTGGATACCCTGGGACTGATAGATTGCTGGCGGTTGAAACACCCTGGACAGGCGCAGTATACCTTCCATTCCGGGGCCCATGGTAGTCTTTCGAGGCTTGACTATATGCTAGTGCCTGCGGCCCAAGCTGGGATGATCGGGGAGGTGCGACATTTGGCACGAGGTATATCAGATCACTCCCCCCTCTTGTTACACCTAGATATCGCTCTGGGGGCGGAGGGGAGGGTGGCGCCGATCAACCCCTGGTACCTACGAGACCCCATGATTCGTGCAGACCTGGTTAAGTCTTTGGAACACTATTTTACTGACAACGTGGGGTCGGTGTCTTCCGCCGTCTCCCTTTGGGAGGCCTTTAGGACGGTGCTCCGGGGCCAGGCCCTATCTCTCATTTCCTACACCAAAAAATGCGCTGCGCAGGAGGTTGTTCGGCTAGAAGATGAGATCACTGAGTTGGAGAGTGAGTTGGAGCAAGGTGTTACGGATGATAGATTGCATGTGTTGGAGCTTAAGCAGGCCGACTATAAGGCGCTGGTTACTGAATCTGCTAGGAGTATGAGCAGGGAGCAACAGGGGCGTTTGTATGATATGGGTGATAAGGCCGGGAAGTTGATTGCTTGGTTGGATAAGAAGGAGAGAGCGAGTCGAGTGGTACCGGAGGTTGAGAGGGTGGACGGTGTGTGTGTGACGGACCCCGGTGAGATAGTTGATTGCTTCGCGGAGTATTTTCACGGGGTCTACTCTCCGGTCTCAGAGCGCTCGGAGGAAGACTCTCGACTGCTGCTTCGAGACATTACTCTGCCTTCCCTATCTGATGAGGATAAAGTATTGATGGATGCGGCCCTGTCGCCAGATGAGATTGCTTTGGCCATTCGCTCTATTGCCTCGGGTAAGGCCATGGGTCCTAACGGACTTCCCATCGAATTATACAAGTTGCGCCCAGACGTGATTGCGCCTTATCTCCGCGACATGTTCCTTGAGGCTAAGGCGGCGGGCTCCCTCCCTCCTGACCAACGTCTTGCTACTATTGTGGTTATCCATAAGGAGGGGAAGCCGCGGGACCGGTGTACTTCTTACAGGCCCATCTCCTTGTTAAACGCGGAGCCCAAAATCCTCGCCAAGGTACTGGCCAATCGTCTGATCCGGGTTGTGAGCGACCTGATTCATCAGGATCAATCCGGCTTTATACCCCATCGCAATACCGCTTTGAACCTGCGGCGATTGCATGGCGTCCTTGCTCGCGCTCCATTCATTCGTGAGCCGGCCATTTTGGCGTCCTTGGACGCTACTATGGCGTTTGATACCTTGGAATGGCCGTACATATGGGCAGCATTGGCGAAGTTTGGTTTTGGCCCGGGTTTTATCGGTTGGGTGAAATTGCTTTATGACAATCCACTGGCACAGGTGGTGGTCAACGGACGCGTGTCGGCTCCCTTTGTTTTGGGTAGGGGCACCCGACAGGGATGTCCACTGTCGCCTCTTCTTTTTGCGCTTTGTCTGGAGCCCCTTGCGGAGTGGTTGCGGTGGGAACCCTCGATGCGTGGCCTTAGATGGACGCCGGAATACGAGGATCGGGTCTCCCTATACGCGGACGATATCCTTTTGTATCTTGCGTCACCGCGCAAATCGCTCATTGTGTTGGTGGATGTTTTGAGCTCTTTCGGTCGCAATTCCGGATTGGTCATCAACTGGGCTAAGTCCTGTGTATACGTTCTTTCCGGGGAGGCCCCCCCCCTTCCGCGGGGGTGCCCTATCCAGATTGCGCCGTCGGGATTTACGTATTTGGGAATTTTTATAACGCTGGACCCGGTGGCCCGCTACGAACGGAATCTTCTCCCCCCCCTTCAGCGCCTAAGGGCGGATGTGGCGGGTTGGCGGCGGTTGCCGCTCTCGCCACTTGGCCGGGCAGCACTGTTCAAAATGATGTCGCTGCCACGCTTTTTGTACGCCCTGCAGAACACCATGGACGTAGTGCCGGCCCGTTATTTTCGGGAGGTGGAGTGTCTCCAGCGTCGATTGTTTTGGGATGGGCGGCCGCGGATTGCTCTTGCCAAACTAACTCTACCGTGGTATGATGGGGGGGTCGCCCTCCCTGACATTAAGCGATACTACTGGGCCTCCCAGTTGGCTGCCGTCAATCACGGGATGTATGGCCCTGCTTTGAACCCGGCGTTTGAGATGGACAAATTGTTATTGCCGGGCGGAGACTATAATCGAGCGCTATACTCGGGGTCCCTTGATGCGCGGTTGACGGGCCCGACGCGGGTCGCGGTACAGGTGTGGCATGCAGCAAATGCGGCGATGGGGTGGAGGGATCGTTTGACTCGGGCTACGCCATTATATGCGTCCCAGCGTTTGGGTTATCTGTATACTACGAAAGGCTTTGATAAGTGGGATACGATTGGTATCAGCAGGGTAGGGGATCTCTGGACGAAAGGGAAATTTCAGACGTTCGACATGCTGAAAACTGAATACCAGTTGAATGATAGGGAATACTATCGGTATGCTCAGATCCATCATGCCTTGTGTTCCGTGTTTTCGGACGTGGCGGCTATTCCGGAGCATTCCCCGTTGGAGGACAGGATATTGGACGGCTATGTGCCGGATAGCACCATATCGCTGATTTATAAGAAGCTTATTAATGATCGGATGGGTTTGTTGGCTTCATTGCGGGAGACATGGATTGCCGACGGTTTGGAACTGGACGACGAGGATTGGGTGTCTGTGGTGGCCTCCCCGAAAGAGGTGGCTATCCCGGCCCGGTTGCGGTTCGTCCAGCTTAAAATACTCCATAGAGTGTACGTCACGGGGCCTGCTCTGATGCGCATGGGATATTCGGTGGATGGTTTGTGTAAGCGAGGCTGTAGACTCCTGGGGAGTTTCCTCCATATCCTGTGGGAATGTCCGGAGGTGACTCGGTTTTGGGGCAGAGTGCATGCGGTGCTAGAAGAAGTCACGCGTGTTGCCTTGTTGCCAGAGGCACGAAGATGTTTGCTGAATGTCTGGGAGCCGACTGATTACAATGTGACGCAGACGCACTGGGTGACTCTGGGCTATATGGTAGCGAAGCGTGACATTGCACAATTGTGGGGCTCCCAGAGGCCACCCACGGTCTCCGAGTGGAAAGAACACATGGACTGGTGTATGTTCAGAGAGAAAACGGAGTATGTTGCGAAAGGCAAGCCTGGGAAGTGGATTAAGGTGTGGGGTCCCTGGAACTCCTATCGTGGAGGTATATGCGCCCCGCCTCAGATGCGTGAGATAGATGCCGCTCTGTCTCCCTAGCCCGCGCATTCCTGTATGCTCCTGCGACATGCAAATTTGGTTTCTTCGGCCTTGCCCACCCCCCCCTCTGTCTACCCGGGTTGGATTACTCCCTCGATACGAGGGGCACATGCTACTGCTCTTAATTTCCTCTGCCTTGTGTGTTTGCTGTTTTTCGTTTCCTAAAAATATGAAACCTTTCTTGTTTGTTTATGGACTGCGGCTGCGGCCGACTGCGATGATTAACTCTCCAGTGAACCCCTTTTTGTTGCTTCATCGATGTGAGTGTTCAGCTGTGCCTAGGGTTACACTGCATTTTAGCAGCCGGCCTGTTGGTTGTAGGCCCATACTTGTATTTCTCTGAAATTGTAATAAAGGTTTAAAAAAAAATTAATAATAAATAAATAAATAAAGCGCGGTACACTTAGGCATTACTTTGAAACTCATTATTATCGTCTCCGTCCCTCCTTGGGATTCTGTCAAATGAAAGATCATCTGAACCCTCAATGGACTCTCCAACATCCTGACCTGACTCAGAGCCAGATGCTATGAAGGGACATTCGCCTCCAGCAACCATGACTTCTCCTTCAGCCAACTTTTTCAAAACTTCGGACTCAGCCTCAGATCCAGATAGGACAGAAAAGGCTATTAGCCAAGCTCTTCACAATTTGCTATGAATCCTTGTTCTGCTCGCCCTATCAGATGTGTCAACTATGATATGCCTGAACTCATGGTCATTCCATCATCCCTGATCCAGTGCCGGTGGACTGGGGGAACAACCTTCAGTCTTCAACGGATTGACATTTTTCCTTAGACATGCCCTGCTCTTGGAAAATTGACAACTCCTGATGCCCACCACTGACAGTATCTCTTCTGTCTCCTATGGCTCAATCAAACTCCCAACGATATTCAACATGCGCACGAAGAGTCTAGCCCTCAGGCACTCATTGTCGTTAGCTGCCTACCTCAAACCGAATCTGACTCAAATAACATTTCTCTACAACACTCAAACCAAGTTGTACCTGACGGATATTGTTTTCTCAAACAGATTGAAAACATTTTACCTTGTCCCCCATGGCTCCCAAAATATTGGAAAACTGTGTCTATTATTTGAAGTGGTCCACTGTGCCGAAAGTTGCAGATAAGTCCATCCCGACGAGTAAAGAAGCTGTAACCTCAACAATAAATTGTAAAGTACCATCCCAAAACCCCAATAATGCGATCTTTGGCCCAAGCCTCACTCCAAAATCTTCCTCAACAGGGGACAGAATATAATAGGCAAACATATGTTGCTATACAGTTAATCGACCACTGTGTTTTTCCAGTATTCTGACACACCGGTAAGGTGGTGATGGGGTGGAAGCAGATTGCGTCATAAGGGGATAAGTTAGGTTTTTGATAACGTGTTTTATGAGGCAGCTTCTGTGTGCTATGAATGGTCATTATTGGTATTATTATATCCATATGCATGGAATATTGATTATTAATGAATGAATGAGGGCAGGAAGCAACAGACCTGCTATTTCCCTTATTCTTCTGATTTTATTCACGTTTTCCTTGCAAATCCCTTTTGTAGAATGCTCTCATATCTATGTCATCCTTTGGCCGCTTTAGAAGGCCATGAGATACATTGCATGCTGAGGGTGCAGCCAGGTGTTAATGCATTCTTGACACCTACTGCAGGACAATCGTGGGCTACACGCAACAGGGTGGTTTTAACTGTCTCACTGTTTACCTATTATCTGCTGAACCAGAGCCATGCAAGGAGGGGAGCTGCTTACAAATGCACTAATGTATTGTTTCGGGTAGGGCCCTAGTAGGGCACTAAGCTCTACAGGAGAGGCACACGCCACAGGCTGAAGAGCACAGCCCTATATTAAACAAGAGAGGCTGAAGGAGTCCAGAGAGAGGCCCAAGGTCTTCTGATCTCTGTCCCACTGGTAACATGTTCCACTGACTCTCAGACTGCAGGGCCTTACAGTGTAAACACCTCAAAACTGTGCTGGATCTCAGACCACAAGACCACAAAGGGCCATGACCTTGTCTTTCTTCTGTTGACATCTACCTTTACTGCCCTACTCTTCTTAAAAACAAATAAAGACCTCTTCATTTCCAGAGATACCACTCTTCCAAAGTATTGACTGCTCGAACTAGTCAAGTTAATAAAGGATTAACTCAATTTTCCTATGGTTCCTGGGCAGTGCCCATCACAGACGATGCCCACGTACCGAAGAGTGGCCAGAAAAATTACAGTGCCCTATAATGAGGCCATTACACTGGCGGAGCAGTAAGTATGATGGTCCGGTGTACGAATGTAGCTTCTGAAACAATCTTCGCGTGACCTTAAAGTCAGAGCTTTAGTCCATCCAGGGCCACCTTAGACTTTCAAGCTTTGGAGGTCGATATGATGCCTCCCAAGGGTTAGACACCAATAGTATCTGCTACGTAAAGTGCTTTGGAACATCAGCATCTGCAGCTATTCTGCTGCCCCAAATAACCACAAAACAACTTTCCCCGCATTTCCTCAATACAAATATCCCTACACGTTGCTTTATGCTTCAGCAGAGGCTGAGAGCTGCAACCTACCCACAATGTTGCACTCCTCTGCCTTACAAAGTGCACACTTGAACACTTGATGCTGCTGGCGAGTGCCGCTTTCCGGCTTTACTATCTCAGGAAAAAGTGCCTTCACACGTCGCATCATACCACCCGTACCTGGCGCACACCCCTGCCTGGCACACACCCCTGCCTGGCACACATCTACCTGGCATACACTGCTGCCTGGCACACACTTACCTGGCACACCCCTCTGCCTGGCGCACACCCCTGCCTGGCGCACACCCCTGCCTGGCACAAACCCCTGCCTGACACACACCTGCCTGACACACACCTGCCTGGCATACACTGCTGCCTGGCACACACCTACCTGGCACACCCCTCTGCCTGGTGCACACCCCTGCCTGGCACACACCCCTCCCTGACACCCATCTGCCTGGCATACACTGCTGCCTGGCACACACCTGCCTGGCACGCACCCCTGCCTGGCATGCACCACTGCCTGGCAAGCACACCTGCCTGGCACGCACACCTGCCTGGCACGCACCCCTGCCTGACACGCACCCCTGCCTGACACACACCCCTGCCTGACACACACCTGCCTAGCACACACCCCTACCAGCACACACTCCTACCTGGCACACACACCCTACCCGACACACACTCCGGCCTGACACACACCTACCTGGCAAACACCCTACCCGACACACACTCTTGCCTGACACACACTGCTGCCTGGCACACACCTACCTGGCACGCATGCCTACCTGGCACACACCCCTACCAGCACACACTCCTAACTGGCACACACCCTACCCGACACACACTCCTGCCTGGCACACCTCTGCCTGGCACACACCCCTACCTGACAACACACATTCGTGAATGAAGGAACTGCTTTAAGAAGCAATACGCTCGTAATGTCGTTATCATTTATAATTCATACTCATCAACTTGCAGTCAGGGATACATACAAACATGATTTATGTATATGAAATTGTGTATTATGTTTTTATTAGTGCTCTGAAGCATAATCTGTATGAACGCAACAAATAACATCAAACATGTAAATGTGCAGAGACCATTTATTTGGTATTTTCACTTCCTGTAACTCCCATGTATATGGTTCAGACTTAAGGGAATAATTGAACATGGAAGTCATGCCAAGTGAAAACATTTTAAAACAAACAGCAAGTTAACTTGGTTAGTAAACTGAAAACGTGTACTTTTCACTGGCACATTTACTGAGTAAAAATTGCTGTTTTAGGGTTTTTAAAACCAGAACTGGCAATGCCAATAGCTCTGACTTGTAACTGCAAGTTCCCTTTTTAGTAACTGGTTAACTTGGGTACTTAAGTCATCATACATGCACTCTGTTGCCCATCCTTGCACTCAGGTATGCATTCTTCCACCCACTCACTTATTCTTGCATTCACTCACTTATTCTTGCATTCACTCACTTGTCCGCACACTCTAAACCAATCACCCACACACATAAAAACTCAATACGTGCACTGAAAGAAAAAAAGAAAACTTTTAACCGAAAAGTGGGGGACGTGTGCTTGCAATAAAAAAAATCTAATTAAGCATACCAGCACGCGGCCATATAGCAGTGGTAGTGTATAACGTATTATTGTTTTCAAGGTCCAACATGGTCACTATGTTTAAAAGCATCATGTTGTCCATCTTGTAACATTAAAGAATAATTTACTATGGGCAACAAAATTTGAAGATGGACAATCCATTTAGAAGCTCTGGCTGCATGGCATGCGGCGAACTACACACGAAATTAGCAGCAACTGAGAAGCCCAGTAGCACTGACTAGGGAGCCTCAGTTCACACTAACAAAAAAAACAAAAAAAGGAGGAGAGGAAATAACTTGAAGAGGGCCTTTAGAAGGGAAAATGGAAACACACATTGAACCACACACATAGGCCTACAGCCTTTATCATAACTTTCCATGATAAACAGCTCAGACTTATGTCTTCCAAGGAGACCTATAGACTTTAACATTGCTGTGTCGCCATAACCAACGCAGGGCTACAGTACTGATCATAAACCTTTCCACAAGACAACCATCAGGCATACACTCATAGAATTAAACACAGGAACAGAATTACAGTTGGCAAAATACTATACAACCTCTCCTAGGAGGTGAACAAGAGTTACCAAGGTTCCGGGTTTATGTCGCTAGGTCCCTTAGTGCACCCACTATGGTTATCCCAAATGTTTTGCACTGTAGAAATTAGGATGTGTCTGCTTTGCACTCTTGTACATTGCACATTTCTTTCGTGCTTTTATTTTGGAACCGCAACGTTGGTTGGTGTTCTTGGCTTCCTGGGATTCTGTCTGTACATTCTCCAAGGCCGAATACCCAACAACATCACACATTATTTTTGTTTGGTCATCAATAGCTTCCAGGCTTTCTTAGACACCACACGGTGCACATCTTTGCAGCTTTTCACTGTACAACATGAATTTTATAATCTAGGGCCTGTAGCGTTTAGCTCTGAGAGCGGAATCCGGAAGAGCTCACTGGTCCTGGAACCGATGCCCTGCGGGGCGTGCAGCCTGTGTAAACTGAGTTTACACCCCCACATGCAGACCACTTCACTACGCACACCAGGTATGGGGTTCGTTGCTCCCAGAGATCACTAATAGAAATAATAATGATAGTCTCCCTGTCCTCTTGACTGCCCAGAACGCCAATTCGCCATGACTCTCCCAGCGGACGTGTTTATTCAGTTGTATCTTTTTGGTCATCCTTGCGATTTGTGATTACGTGAATTCCTACCTCACCCTTGACAATCAAGCTTTATTTCCAGAAGGCTTTGATTTCAAGAAACCACGAATCAGTCACACTAATATTCAGTTATCCTAGAAAAACTCTTCACTTTGAGTTTCGATTCGGACTAATGGCTGCTTGGGCTCAAGCGCCTTGTGAAAATTCCTGAGAGTTCCTATCTTTTTTTTACTATTGTGTATACTTTTCAACTTCTTTCCGTTTGGTCCATCCACCATTCTACTGTGGCTCAGGAATTACTGTGGTTTTCCTGAAGAAGGCGTCTAGTACGCCGAAACGCTCATAGACAATGAGAAGATTCATCATCTAGCCACTTGACTAAATCATTGTCTATCTGATTTATCCTGTTTTTCCTAATAATTAACTTTTAAGATAAATTATTATTGTCATTATTGTGTCCAGTCGATATGCACATGTTTGTATATTATTTTTTTGTGTATTTTGTGAGTTACGTTGTGATGTTACTGTTTAGCACTTAATTTATGGAATTATTTCAATATCTACTACGATAATCTTAAAAGAATTTGTGTTAATAAAATTATTTTTTATTGAATGGAAGTGTACACTGAGTCTCTAACATCATGTCTGTGCTTTACTAGGTCTTATATATTGTCTAGACCGCTGGTTGCCATGGGGTTTTTCTTCAATTAGTCTTCCTGCCCATACAATGTGAGGATAGGCTTAGCCCATTAGATGTGCATCACAGTGGCATTATTTGAATTGTACAGTTTCACGATAATGATATTTGTGTTACTTTCTATAATCAGTATAATAATCACAGCAAGCTGGCTTCATGCAAGACTACATTAGTTGCAATAAATATATTGTGAACTTTCTTTGTGTCTTGTTTACTGTTTTTAATGGACATGTGAGAGTGAGTCAGCGAACAAAAGGTGATGACGACCTGTTGTTCCACGGTTCCCTGAGGGGACTAGAGTGTTGTGCTTTTGGGTTGCCACAATTACCTGTTGTTCTGAGTCTAGGAGCACATGTGAGGCGCTGTAGCTAGCCAGGAATTTGGTGCTCCGCATACTGATTTGGCAGAGTGACTCAGTCCCTGCATTCTGACGTTCTGGTGTCCCAAGGCACAGTTCTGCAAAAGCAGATTCCCTGCGACAGTTAGAGGGGGCTGCCCAACATTAAAACTCTTGCCTAGTATTGTAATCTGAGAGATTCCATATAACAATATTCCTGTCTACAGTCTTTAACACAGTGTACAGTCCACCTTTAATAGGCCCAATAGCTTTAAAATATGCTTTTCATAATAAATGCCAGCCTTACCGATTTTGTTGGAACTTTTCATCATAAACAGATAATGCCTATGACATCTAGAAAAACCGTCCCCAAAGAAGGATGCATGACTACAATCTTCACCTGTGGTTTGTGGTCAAAACCAACTCAGGGCTTTTATAATAGGTATATGCTTGGACACAAGGCAATCACCAGTTATACAATCATAAAATACAAGATATGTACAAAATTGTAATTTGCAAAACAGTGCACAACTCGTCCTAGGAGGGCCTAAGAAACATTCACTCAGTGCAAATCATCTTCCCTCTGGGTTTCTTAGGGAGAGTAACCAAGACCAAAATCCTTGCCTAGTACCTTAATCTTAAGGCCTAATAAATTAGTTTTTAAATAAACAGGTCAGGCCTATGGCATCTGACAAGACTTTCCCAATTAACCAATCAAGCAAATAGCCTTTATAATTGATTTGTTATCATAACCAACTCAGGCCCACAGGTTGGCACATAAACCACCAAACATCAAGTACACAGCCATAAAATTACAAGTACGTACAAAATCACAATTAGCAAAACAATGTACAATCTCTCTCAAAAAGGCCTAACAAGGATATCACCGTACAAATCTTCAACCCCAATGATTTATCACCGCGTATAATCAACTTTAACCCCTTCGCCGAGGCAGGTATTCCGCCGCGGCGCTGGGGGGGGTTTGGGGGCAGTGCGGTGGCGCTGTGCTCGTGACGGAACCGCTCCGTCACGAGCCACGGTTGAGCTGAGCTCATGACGGAGTGGTTCCATCACGTCTCCACCCACTGCGCTAATCGCCCGCACAGGCGGGGAATTAGCGCCGCGTGGGCTGAGCGGCGGCCAATGGCCGCAGCATGACGGAACCACTCCATCATGAGCACAGCGCAACCGTGGCTCATGACGGAGTGGTTCCGTCATGAGCGGGGAAGGGGTTAAAACTTTGCCTGCTACAGTAAACTGTGAAATTCCATGTAACAAAATACCTGTTAACAGAGTATTCTAACTATTCACCCTAAAATGCCTATTTCCATTAACATATGCTGTTCACAATAAATACATATGGTTAACTACTGTATCCTAACATTTTATAATAAACATATCATGCCTATGTTCTTGATCATTAGCTTGTCACAAAAAACAACGCAGTCCTGCTATATTGAGAGTAACCTTTCCCACAAAGTAAAACATGAAATACAAGCACTCATTTTTGTGGAAGCACACAACTTCTGACCAATAAAAAACTACATACTCAAGAGAAACAACTGGTGGGCAGTGCCTAAGCCCCTCTTTCAATAGTGCATTGAGCAACAAATGCGCTGATAGGCCAGACCTGGAAAGGTAAAGATTTTGAATGTGACATAGCCAGGCACAAGAGCCTAGAGAATTCTTTCAGTTTAACTTATTCTTTGAGAAACGGGGACCCTTCGCAATTAAGCTGGGATTAACTCCTTGAATGAACAAATTGCTGCTCCTGGTCTACTGACACCCCGGGTAAACGCGGTGGTGTGTGTGCCTGGTCATTGATCTGGGTCTGTTGATGAAAGGCAGGACCCAAAATGTCCTGGTCACCCTTGGCAGAGAAAAATATGCAATGAGGTAAAACACTGGAGGGGAAGAAATAGATGGGCTGGAAACCAGTCGGAGCTCTGAAATATTTTAGATTTATTATTAAAGCATAAAGCACATATTCGAAGGTCATGAACCATGCATAAAGTAATGTGCACAATATTTAGGCCACTTTAGAACAATTATAGAACTATTTACTTGAAGTCATTAATAATCGGTCAATTAAAAGGTGTAGAAGGATCTGTGCATTTTGTATTTTTGTACATTAACAACGTGCAGAGTGTGAAACGGCGTGTACACTGAAATGATGCTATTTCCTTTGATATGATTTTGATATGACTTGTTAAATAAAGTATGTTTTCCTGGCTTATGCTAACTATGCCTTAATGCTAGCTTGTTCAAAATGCATGTACGTTCACTGTTTATTGTTTCTGCTGCACACAGCCAAGCACAGTGATGTCTGCTTATTTCCCATCGCCACTGTTCTCGAAGGAAGCTCTCCGACATGGGCTCAGTATTGTGTCCTTCCCCTTTGCATGTGATACTGCATTCATTCATAATAGCTCACTGTTGTTTTCAGAACTAGCTGGTTCTGGCATCTCCCGGTGACATTAGGTCAGAGGGGGCTGTACGAATATTCAGTAGTGGGTTAGAGCTTACTGCCTTACCACTGCAAGACACTCTCTATCTCTATGTTTTGATTTGCTAAAATTGTATTCTTTTGCTCACACCATGATGAATCTGAACTTTCAATGTATTCCTATGAGATTTCCTATATACACCCTCAAATTTTGGGGCGAGCCAGAAGACCTTTCCATGCGACTGGGGATGCCGTCCGATTTCTTAATGAGTTTGCTGCACATTTGGGACTTAGCATTTTTCTATGATTTTATCATTTTTCTGTACTGATGCCCTTTATAGCAATGACTTTATGTACCTGCATTATAATTATCCTGCATTGTACCCTTTGAATTTTTCATTCTATCCCAGAACTCACTTATTGAGTCCATCCTTTCTTAACTGTATTTTTGAGATGCTGGCGTCTACCTTATCTTGAGATACAGTCTCATGAAGTTGAGGTTTCACACTGCCCTCGACCAGTCCAGCCGGAACTGCCAAGACCTGGCTTTTCGGATTGGACTATTCCCATGAGGCGCAGTGTCGAGACTGACTTGCATATGGCTGGGTCTAAACTGGAATGGCGTGGCATGCAAAAAAAATCGATGGATTTAGCCCAGATCTGTGACTGGGGGTGGATGTTTGGTTTGTTCAGCATTCCGTCTATCATCTGTTCTTTTTGCAAATTCAGAGCAAGGCAGCAGTTTCCTCTCAATCAGAGGATATTTTTGAAACAACTATGCTTAGGAGCCTGGTGTCCCCAGTAGGCAAACAGAAATGACTCAGCATTACCGGGGACCCAGTTCCGGAAGATGAAATAAGATTTTTCCAGAATAATAATTAAAGGGGGAAGGGGAATTTGAACAGATTCCTGGAGATTTGTCTTTCTACTATCAATGATTTCCTCCCATAAAGTAGTCGTGCAGGATTCTATCTTGCAGGTAAAATACTCATCTTAAAATATTTACCTGTCATAACACACCCATACTATCCATCCGGTGAGCACATGATGGTAAACTAGTCCTCCTGGAGACATCTTTCTTACTTTGTGTTAAATAGAACTCATGATAGATGTGAGCTCGCATACAGAGAAGAAATTTCCTCTGTGACATGACACGCTCAAAGGCATTGTGGACAGATGGCTTATGGAAATAATGACCCAACATGCCAATGTATGTATGATCATAGTATGTTGGAACCACAGGAGAGACAGGGACTTGGGAAGCCTGGTTAAGAATCCTGAAACTGGCTTATGTTTTATGGTGGGTACGAAATGAAATATGAAATACCAGCTTTTGTAAAGCGCACAGCTACCTTCGGAGAGGTGTACCGGCGCTGGGGGCCCTCGGGAAGACTGAGCGAGCTATTGCCCAGAGTCACACGGTGCTGGGCTAACCTGCCGGCGGGGATCAAACCGTGAACCCCGGGGTCCGGAGTCAGGCACCCTGGCCGCTGCACCACACCTCTTCCACGGTATCAATCTAGCTGGGAGGGACAGCTCAATGTTTTAAAGGGGGATTACAGCACAGAGAAAGAAGTTTTCTGTACTCACTCCCATAAAATGTTCACCAACAATAAGCATTCCAGAACGTTCCTTTGTTTGATTGTGCTTGCTTGGGGTTTGAGCCCTTCTGTGATGTCATTCACTGCGTGGCTGCTTTAAAGAGAGCTGGGCTGTAAGGGTTGTGTTGTGCTGCTCACTGCAGAACTATGGGGCGAGGGGTTGTTACCTTCATCAAAAGCCGAGGAGGTTACATTGTGACAGGTGTTCACCGTGAATAACATGCGATAATTCCCATAGTAAAACGTGCACTGATTACAAAGGAATACAAAATTCCCATAGTTTACATAAGTTACACCGTTTACAAAGAGTGTTTCATTGGTCTGGATGTACAAAGAAGGTTGGCTGAAATAGGAAGTGTCGGAGCCCAGCTTTTGGCAATAGGTAACTTCATCCAACTAAAATGTATT